>NW_027527932.1:8796592-8917508 GCF_008692635.1 Crocuta crocuta
TTTTTTGAAAGTGTTGGAAAAAAATAAAAATGCCCGTAGGTTCAGAATTTTTGAGTTATCAAAAAAATAAATAAAAAAAAATGGGACACCTGGGTGGCTTCATCTGTTGTGTCCAGCTTCAGCTCAGGTCATGATCTCACAGTCCGTGGGTTCCAGCCCCACGTCGGGCTCTGTGCTGACAGCTCAGAGCCTGGAGCCTACTTGGGATTCTGTGCCTCCCTCTCTCTCTGGCCCTCCCCCACTCATGCTCATGCGCACACACTCTCTCAAGAATGAATAAATGTTAAAAAAAAATTTTTTTTTTAAAGAATTTTTGAGTTATCTGCAAATCAACCCATTTCAGGAGTGGAAGAATCCTTGGTCATTTCTCAATATCAAAATTGACACAGGTTTCTCTTTGGAATGTCTTCTGCATTTAAAGAGGCAATCACACAAAGTCTCCTATATTCCATACACGATAAATTCTTTGTTTCAGCCAACTCTTAGCGGAGGGGCAACTAGTTCAACACCACTTCCCTGGACAAAGAGCATTGGAATATTCCATGTTGTTGATTTATATCTCTCTTCCTGTGTTTCCTCATCAATTTCTATAGAAGTCAGTTTCCCCACATCTCCCAATATCAAGTTTCAATGCTGATAATTTGCCTCGGGCTCTTTCTCATTTTCATGTAAATTCATTCAACCAGGCTGAGCCTGATGAGGGTCAGAAGCTCTTACACAGTGCTGGTAGCTTATTGCTGGTCCACATCATCGGCCATGTTTCAAACTTCGAGCCCTTCAGAATATCTGAGGTTTTTTTCCTTAATATTTTAAATGTTTATTTATTTTTGAGAGAGCGAGAGGGAGGGCCTGAGAGAGAGGAAGACACAGAATCCGAAGCAGGCTCCCCGCTCTGAGCTGTCAGCACAGAGACCAATGCGGGGCTCGAACCCACAAACCGTGAGATCATGACCTGAGCTGAAGCCCGACACTTAGCTGACTGAGCCACCCAGGCGCCCCAAACATCTGAGTTTTAATCCAGATCCACTAGTTGCTTTATGACTGCCTAGTTTACTTTATTTTCCTGATCTTTAGTTTTGCTCTTTGTTTAATGAGGACAATTTTGCCGGATGGTTGGGACAAATCATTTATTATTTCAACAAGTATCAACGGAGTTCTTACTTGAGCACCAGATACTGTTCTAGATGCTGAAAATACAGCAATTGGGGTGGGGGGCAGGGTCAAAATTTCCGTGTTTATGTTGCTTATATTCTAGGGAAGACACCACAAGAAATATAACATGACCATTACATTTCTGTAATGCTCTAGGATACTAGCTATAAAGTAGTGATAGCTAATACGAAGGGAAAGAATAAGACAGAGGAAAAGGAGAGAGAGTGCCAGGGGTGGCGGGAGATCTTTAGAGAAGGTGATCATGAGCTCTCTCCAGGGAAGAGGTGACACTGTATCAGAAATTGGAACGGATCAGCAAGTGAGTGAACCACAAAGGAAAAAGTGAGAGTGGATTTACAGAGCAGCTACCCTATTCGCTGATTTGTGACAGAAGTTCAAGAAACAAACTAATATCATGGATTGCACCAGCAATTTTAAGCGAGCCTGGGGTTTACCAGATTGAGTGTCCTATTCCAGAGCTTCCCTATAGCAGGGATCTTCCCTTCCTGTCCCCCACCTTCCTTCTTTCCTCCCTCCCTTCCTTCTTCCCTTCCTTCCCTCCTCCTTTCACCTTTTCATTCAATACATATTTGTGTCGGGAACTGAAGAAGGCACTGAATAAGTTGACAACTGACTGAAACTAAATGGAGTCCTGGAGAAATATCTAAAAAGAAGACCGAGAATCTGTACACCTGAAGGAAAGGCACTCGGGGGGAGGTGGAAAGGCCAAAGAAAACATTAAGATATCTTACATTTTGCCCTGAGATGCCCATGAAGGTTCTAAAAATCTCAAAGACTTCCTGACATACCAATGATAATTCAATTGTTTTAAATATTTACAATATAAAATGATTTAAGCATTAACAGATTTATTACACACGGATGTCTGGGTACTGGTAGAGTAGCTGATACCGAACTACCTCTCCTTTCCATGACAATTTTAAGCTCTGGAGAAAAGATAACACTCCAACAGCTTTCAGATAGTAGACAGCCAAATCTAGGCAGAGAGTGGAGGAGACACACGCTTATCCACCCCTCTGTCCCCTGAACCAGCTCACGTCGTGACATACAGGTGAACACTTAAGCAGAAAGCAGCCATCACAGTACACTGAAGAGTCAGGTTAGAATTCAAGGTTGTCGGAACAGTGATCATCCGAGGCCAGAAAGCCCACAGCAAAGGATGCAGCAGAGGACAGCCCTGCACCTGCCCTCGAATTCCTCTCGAATTCTTTGCTGTCTTTGAACTTCCTATATGAGCAGAGAATGGAGGATCCCAGCTGTGAGCAGCAGCTGTCGGACGCTGCAGAGACCGAGTCCGAAGTTCAAGCCTCACCACGTTAGAAGGACTCAGTAACGCTCAGACTTCCACTGAAACTCCAAAAGAGGCTACAGGCTAGAGTAAGAGCAGGCTTACTATTTTACAGCTACAGTTCAAATACATATTGGAAAACACTAGTGCTAAGTCCAAGACTAAGGACCAAATTCGTAAAACGAAGGGCAAAATTGGAACATGTCCACCCTAAGTATTACGCTGGTGACTTTTTAAATGCTTTGGAAATAATTTGAGACCTACAGAAAAGTTGCAAATACAGCGCAGAGAGTCCCCATATACACTTCACCCACTTTCCGCTAACGCTAGTATCTTGCAGCCTCATGGTACAATGATTGAAATCATAAAATTACCATTGGTACTATACTAAACTTCAAACCAGGCATTATCCGTCATCAGTTTTCCCACTAATGTCTTTTTCTGTTCCAGGATCCAATGCAGGATCTCATGATACTTTAAATTGTCTCTGGGCGCCTGGGTGGCTCAGTTGGTTAAGCATTAAACTCTTGGTTTCAGCTTAGGTCATGATCTCATGGTTTGTGAGTTCAAGCCTCACATGGGGCTCTGTGCTGAGTGGAGACTCGTTGGGATTCTCTCTCTCTCTCCCCCTCCCCTGTTCATACTGTCTCACTCTTTCTCTCAAAATAAATAAATAAACTTAAAAGCAATTTTTTAATAACAAATAAATTGTCTTTTTATCTCCTTTCATCTCCATTCTTCCCTTGTCTTTTATGACCTTGGCACTTTTGATAAATGTTGCCTGATCATTTTGGTCCTTGATTTAGGTTTATCTGATATACTCTCGTCATTATATTGAGCTTATGCATTTCATTTTTTTCTCTTTTTTTAAAATAGTTTATTGCCAAGTTGGTTTCCATATAACACCCAGTGCTCATCCCCACAAGTGCCCTCCCCCATGCCCATCACCCGCCTTTCTCTCCCCCCCATCTCCATCAGCCCTCAGTTTGTTCTCGCATTCAAGAGTCTCTCATGGTTTGCCTCCCTCCCTCTCCCCCACTATTTTTCAATGGAGGACCACGAGCTTATGCATTTTAATAAAAAATGGCACTGAGGTGATATCGTGCCATGTTTATTTCATTGTATCAGGTGATATGTGATGTCAGTACATCTTATTTCTGGGGCTGTTAACCTTGATCATCGGGTTAAGATGGTGTCTGCTGGGTCTCTCTACTGTAAAGTTACTATTTTCCTTCTTGCAACGGATGAATATTTATGAGAAATACTTCAAGACGATGCATACTGTTTCTCCTAAAGTGCTAATGTCTGCACCAATTGGTGGATCTCGCCTGCGGTGATTATCATTGCGGTCGGTATTTGCCCAAAGCTAATTTTATGTTTCCTTCATCCCTTCTACATCTATTAATTTGAATTCTTCTGTAAGAAAGAGTTTTCTCTTATCTCCCATGCATCTATTTATTCAATTATTTACTTGCCTCATCATGGACTCAAAGATGCTTGTTTTGTTTTTTGAGTTATAATCCAATATGATCATGATAATCCACTAGATCATTTCAGTTTTTCCCACAGGAAACTCCTTCATATTGGCTCCTGGATCCTTCCAGTAAGCTTCCCCATCTCCCCTTTTCTATCGAGCATATTTTTGCTTCCACTACTCCAAGGAACTATTGTTCCTTTTACTGAATAATACATACAAATAACTGAATTGCTGAGAGAGTGGCCCACCATCAAGAGAAAAAAAGTAGATAATGGAAACCATCTGACAGACAATCCAAATATTGAAATTACTTGGCAGATTTTAAAAGTAATGAAGATAAAGAGGTAAGAGAGGTAAGGAACGGAGAATTATCAAGGTAAAAAGATTTTAAAAATTCAGGAGAGATGGAAACTGAAAATGTTGGGGGAATCCTAGAATGGAAAAATATGATATCTAAAAGTCTAAAACAGATTTCAACTACCGGCTTGATCATATATTCGTATATTTTGACAAATTTTTTTGCCATCTTTCCTTAGGCTTATTTTTTAAAAATATAATGAAGAAACATTAAAAAAATTAAATACTATTGGTGATTTGTTATATACATTGTGCATATATACACCCACATATTATATGTATATATGTATGAAAGTTAATGTAAACTGTATATGCTTTCCATTCTGTACTTTAATGATACATTTCAGTGCTTTTTTGTGTTTGTCTCTGATGCTATTCCCCTCCTTCCCCAACCAGAATTTATTATCATTCTTAATTTAGAAAGAATCCTTAACATAATAATTTGCACTATTATATACACAGGCAGTATATAGTATTTTTATAATTTTTTGAGAAATGTGTTCTCTTAAAAAAATATATATGGTGCTACCATTGGTGGATCTTAAACTCAGTCCACAGTGAGCTGGTAAGTAAGGTATTTTCGATGAAGAGGTTTCATGGGGACAGATGAGCCAGGCAGCGAGAAAGTAAGTTTACCGTTTTTTTTCTTTCTGTTAGTATTTTCACATAAAAGAAATTAAGGGGCACTTTACATGCATTGAGTCACTTAATTTTCATAATATTTTGAAGAGGTATCATTGCCCTATTTTAAAGACAACAGAACAAAATTTAGGGAATTAAATAACCTGCCCCCCAAAAGTATGATAGGACCTTTGCTCTATTTAATTCCAACGGCTATGCCTTTCTTATAACCCCACTCATTGAAGTTTACTTATTTTTATCGTATCGTCTTTGTTTGTACCAATATAGTATTCCTTGTACACTAAGGTGAATTTTATTTTATTTATTTTTTAATGTTTATTTACTTTTGAGAAACAGAGAGACAGAGTGCAAGCAGGGGAGGAGCAGAGAGAGAGGGAGACACAGAATCCGAAACAGGCTCCAGGCTCTGAGCTGTCAGCGCAGACCCCGACACGGGGCTCAAACCCACAAGCAGCGTGATCACGACCTGAGCCAAAGTCGGACACTCAACCGACTGAGGCGCCCAGGCGCTCCAAAGTGAATTTTATTATTGAAGAGACATTTTAGAGACTCAGCTAATCAGTTACCCAGCGAGTCAGTGACTAAGACTGGCCATGTAGAGACGCGTGGGCCGTGACCTTGACCGTGCTGTGGAAAGACAGTGGAGAGGGCAGGTCCTATAGCTGAGCAGCAGCTCCACCACCCACGTCTTCACATGCTGCAATCAGCCCAGATGTCTAAAGGCTAATTAGGGGAACAGGATGGGAAGACACGTGGCTCTTAGAAGTGATCTCTTGTTAAGTAAAAGATCTGGAAGAAAAATCACCACATCTAATCACAAAGATCAGAAAATTCAATGGCTATTATGCAAAAAGTTTTGACAAGCTGCTGAGAATCTTTTCTGAACAGAATAGGAGGAAAGGTTTATATTTCAGCAGTAAAAAATATTGTAAGGAGACTCACGAAACTTACATGTAAAGATGGTATTTTTAAACTAATATACAGCAAAATGAAAAAAAACGCAACAACAGAAAATAGAGGTTACTGCCCATACACGGGTTAATTAGATCACTTTTACCCCTCAGTTAGCCTTCTTTCCTCCCCTGCTTTTTACCTTTATTGCCTATAAACCATAGAAGACAAAAATATAATGCCCAATACATTTGGAGAATTCGGAGAATTTATTCCAAATTTATGCCTTTGCTGGCCTGGCCCAATATGTCGTGATAAATCTGGAGATTAAAGTAAAGTGACAATGTTCAACTTCATTTTTGGTTATTTAAAATATTAAGTATATCTGGGGGCGCCTGGCTGGCTTAATCAGTAAAATGTGTGTGGCTCTTGATCTACAGGTCATGAGTTCAAGCCCCATGCTGGGCATAGAGCCTACTTAAAATAAACATTTAAAATATTGAGTATTGAATAGGGGCACCTGGGTAGCTCAGGTTACACAGTTGGTTAAGCTTCTGACTCCTATTCCGGCTCAGGTAGTGATCCCAGGGTCGCAGGATCGACTCCCACATTGGGCTGCTTAAAATTCTGTTAAGCCTGGATCCTGCTTAAGATTCTCTCTTATATATTATATATATATAATATACAAGAGGAGTAAAATATATAATATATCTGTTGCAAGATTTCTATGGCCAAAAAGAGAATAAACTAGAAGCTTACTCCCAGACATTCCATTAGACTGGTGGTCTGGTGTATCTTTAAAAGCAAATTTTAAAAAATCGCGTAAGAGAATTATATACCTTTACCTGCGCTGCAGATCGTCTTCAGTTTGTAGAAAGAGGCATGCTGCGTCCTCAGTTCTGGTAATCATTACGCTTCCTCTCCGATCCGAGCACTCATTCAGGACCCGCATTCACGTTTGCAGCCCAGGGAGGGGCTGACCCCACTCGAGATGCTGCATGCCTTGTCAGTGCATTTCACATTCCCCAAGGCCCGCCGTCGCACACGGGAGTCACAGACGGAAGTGGGTGCCTGCTGTGTTACAACCCGGATCAATGGGAGGGGAAAGTAAAATCCAGCCCTGAGTTTCCTTACGCTTGGTTTAAATAGTTGTTCACCCTGCGCATTCAGGGTAGCAAGGGCTCCCCGGCTCCGCATAATTTCACTCAGTCCTGGAGGGACCAGTGAATCTTCGCTCCGCCGGAATGACGTAGTGCGCGTAAGGCACCAATGAGAGGAGAACGCAGTCACAGTCGCCACCGTCTTTGAGTGCTTCCTATGTCCCAGTTACTGCTCTATATTTAAAAATGAATTCTAAAAAAAAAAGTTTTTTTATGTTTTATTTATTTCTGAGAGAGAGAGAGACAGAGCCTGAGAGGGGAGGGTCAGAGAGAGAGGGAGTCACAGACTCTGAAGCAGGCTCCAGGCTCTGAGCTGGCAGTCAGCACAGAGCCCGACGCGGGGCTCGAACCCACGAACCGTGAGATCAGGACCTGAGCCAAAGTCGGACGCTCAGCCGACTGAGCCACCCAGACGCTCTAAAAAATGAATTAATCTCACTTCATCTGGACAAAAACGTTCTAATGATGATGGCTAACGCCTCCTATAGTCACGTGTCACGTGCAACTCTTCATGAAGCCACGGAGCCCTCCATGGAGGGGCTAGGATCCGCATTTTACAGCGTAAGGTTCTGGCTGCGGTGGAAGGACCAGGAACGGGCCCGCAGGGTGTCATCCCAGGCTGGTCGGGGCCCACACCCTCCCGCACGGGCAGGCCGCCCAAGCAGCGAGGGCAGCAGCCCGGAGAGAGCCGAAGCCAGGGCCCTCCGCGCCCCGGCCCGCAGCGCCAGGCCCCGCTCCTCCCGGCGGNGATTCTGTCTGGACCGTCATCAGTCTGTCCTTGATTAAAAGAACACATCCTTTCACAATATATACAAATATGGAATCATGTTGTACGTCTGAAACGAATATAATGTTATATGTCAATTACAGCGCAATAAAAATGAAACAAAATAAAAGGACACTTCCATTTACATATTTATATTAACTGCAGAGACATCGCAAGTTATCTTAAAAATTGAGCCGGTTTACCCCCACCCAGACTGTAATGACTTCATTTTTATAGTTCTAGTTAATTCACTGTTTCATAGACGTGTCACTACTCTTTTAAAGCATGTTTTGCAAAATAACCACTACCTGCTTCCTTTCTTTTGCTCGCTCTCAGTGACAGCCTTCTCTGTTTTGATGGTGGGAAGGGATTCAATAGACTTCCTTGGATTTTAGCACGAACAAACTAGCTCCCCAACGAAAATGTTTACTCCACTGAAGAGTAGTGTTGCAGCTAAGAAACTTATTTTGCTTTTAGTCAACGTTCCTGCCCACTATAGCCATCTATGTTTGTAGTGTTACCTTTTCCCATTCCCTAAGGATGGATTCCCTATCACTAAAATATTAATCATTTGCATCACCCTGGGCCATTAAAATTATTTCTTACTAATTGCCTAATTTATTTTTCATAAGGTCCGGCCTAGAAGCCAAGGCCAGGGCTGTTTACTGGACCTGCCTCAGATTCCATTATTGATAAGAAGCAGGCTTATTGTCTCTCAAGTCAAGATCACTTTTTCTCCTGCTAAAGTCATTGCAAAATATTTTAAAAGATTTCTGCCAGTTTAATGCCAACACCTATGATTGGCAGGAAGTTCAGGGGATTTCACTGATGAATGGATCTAGAAGATGTGGTTTATATACACAATGGAATACTACTTGGCAACGAGAAGAGAAAGAATGAAATCTGGCCATTTGCAGCAACGCGGATGGACCTGGAGGTAAGTCAGGCAGGGAAAGGCAGATATCATATGTTTTCACTCTTATGTGGGTCTTGAGAAACTTAACAGAAGACCGTGGGGTGTGGGAAGGGAGGGAAAAGGTTACAAAAAGAGAGGGAGGGAGACAAACCATAAGAGACTCTCAAATACTGAGAACAAACTGAGGGCTGATGGGGGAGGGGGAGGGGAAGGGGAGTGATGGGCATGGAGGAGGGCACTTGTTGGGATGAGCACTGGGTATTGTATGGAAACCAACTTGAGAAGAAATTACATTAATAATAAAAAAAAATAACATGTCATGGGGACCGGGATGTCCCCCGCTCCTTAGCCACAAGTCGGGTGGCCTTCGCAGCCAGTCTCAGGGCTGTGGGAGGGGCTGGGAGCTGCAGTCTGGAGGAACTTTCACTCCCTTTGCAGAATGGTGCCGAGGAGGGACAAGCCATCATCATTCCAGAAGCCGCAGGGTCATCTTGTTCCCTGCACCCTTTCAATCTTTGAAAATGTCTTTTTGCAAGAGAGTGATCTGCGTATCATCACACAGTTTCAAAAATGATTCCGAAGACTCATAGTTTACTTGTGTCTGCAGTCATTACTTGCTCATTTCCATTTTATTACAGCCAGCTCTCTGTTATCTCAGGGGCTGCTCACCGAGTGTGTGGCTTCTCCGGCTCATTTGACCTGTCCCTTTCCTCTTCTGTTTCAAGTATTGTCCCATTACCCTGCTCGTTTGGGATTTTGCTAAAATGTCAGTTGCAGAGAGCGAAGGGGAAAATCAAAAGAGCCCGGTTTGCTACTTGTTCACAATCGCAGTGTACATTTCCTTTGTTTAGTGCCTTGTTTGTTTTTGTAAGTTGAAGTTCGGCAGGGTGAAGGAAGCAGGGCGTGGAGGATTTGAAAATACTGATCAAAACTGTTTTTGTTATGTTCTGATATTTTAAATTATTTACGGTCATTGTAATTAGATACAGGAGAAAATCTAATCTTTTTAAAGTAACTGAGTCACCTTTCTCTTCTCAGTTTTCTCTTCTCTTCTCACTTTCTCTTCTCGTTCTTTAGGGGTGCCTGGGTGCCTCAGTTGGTTAAGCCTCTGACTGGCTCTGGTCATGACCTCGGGGTCAGTGAGTTCAAGCCCCAGGTCAGGCTCTGTGCTTGACAGCCTGGAGCCTGCTTTGGATTTTGTCTCCCTGTCTCTCTGCCCCTCCCCTCTCACGCTCTGTTCTCTCTCTCTCAAAAATGAATAAACGTTAAAAAAAAATTAAGATACTTGTTCTTTTCAGTTAAGTTAGAATATTGATCTCATTCACTGTCTAAAAATGGTATAATTTTCTCGGTTACAATTCATCAGTTACTACTTGCTGAGAACACACAATGAGGTGAGCCGACTGCCCCTAGCAATATTCACATTATAGTACAAGCTAAGACTTAAAGCAAAACTCAAGGTCCACCCGGACAGGCAGGCACACAGCTCCATCAGAAGGGCCCACGCTGCTGGTTTTCAACCTCAGGGCAAGCAAGGAATGGAGAGTTCAATGGGGTGAAGTCACTTAGTTGTAAAGCCTGAAGCCCATGAAGGCCAAAGGAGCTGGTGCCAGGGTTTTCTGTTCTAGAAAACCAGTGGTGCTCCCCTCTGCGGCTCTCCCTGAAGAGCAGCCCACTTTGAATACTGCATAGAGAAGCCCCTTTCGTTAATCTATCAAATTAGGGGAAAGAAAGGGTATAGTATCTTGATGGTTTTGCATACTGGAATTACAAAGGAGAATTTTTACGGACTTCAAAAACTATGTGCCTCATTGAATAAGCATCTGTGAACATAGTCTCCTAGATCTATGGTTTAGAACTCAGGGTTTGGGGAGAAGGTGGGGTGGTGCTGTTAGGAGAGATGGCTGTGTGCCTTTAACGCAGAGACAGTTCACGCTGGGACCTTGACGCAAATACCAAATTGTGGTCACACTCAGAAATACTTCATTCGACCTGATGCATTAATTTAATCAAGCAAACACCAAATGTGTTTTTTAGGTCAAATTTATAGTGTTGTCAGCATTATACCTCATAAACTTCTAGCATTTCGTAGCTGAGAACTGTTGCATTCCAGTTATGTGCTAGGGAAAACTTAACTAAGCACATTAATTACATTAAAAACATTGTAAAGAACAAAGTGGCTTCAATATGAAATATCTCCTTTGGTGTCACCGACCCGTGTTATTCTTTTATTTAAAAAACAAATGCGGACAAGCACTGTGTGTCCTTGGATAAAATAGAAACAGGGTGCTAGTAAACAAAGGTTTTCTATATTTTATTTTCTTGGCCAAATCTTATACAAGATCCCACATAATAGAATTGTTCCCAGTGGGACGCCAAAATAAAATATATTTGTAGGAGTGCGTGGGTGGTTCAGTAGGTTAAGCATCCAATTTCGGTCAGGTCATGATCTCCCGGTCGGTAAGTTCGAGCCCTGGGTCGGGCTCTGTGCTGACAGTTCAGAGCCTGGAGCCTGTTTCAGATTCTGTCTGTCTGTCTGTCTGTCTGTCTGTCTCTCTCTCTGTGCCCCTTCCCTGCTCATGCTCTGTCTCTCTCACTCTCAAAAATGAATAAATGTTGGGGCACCTGGGTGGCTCAGTCGGTTGAGCGTCCAATTTCGGTCAGATCATGATCTCACCGTCTGTGAGTTCGAGTCCCGTGTCGGGCTCTGTGCTGACAGCCAGCTCAGAGCCTGGAGCCTGCTTCAGATTCTATGTCTCCCTCTCTCTCTGACCCTCCTCTCCACATGCTGTGTCTCTCTCTGTCTCAGAAATAAATAAAAACATTTAAAAAATGAATAAATGTTAAAAAAATGTTTATATGTTTGTAAGACAATAGTATTAGAGGCCACGTAAACAAAAATTTAATACAAGAAGTATAAATTGGTAAACTTTTTCAGCCTACCAAGCAGATGAAGATTCCTAAAAATATTCCTAGCTTTTGATCCTACATTCCATTTCTAGAAACTATTTTAGAAAATTGAAGAGGCATCAAATGCCAAGATGACCCGGAAAGCAATACTTATAAAAGCAAAGAGCACCATTAATAGAATCTAAATATCAAAAAGGAAGAAGTCTGTTCTGATTAAAGGACTTGGTGGAATATTAAGAATAACATTAATGGAATGTTTCTGAAGAACTGCTGGTGATGTAAGAACCCACTCCCAAGACAGAGCTGAATGAATAGAGAAGAAAAAATTATGTGGAAAAGTATAATTACAATCATTTCTGATCTGTATTAAATATATGTGTTTATATAATAGCTAGAAAAGGTACTGAAAGAAAATACAGCAATATATTGAAATGCAGTTATGGATTGTTTTTATTTCCCTTTTGGTACTGTTGTTGAATTTTAAAAAGTATTTAAACTGAATGTATTTGTGACCATTACTGTTATGCATGAACTTGACTGGGTTAAGGGATGTGCAGAAAGCAACCGAAACTTTATTTCTGGTTGTGTCCATGTGAATGTTTCTGGAAGAGATTAGAAATTGAATTAATAGACTGAGTAAAGAAGATCACCCTGTTGGGTGAACATCACCAAATTTGTTGAGGGCCTGAGCAGAACACAAAGGTGGAAGAAAGGGGAATTGGACCTGCGAAGTCCATCTTCTCTTGCCCTCAGACATTGGTGCTCCTGATTCATGGTGCTTTGGGCTTGGATCAGGACTTTTATCGTCAATCCCCTGCCCCTACACACACACACACACACACACACACACACACACACCTCAGAGCTTTAGTTTAGGACTGAAATATACTGCCACCTTTCTTGGTTCTCTGGCTTACAGATGACAGATCATGGGACTTCTCAGACTCCGTAATCGTGTGGATCAATTCCTATAATAAATCTCTAGATAGTTAGATAAATAAAAAGATAGATATAAAGGACTATATATATATATATGTATACATACATAGAGAGAAAGCCTATATATAAATACTATATATATACACATAGAGAGTGTGTATGTATGTATATATATATAGAGAGAGACAGAGAGACAGAGAGTCTATATATAGAGACCATATATACATAAACCATAGTCTATATAATATGTAGTATTATATCATTTATATATAATCTATATATAGTCTGTCTACCTATCTATCCTATTGGTTTTGTTTCTCTAGAGAATTCTGACTAACAATATTATTTTTATAGTGAGACTGTATCATATAGAAGTAAAAATATATGTTTTAGTCAATCTGGCTTAAAACACATATTTTAGTGTTGGAATTACTTGAGTTTGTGTCCTACTACTTACAAGATGGAGAAATGACTTAATATCTTTAAAAGTCAATAGAGAGATTGAGTTAGTTATCAAAAAACTTCCCACAAAGAAAAGCTGAGACCAGATGGTGAACTGTACAGAGTATTTAAAGCAAAATTAATACCGATGCTTCACAAATTTTTCCAAAACATAAAAGTGAAGGGAACACTTCATAACTCATCTTGTGAGACTATTACCTTGTCATCAAAACCAAAGGCATCAGAAGAAAAATACAGACCAGTGTAAAAATTCTTAGCAAAATACCAGAAAATCAAACCTAGCATCATATACAAAGGATTGTACACTGTAATCAAGTAAAATTTATCCCAGCAAAGTAAGATTGATTCAGTGTATGAAAATCAGTCAATGTAAATGCTGTATTTATAAAACAAATGGCAAAAACCCACACTATCATTTTAGCTGATGCAAAAAAGTCATCTGCAAACCCAACAACTTTTCACAATAAAAAAACCAGAAAATTAGGACTAGAAAGGGAATTCCTCAGCATAATAAAGAGCACTTATGAGAAATGCACAGCTAACATTATATTTAATTGTGAACGAAAGTTCCTTTCTTCCTATGACCAGGAGCAAGACAAGAAATGTCCACTCTTGTCAATTCTATTCAACACTGTAGTGGAGGGTCCTAGACACAGTAGTTGGGTAAGAAAAATAAATAAAAGACATCAAGGTTGGTAAGGAAGAAATAAACCATCTCTATTTGTAGGTGATATGTAGATATGTAGATGACTCTCTATGGAATATTCTTAAGAATCCACATATAGGCACATGCACACACACACACACACAAATACACACACACACACATACACACACACATTAGAGCTATTAGTAAGTTCAACAAGGTTGCAAAATATGTCAATATACAAAAATCAGTTGTATCATTGTACACTAGCAAAGGCCTTCTGAAAATGAAATTAAGAAAGCGAGTCCATTTGAAATACCATCAAAAAGAATAAAATATGTAAGAATAAATGTGACAAAAGAATTGCAAGACTTGACACTGAAAACTACCGCACATTGAAGAAAGAAATAAAAGACCTAAATGAAAGGAAAGACATCTTCCTCTGTTCATGGACTGGAAGACTTGATATTAAGACAGAAATTGAGCTACAGATTCAATGCAACCCCTAAAAAAATTTCAACTGCTTTTTTTTTTTTTACAGAAATGGAAAAGTTGATTCTAAAATTTATAAGGAATTGCAGGAGACTCAGAAGAGCTAAAACAAATCTTGAAAAAGAGAAAAGAAGGATGGAAGACTCACACTTCCTAATTTCAAAACTAACTACAAAGCTACACCCATCAGTAAAGTATAATACCGGCATAAGGATAGACATGCAGATCAAGAGAATGGAATTAAGAGTCCAGAAACGAGCCCATATTATCAGTTAGTTTTCAACAAGGATGTCAAAACCATTCAACGGAAAAATAAATCTTTTCAATAAATGGTTCCTGGATAACCAGATATCCCATGCAAAAAAATGAATTTGGAGCCTACCTCACACTATATATTGAAATTGAGTCAAAGTACATCAAAGATCTAAGTATTCAAAATACTAGAGCTTAAACTATAAAAATCCTTAGGAAAAAGTCATATGAGTAAATCTTCATGACCTTTATGATTAAGCAATAGTTTCTTTTTTTTAATTTGTTTTAATGTTTTTTATTTATTTTTGAGAGAGAGAGAAGGTTTGTTGTATACAGGCAAACATTGACTGAAGGCAAACACTGAAACCTCTCTCCCTGGTGTGCCCTTGAAACTCTTTGGGGATGAGCTGGATTAAGATTCAGCATCCTTCTTGGGGTGCCTGGGTGGCCAGTCTATTGAACTTCGGACTTTGGCTCAGCTCATGATCTCGCAGTCCATGAGTTCGAGCCCAAGTCAGGTTTTGTGCTGACAGCTTGGAGCCTGGAGCCTGCTTCAGATTCTGTGTCTCCCTCTCTCTCTGCCCCTCCCACAGTCATGTTGTATCTCTCTCTCTGTCTCTCAAAAATAAATAAACATTAATTTTTTTTTAATTCAGAATCCTTCTCAATACCCCTCTCCTCCAGGAAGCCATTAACAAATGAAGAACCTTGTAGTGCAAGATGACATCTTTTTTTTTTTTTGCAACAGTTTATAATTTTGTTAAGAAGAAAGAACATACATCTATTAAAAAGGCAAGGAGGAATACTTATATGGACAATCTGATGATACCAAGTAGCATTGTTTCTGGGAGGAAGAGCAAGTTTAGCCAAGGCCATCGCAGGAGAGGAAACTGTGGGAAAGGACAGTTCAGCTTTCAGTGGGTTTGGAGACAAAGCCATAGGCAGCAAGAAGAGTTTGGAGCATGAACGAATGGATCAGTCATTAAGTTCCGTGTGATCAGCAAGAAGACTGTCTCCTGAAGTGGGAACGACTTGAGGGTCTGTGTTCCCTCACCTGAGTGACAGGCGGTAGACACGACGTCTGCACCCTGACTCGCCTCTCAAGGAAGGATTTGCTGTGGCTTCTGCACCGCTGCCCCGGAGCGGCCCGTGCCTGGGTTTGAACCAGGCTGGCACGTAACAGTCCAGCCATGGGGCCCAACACAGAGAGCTGGGAGGGCCACACGCTTCGCAAAGCCCCCCCAGGGGGTTCACTGAGGTTTCCTTGGCTCTGCTTCTGCTGTTAGTCTTCCCCCTCTGCCCAGCTCTGCTTCCTCTCTTCTTCTCCTAGCAAACATTGTGACGCCCTCATTCAGTTTCTACACTTTCAATTACAGGCCTGACCTGCAGCAGCCAAATAAGCGCCACGATCCTGTGTGGCCGCCTGTGTCACAACCAACCTAAGAATGCAAGAAGAAACCCTCCTCTGTTGCGCATTTGAACCATGAAGTAAATAACAGGTTCCCTTCATTTTAATAGCTGCTCTATGCTCTTATAATGTAAAGGGGAGAGTTGTACCACCACTTTCTTCTGAGCTATCTTTATATTTTTTTAGGCCAGATGTTTGGATTGCTTTTCACTGAAAAAAAAAAAAATTACTAAGCAGCCGTACTGAATTTTCAGAGGGCTATTTTAACTAGACTAATATGTCATTAAAGTTCATCTATCAAATCATTTTCCTTAAAGCTTCCGAAGGAAAGGGTGGGAGAGAGTTAACCTTGAAACCTTACCACGGAGACGTGTGCGTACATTATTCATACACTGTGTTTAAAATACAGTCGAGGCGAAGACGCTGCTACTGAGAAACAGCAGCGACAGTCTGCAATCAGATGTTCGGATGCAGGCACATACAGATTGTGTCCTGTACACGGCTTCAGTCACCTCTCCCGGGCTGTCCCGAGATTGCTGGTCTGCGGCAAACGTTTATAGCTCGAGTAAGTAGTAAAGGGTTAGACAGCCTGTACGCATCACTCTTAGCCACAAGGGGTCAGCGTTTGCATCTACTGTAATAAAGATCCCAAGGAAAACACAAACCTTCCATTTCCTGTTGAACGCAAGGGGTTGACTGCTATATATTTGCCAAATAAAGATGAACAGAACTGCAATATAAAAGACTTAGTTCCCACGTTCCCTACAAATTGCTTTACACTTATTGAAAAGTCGTGGATTCCAAGACGAGACAGGGAGCATGGAGACGTGAAGAGCCCGGCCATCTTTGATTGTCTGCATTCTCAGGCCTGAGCACAGTGCTGACCGAACCACAATGGCGTATCAGTGACTGTTCCCCCAACCTTTTCAGCCCGGTGTGCTCCCCGAACCCCACAACGTTTCAGGCCAGGTAACTGAGACGAAGTAACTCCCTCAACAAATATTTATTAAGCACAAAAGACCTGACAGCCGGTCAGAGATGAAACAGGCTTTATACTTAAGTCTGCCTGTGCCAAAGCCTGCTTGTGTCTTCTGTGACGCCTTCAGTTTCTTCCTTTACAGGTGAGGAAATGGTATCTAAGAAGCGAAATGGATTATTCAAAGGAACAGAGCTTCTTGGGTTAGCAGGGTTCTTTGCTCCCCTGACTGAAAACAGGTAGAGGTGACCGTCAACTTTAAGGACAGAAGGCCAGCTACGCACAGCTCTTTGGGGGATAAAGAAGAAAAGGATCAATCAGGGAAGGGGCGCCTGGGTGTTTCAGTGGGTAAGCCTCTGGCTTTGGCTCAGGTCATGATCTCACGGTATGGGAGTTCGAGCCCCGCATCGAGCTCTGTGCTGACAGCTCAGAGCCTGGAGCCTGCTTCGGATTCTGGGTCTCCCTCTCTCTCTGCTCCTCTCCTGCTCATGCTCTGTCTCTCAAGAAATAATAAACATTAAAAAAAAAATTAGTGAGACTAAGAGAGAGATGCAGGTTTTGTGGAATGTCGAAATTTCAGGAAGTCAATACGATAGCCAAAATTCCTGAATAAATTATTTTAGTGTAATCTCGTTAAAATTGTTGTCTAATTGAAATTTTCTGTCTGAAATGGTATTATCCTATCATTTCTGATTCTCATTACTTCTCCCTTCCATTCTACATGTCTGACATTTCTGACGTGTATGGTGTTCTCACCCTCTCCTCTACCTCCTGTAGTTTTTATATCTGACCTCTTTTTTCAACGCTGTACAATTCACCTCGATCTTTAAGGACATTGATTATTAAATCTGTTTCTAATCTTCTACCAAGTTGACCTATTTGCTTTTTTTAAAAAATTTTTTTTAATGTTTATTTCTGAGAGAGAGAGACAGCGTGAGCAGGGGAGGGGCAGAGAGAGAGGGAGACACAGACTCTGAAACAGGCTCCAGGGTCTGAGCTGTCAGCACAGAGCCCGATGCAGGGCTCAAACCCATGAACCGTGAGATCATGAACTGAGCCGAAGTTGGACGCTTAACCGACTGAGCCACCCAGGCGCCCCTGACCTATTTGCCTTTTAAAGATTCCATTTTTAATCTCTGTACATTCATTTTTCCTTTCTGTTTATTTTTCAAAGCATTTGGTCTTTCCCGATAATGCCAGTTCCTTCATTTACATCTTTAACCATTTTGTTTTTATTATTTTACATCTTTAACCATTTTAAATATGTTATATTATGCTCTTCAGGTTGCCATCATCCTTCTTGAAGTGCTAATAATAGGTTGCTGTCTCCTTGGTTTTTTATTTTATAAACTGAGATATGAAAATTACTAAGATCTTTTCTGCGAGGACTGAGATCATTGAAAGTGATTTCACCCCGGGTGGACCTGGTATAAGTGAAGCCTCTAAAAGAAGGTGGAACAGCAGAGAGACAGTCTCCTGCTGGTCTCAGGGGAGGAAGCAAAGAACCAGGCTGAGAACTCCTATGGAAAGAGGCTGCCTGTCCGCTGAGGGTCAAGGGTACAACCACAAGGAACCAAATTCTGCCAATGCCTGGATGATCTTGGAAGAGCATCGTGAGTATGAACTGCGGTGTGGCTCATACAGTGACTGCAGCCTGGGGAGACCCTGAACAGAGGACCCAGTCAAGCTGATCCTCGACTCCTGACCAAAGCAACGGGGCGATAATAAATAGGTATTTTAAGCCACTAGTTTTGTGGAAATTTGTTATTCACAGTAAAAAACGGCTGCAGTGCACTGTAATCTGTACCAAGGCTGTAGGTCAACTCTCTGCCCTCAATAATAATAAAAGCTCACAGCATCTGTTCTGTATTGGTTTCTAACATCTGTTTAGATAGTTACACCGCAGAATCCTTGGCCACCTGGGAATGAGAGAGCATAATCCTTTCTAACTCCAGAGGGTCAAATCTTACTATTTCGGTACAACAAGTGTTGATTTGATGCTATGGTTGCATATGTGCTGATAGTCTGATATTGAGAAGGAAACGGGTATGTTACAAACAGGACTTAAGTCCTTTACTTTATGTATGCAAGTCATTTCATCTTCACAAAACCCTGTACGATGGCTTTTACTGTTCCCGTTGCTCAGATGAGGTCATTAAAGCTCAGAAAGTCTGAATACCGTAGTCAGCATACAATTAGTAGGTAATAAGCCAGTATTCAGTTACTGGAATGCCTTGGAAGGAATATAGTCTACGTTACTGGTTCATTCTATTAATGGCATGTGACAGGAATGTAGCTGCCAAGCAAAAATCCTTAGAAGACTCTCAGTTTGAGTTGAAAGAACTTCTCAGAGTTCCAGAAGAAGCATTGTGTAGTGAGTAAGAGAAGCATTAAAGTTCGCCTTCCCCAGACTTTCCTGCCTAATGCCTGGACCATTAGGTCCTAGTACATTAGGACAAGACAAGATGATGTGTCAGCTTAGAGATATTTTTCACTGGCATATTAATTATGAACATCTTTCTTTCTTGGCAGATTTTCCAGAGGCCAAAACAGGTGAATTGTTTTTCGAGAGAACATTCAAAGGATGTAATGACATGTTGATTCCTACACTGCATTCTGTTTGCCTTTTTATTCCCCTGAACGTCACATAAAAATATGGATTTCACACAGGACCACTTTGAGTGCAACACAACAGTACAAATCCAATCTTAAAACTTCCTTTGAGCACTGCACGATACTGTTACACTAACTAGCAGCCTCTGGCCTTACGCAATGAGCAGTGTGCATAGGAGTATATTAAACTCATCAATCAAGGGACAAGAAAGAATGATATACATTAAGGAATGTGTTCATGCCCAGCATTGCTGATGCTCTTGCTCCCTCCTTGTCATTTAGTCGATCCTGAATACTTGTAGGAAGCATAAGACGTGTCCCATTGTTAACTTTAGAATTTCAAGAAGCACTGTATCATTAAAATAATGTCAGTGATAAGCCAGCAGATCAATGAAATAACTGTATATTTTAAATGGGAGTATCATATTGTAATTGTGAAATTTCTTCATTATTATTTTCAAAACTGCAAACACTATCCATTCTCTTCTCCTATGTGTCCCTCACAGTCTAACGTGGTGTCCACTTACCTTACTCAAAGAGAAATCACAAGAGGTTTTGGTTAAAAGAAAGTAATGTCAGAGTAATTTTGTGCCTTGGGGTTTCATTTAGTTGTCTTGTGTGGATTTTTTTTTTTTTTTTTTTTTGGTATTTCCCTGCAACAAAATTTAATTGAAATATTCAACTTCAGTGTTGTCTTTTTTTTTATTCCTTTAGTTCTAAAAATAACATGGAATCATCCAGAAGTTTTCTGGTGTCTTGTTGCACCTCCTCATCCAAATCTCTGATACCCCAAACAGTACTTGATCCCATCAGAGTGGAACACAGGTGGTCTTGTGTTAGACATGTGGAAAATCTTTTAGTCTCTAAACTCTGGGCATAAGTGTCATAGATCAAATGGTTTTCATTTTATTTAGATATTTGTTCTCAGTAAAAAGAAAAAAAGGAATCCTTAGTGAGAAAGGTCACCTTTTGCTCTGATCAGGAGCAAATCCAAGTGTGAATGAGTTTCCTGGAGTTTTTTTTTTTTTTAATATAGTTTATTGTCCAGTTGGTTTCCATATAACATCCAGTGCTCATATCCCAGAGTTTTTTAAGAGCAGCAGATCTTCATGATGAGGAGAGGTAAAAACACTGGAACCCCAAGAGGGGACAAACAGAACGAAAAGGAGAAGGCTGAGCTATGACCAAGGACCTGGATTTGTGAAGAAGTGTGCCGTGTTGGAACTGGAAAGAAGGACGCCATGAAGAGCCACGTATTGTGACGGGGAAGGGAGAAAACGTATGACTGACAGGTAAGGTCAAGGGCTCACATTAGATCAAGAGCCTTGCATTTTCTCTAATGTCTTTATAATCTCAGCACAGGGCTTAACCCGAAATAGAAATGGCATCAATATTTGCTGAATGTGAGAATGAAAATGAAGAGAAAAGGACTTGAATGATAGCCACTATAAGGAACAGCTCCATAAGGGGGCTCCCTGTCCCATGCAGCTATTTAGGGCCATAGACTGAAAGAGGGTCTACTGCCTTCAACAGTGGCTCCCAATGTCACTGTCAAGAGCCATCCAGCAGAGGAAGGAAGAGTACAGCTAGCAGTCCGTGTAGGAAAGCTTACAGGCTAGAACAGCATCACCTCTAAATTCCACCATCTTCTTAGATTCAGTCATATGTTACATTTAACACCTTCAAACAATTCTGGGAACTGTGGTCCAGCTGAGTAGCCTGGAGGAAAAGGAAATGGTTTGGGGAAAAGCTCTTCCCTCTCTGTCACAGTAGCCAAGGGAGCCAGTATATTTTTCCTACAGGAAATGCTAAAGGGAGTTTATAGGCTGAAATAAAAAGACTTCAGCAGGCACTCAAAGCCATGAGAAAAAATGAAGAACACTGGTAAAACTAACTGCATGGATACAGATCTAAACCAGTATTATGGTACTTTTGGTTTGTCGAAGTAAATCATATGTCTATATGATTTAAAGGGGAAACATAATTGCATAAAACAGTAATTATAAACCTGTCAATGACCATGTAGTATATAAAGAAGTAGTCTGTGACAATAACAGTATAAGAGATGTATAGGACAGAGATGTATAGACAGAAAGAGATGTATAGGAGCAGTTTGCATACAATTAAAACTAAGTTGAGTATACATTGACTTGCATACTACTGAAGCTAGTTGTTATAAGTTTAAGATGATAATTGCAATCACCAAGGTAGTCACTGAAAATTTAAAAATATACAGAAAAGAAGAAAAGAATGAAAATGGTACACTATAAAAAATTAACTAAATACAAACTGGGGAGTATCGGAGGACTTGAGGAATGACAACAGGAGTGTCTAAGGCACGCAGAAAACAAAGAACGAAATGATAGAAGTAAATCCTTCCTTGCCAGTAATTTATTTCCATGTAACTAGACTAAATGGTCCTTTTGAAAAGACAGAGGTGGCAGAATGGATAAAAACAGCAAAAATGACGTGACTCATGTCTATGCTGTCCACAAGACTGTCACTTTGTTAGGATACAAAGACACAAAGAGATTGAAAATAATGGGTAGACAAAGATATTCCATATAAATAGTAACTATAAGAGAGCTGGAGTTGATCTCACATCAAAAATGTTATTAGAGTCAAAGGACACTGCATATGGATAAAAGGTGCAATACATCAAGAAGATATAAAAATTAGAAACGTGTGGGATGCCTGGGTGGTTCAGTCAGTTAAGTGTCCGACTTCAGCTCAGGTCATGATCTCATGGTTTGTGGGTTTGAGCCTGCATCGGGCTCTGTGCTGACAGCTCAGAGCCTGGAGCCTGCTTCAGATTCTGTGTCTCCCTCTCTCTCTGACCCTCCCCTGCTCACGCTGTCTCTCTCTCTCTCTCCCTGAAATAAATAAAACATTTAAAAATTAAAAAAAATAGAAACGTGTGCATACATACCAGCTTCAAGATCTCTGAAGCAAAAATCAACACATTTGAAGGGAGAAATAGTTTTGTAATACTACTTGGAGACTTCAATACCCCACTTTCAATAATACATAGAACCACCAGACAGAAGATCAATAACGAAACCGAATTTGAAAAACACTATAGACCAATTGGACCCAATAGACACATATCCACCTTGCAAGAGCAGAATACATATTTTCCTCAAGTGCACATCAAACGTTCTCCAGGATAGATCATATATTAGGCCACAAAACAAGTCTTAGTAAATGTAAAAAATTGAAATCATACAAAGTTTCCTTTCTGACCGTGATGGAATAAAAGTAGATCAATAACAGAAGGGAAACTGAAAAACTCTATTTTTCAGTTAAAAAACATACTCTTAAACAATACTAGATCAGAGATGAAATCACAAGGAAAATTAGAAAACAGTATACCTAGAGATGAACGAAAAGTAAACCACAAATTTACCAAACCTCCTCAAGAAGAAATAGAAAATCTGGAACTCCTCAGTGGTTCAGTTGGTTGAGTGTCCAACTTCAGCTGAGGTCATGATCTCATGGTTCACAAGTTTTAACCCTGTGCTGGGCTCTGTGCTGACAGCTCAGAGCCTGGAGCCTGTTTCAGATTCTGTGTCTCCCTCTCTCCCCACCCCTCCCCCACTCATGCTCTGTCTCTCTCTCTCTCTCTCTCTCAAAAATAAATAAAACATTAAAAATTTTTAAATAAGAAGAAATAGAAAATCAGAGTAGACCTAAAAAGGGTAAAGAGATTTAACCCATAAGCAAAAACTTCCTAACAAAGAAAAGCCCAGGGCTAGATGACTCCACTGGTGAATTCTACCAACTATTTTAAAAAGAATTAACACCAATCCTTCTGAAGTTATTTCAAAAATAGAAGGATTAGCACATGACAACTCATTCTATGAAACTAGTACCAGCCTGATAGTGATGTTAGTCAAAGATACTACAAGAAAACTACAGATCCTTCTTTATCCCTTTTGGTGCAAAAATCCCCAACATAATATCAACAAACTTAATTCAACAGAAAGAATTAGACACCCAGTGAAATTTATCTCAGTGATGCAAGGGTCATTCAACATATGAAGTCAGTAAATTTCATACACTTCATTGATAAAATGAAGGAAAAACCCCATCTGATCATTTCAGTTGATGCAGGAAGAGCATTTCACAAAACTCAACACTCTTTCATGACAACAAATAAGTAAATAATAAACAAACAAACTAGAAATATAACTCTTCAATATGATAATGGTCATGTGAAAAACTCACAGCTAATGTCATTCTCAATGGCAAAAAATGGAAAGCTTTTCCCCTGAGATCAAATATAAGCCAAGGGTGCCTGCTTTCACCAATTCTATATAACATGGCACTGGAAGTTCTAGCTGCAGTAATTATAAAAGAAAGAGAAATAAAAGATATCCAAATTGGAAAAGAAGTCCATCTTATATGCAGAAAACTCTAAAGAATCCATACACAAAAAACCTGTTAGATCTGACAAATGAATTCATCGAAGTTGCAGAATATTAAACCAACACTCAACTGACTTAGTTGTGTTTCTATGCACACCAATTTGAGGAGAAATTAAGAAAGTAGTTGCACATACAACAGCATGAAAAAAATGTTTAGAAATAAGTTTAACCAAGGAAATGCATTGTACATTGAAAACTACAAATCATTGCTGAAAGAATTAAAGGAGACCTAAATAAATGAAAAGACATCCCATGTTCATGAAATGGAAGGATTAATCTTGTTAAGATGAGAGTATTATGTAAATAATCTACAAATGCAATGCAAATCTTATCAAAATCCCAACAAATATTTTTGCAGATGAGGAGAAATATATAAAATTCATATGGAATTTCAAAAAACCCTGAAAATTCAAAACAATAACGTGAAGGAAGAACACAGTTGGAGGACACACACTTCCTGATTTCAAAACTTACACAACACTACATTAATCAAAATAGCGTGGTAATGAAATAAGGATAGGTTATAGAGCAACAGAACAGAATTGAGAAAATAAATCTTTATAACTATGGTCAATCGATTTTTGACAACAATGCCAAAATCTCACAGAATACTTTTCAACCAATGGTGCAGAGACAACTGGATTTCTACATGCCAAAGAATAAAGTTGGACCCTTACTTTACACCACATATAAAAATTAACACAGTATGGACAAGAACATAGATTTAGGAGCAAAAAACTATAAAATTTGAAGCAGAGAATGGGCAAATCTTCCTGAGCTTGGATTTGACGCTAATTTCTTAAATATGACAGGAAAAGCACATGCAAGGACAACAACAAAAATAAATTGGACTTTATCAAAATTAAAAATGTTGCCCATCAAAGGTCATCATCAAGCTAGTGAAAAGACAATTCACAGAATGGGAGAAAAGACTTGTAAATTGCATATCTGATACGAGATTAATGTCCAGAACATGTAAAAAACAAAAACAAAAGCAAAAACAAAAACCAAACAAACAAAAACTCCTACAGCTCAACAAAAAAAAGGACAAACAACCCAATTTGGTTAAATGAGGAAAAGACTTGAATAGGCATTTCTCCAAAGACGTTGCACAAAAGACCAATAAACATGTTACAGTCATTAGTCATTAGGGAAATGCGAAGCCACACCACAGTGGATGTTACCTCACCTCATCGGATGGCTATAAGCCAAAAAAAAAAAAAAAATGGAAACCAGTGTTGGTGAGGAGGTGGAAAATATGGAACTCTTGCTGCTGTGGAAAACAATTTGGTGGTTCCTAAAACAATTAAACATAGAATTATTATAGGACTCCGCAGCGTCTTCTCAGATATATCCCCAAAAGAACTTCACAAAGGGACTCATGCTTGTATGCCAATGTTCATAGCAGCATTATTCACGGTAGACAAAAGACTGAAATAACATAGGTAGCCATCAAGAGATAGATGTATAAATAAAATGTGGTATGTGTGTATATATGTATTTTTAATATTTTATATAAAAATACATAAAAAATATTCAGCCCTAGGAAAGAATGAAGTTCTAATACATGCAACAACATGGATGAACTTGAAAACATTATGCTAATTGAAATAAACCAGACACAGAAGGATAAATATTGTATGATTCCCCTTAGATGAAATATCTTGAATAGGGAAATTCATGAAAAAGGATGTAGATCAGAAGTTATCAGGGTCTGGAGGAAGGGGAGGATGGGGAATTAGTGAGTACAGAATTTTGCGGGATGAGATGATAAAAGTGTTCTGTCAGTAGACTGTGGTGATAGTTATATAACATTGTAAATACACGTAATGCTACTGAATTATAAACTTAAAATGGTGAAAATGGTAAAATTTACATGTGTTCTGCTATAATTAAAAACATAAAGATACACAAATCTGGATTTTCTATTATTCAATTCAACCCTCAAAACAACTGGGTAAAATTATAGCTTCCAACATGTATTCACTATGATTCAGTGACAAACAGTTCGCAGATGAGCACCGTTTTATGAACCACTTTAAGGAGCTCTGATTTGGAGCAAGATGTTTTGCTTTAAGAAGCCTCAGTTTCCTCATCTATAAACAGGGAATCATTGCATTGCCTACCTTCTCTGGTTTTGTGTGATGGAATTAGATAATACATGGAAATTGCTTAGCACAGGCCTGGCACGATAATTTTTAGCTCTTACTCGTTTGATGCTTATACACCACATTCTACATTTTAAATCGGTGATATGTATGTCTTATTAATTCTTAAAAGTTTTTAAACTCAAAAACGGCTTTACCCATTATTAGTATATGACTACACTCTGCATTGTGTTTCTAGTTGGTGTCTCCTATACTGCATGGCGTTTATTTTTTATATATTTGATATCTGTGCAGACTATATTTATTAAGACCAGGGATTGTGCTTCCTCGTGACAAAATCAGTAGCGCTCGGCAAAATTTCTTCCATACAGTAACCCTCAATAATGCTCACTGAACATAGGCTGTAACCCCATCTCGCCATTTACACAATATTGTCCTGAAGACAATCTTCTACTGAAGAGGCACAGAACAAGCTTGCATGATCTAACTATAACCTCGATTTGGGTTGGTTGTTAACATTCCTACAACATTTTGGTATTATTTAAATTGTGGCAGTCATTTAGAATGTGAGTCATCCATGAAAAACATTCCTGGAGCAAAATACATTCAAGTGCCCTTTGTTCCGATTACTAAATAGCAGAGAACATTAAACCACCTACATTCAACTTCCCACCCATGTAATGAAGCCTGTCACTGCCTTCGACATGATTCCTGAAATCCCACAGACCACAGTAAAACCAAAGCAGGGCACTATGTGGTTTGGAAGTTTTCTATTCATGGAGACTGACGCATAAGACTGACTGATTCTACAGAAGGGAGGGGGTGGGGAGGGGAGGGAGGCCGGGAAACTAAACCAAAAAAAAAAAAAAAAAAAAACCCAAAGCAAAAACAACTCCTCTTTGATTTCATCTCTCCCCATTGACATTCCAACCTTGTGCCTCACAAAAAATAAAAATAAAATAAATATAACGACAATACTAACTCATTCATGGACCCTGGAAAAGTCTGTTTCAGGGAATAACAGGGACATATGTATGGAATATAGACTAAATCACACACTGAATGATTCATGAAATTGAGGACAGAAATTATTTCAGTTACTTAAAACCTAAACTAACTGTCCTTAAGGACAAATCAACAAACCTCTTCCTTTAGTCCTCAGGTGGAAGAGAGATGAGGTAAAAGGCCACCTTTTAAAAGTTTAAATCCTTGGGAATCAGAGAGAAGGCAAATTTCCTCTTTGACTGTTATAAGTGCTGCTTAAATATAAATGGGAAGATAATTCACTGGGTTTCTAATCGTACCTCCATTAAGGTAAGGCTATAGAAGGAAAGTTTTAGCCCAAAGTGATAATTTCCAAAACTGGAAAAGAAGTATCTATGTGCTCTGCCTCGATGTGTCACACAGAGCACCCGGTGGCTGGGGGGCAGATACTATTAACTGTCTCTGCCTTAGCTGTTAAATCTTATCTACACCTTCTTTCACTCACAGACTTCTCAGTCATTCACCAGCAATCTTACTCGGGCTGAGTATACTGGTGGCTAAAGAAGAAGTATCTGAGTCCCATGAATAAAACAATACAGAAGAATTGCATTCTTCCACTCTTCCCTTTAACTCACCTGGGGTGCAAGTCTTTTTTGCAAAGGAGCCCTTATTTTGTGTCAGTATGTATTTTTACTCAAAGTAATATTATAGCCCTTTTATTATGCTGATCCCTCAAACAGACATAAAATAACTACACCTTTTCATTTTCTCACTTTTCCCCCAGTTCACACAAATTTTAATATTTGATTATCACCGACTTTCCTTACAACATGCTTTATTTTCCTAGGTGCCAGGTGCAGACACAATTAAATATGAAATAAAAATATGCTGTAAAACGGTCAATGATCAATATTGTCTCAGAAATCTGATTCTACACATATTCTGGGCAAAGCTGGATGCAGAATCTGGAAAAGACACATTTCTTTTTTTTTTAATTNCTAATTTAAAAGATCAAGGAGGCCGACCAAATATATTATAGCTATGTATAGTGCATAAAACTTTAAAGATTTCAGCTGTTTCAGGCTTTCCTTTTCTACGTTAGGAAAGGGGTGGGGGGAATGTTTTCCTAGACTTTGCTATTTGTTAATTTCAGACCAAAAACATAATGAAGTTTTAGAAATACACAGGAGAAGCTGCATAAACAAGACTGACAAATTAAAAAAAAAATCCCGCTGTGTTTCAGGACAATCACAATTTTGAGAGAGTTTATCAGCATTTCATCCTCTCATTCACCTGAAGATTGAAAGAAAACTGTCCCTGCCCCTGTGTCTTCCAGCTCATACAACTTCTTTGTCCATATAGAAGTATTGTATTATTCATATATATATATTTTAAATGTCTATATCTTGTGATGTTGTAACATCTTAAATGTTGCTGCAGAGAAGAGCCAGCCCTCCCAGATTGAGCCAATTCCCAGAGATAGCAAAGGGCTGGGCTGACAGCTTACTTCTCACATGCACACTCACCAAGCTGAGTCCATTCACCCAACTATTTCCTTTATCTAATACTCACCCACCAAACCAATGTACCCCCTGCCCTAGATCTTCCCAGGGCCAGTTATCAGCAACCAGAGACCACCTCTCCAGCCCAAAGAATGCCATGGTTATTCAAATTGCCAGTCCTAAACTGTTCACTCTGCCCAGCCTTGTCTTTCCTGCAGAAACCCCAAAAAAGTCTCTGACCTAGCCTTTCCCCTCTCTCCCGCTTCTGCTCCCCACCAGAACTCACCACCTGGGTCCTGTGCATGCCCCCTTCTCCTGGGAAATATGTAAGTAATAAATCTTCTTTCAATGGCATTGGGTTCTCTGTATCTTAACCCAGCCCCTTCTATAAATGAAAATCCTGTGGGTACAAATGAGGCAAGTATCGTAAGTGAGGCATATGCAAACCTATTATTCTTCTGGGCTCTCTTACTTCAGCATTTGCTGGGAGACAAGCCACACACTGAAATTAATCAGTAAATGAAAAATATATACAGAGTTTTGTTTTAAAAAATGAGAGTCTGTCAGCTTTGCTTTGCACTTGGACTTTGGAAAGCACTTCATTGGCCATCAGTTTTATTTCAAGGGCCCTTCCCTAAAAATTGCCTGAATTGCCAGATAAGACAGCTTTCAAAGTGAGAATCTACAGCTTCCTAGTGAAATTACTGCAATCGCCAGCTACTTGGGATTATGCTGTGTCGGGTGGTTTCTACATGTTTTCTGAGTAGAGTGCAATATAGACCTTGATGACCCATGATGTGAGAACAAGGGTTTAAGGGAGAGCTGAGCTTTAAATTAGTCACATTCTGTAAGCTTTTGTGTAAGACACAGAAGGCCCTCTGCTGGTGGGAACAATTGATTGTTTTGTCCTGCAGAACACATCCTCACCCAACGCAGATATCATCTGTGGCAGTAGTTCTTAACCCTCACTGTGCAACAGAACCTTCCACGGGGGAGTTCTAGAAATATTGATGTCCATATTCCTTTGCAAGATATTTGGTTTTAGTATTGAGAGTTCAAATACTGAGATATTTAAAAATACCATTGGGGGTATTTTACTGTTCAATCAGAATTGAGAATACTCATTTGTATGGTATCATCTTTCAGTCTCGAGGGCATGCAGGAACATTATAAAATCTGAAACTCTAGCCCCATTTAGCTAGGTGGATTTCACAACAGCAGTACTTTGATAAAAGAGCAGAAACTTTTACGAAAGAAAAAAAAATCCCAAGAAAAAGCAGGGGGGAGGGGTAGCGACCAGAGCATTTGAGTAACATTTGGAAAAGTTGATCCACAGTTAGATCTCCCTGCTAACTGACTCTGGGTAGGTCACAGTGATCATCCACCTGCCTATAAGTCACTTGGTACAGTCTAGTTTGTGTAGCTTCCAAATGATCATGGAGGTTCAAAGTAAATGAGATTGAGTATAAAAAAAATATAGATGGGATTGTATCCATTAAGAGAGAGTAAATTTTAGTTACTGGCCAAGTATTTTAGTATTCCATGATAATAGTGTGTTTAGACTTGGAGAAGACATATGGGACAAATTCATTTGTGTTTATGGAAAAAGAGAGAAAGGCTCATGATGCATGACTGGATCTTCCTTCAAATCTTTCTATAGGCTCCTTGTATAGCACCCCACATCCGGCAGTCAGTGGAGCTGTTTTGAGTGAACCATGGCAATAATAACATAGAAAAATGTTCTGATCATTCTTTATTTTGTTTTAAATAAAATATATTTGAAATGCTTTGGAATTCTTTTCTGTTTTGTTTTGTTTTTCTTGGTAAGAAAGAGAGTGACTTCATAGATAGTAAATGTGTTTTTTCCTTTGTATTTCTAGATGGGTTATTTGACTTCTTCAATCCACTAGCATCACTTCATTACCCTCCCTGTTTTTGTTTGTTTGCTGGAATTGCTCCTAGTTGAATAGCATCTGGAAATTTGACAAACTGATGATTTCTCTGTAGATGATTAATGAAACTGCAAACTAAAACCCAACAGTAAAATTGTGGGTCCCGATGTTCATTATGTTTCATGCAAACCCTTGAGTTAGTGTCCTGTCATTCTTCACTGTTCTCAAAAGGCATTTTCATGTTTCTGATATGAAGCTCCTGCATTATCTCAGAGGAAAGAGGCAGCTTCACTAGGTGAAGAGACTGAATCTTCATCAGCAATGAACTTTCCATATGGACTACCTCTATAGCTCCCCTCTCCTTTAACAAAACAACCAGGAATGACTATAAATAAATGGATTGAGGGTAATCTCTAGGGGATCTGTCTTTGAGTCAAATCATGACCCCTTTTCTGAACGTCTTTGGAAAGAATAATTTTCATCTAACATGAAAAGTTTAGATATAATCCAACTCAAGGTCAGACATATAGGTGAGCTGACATCTCAGATCTGTGCTCTCTTAGCTTATGTTATCTCTTCTACATGTTGGATATTCTGTTCTGAAGCTGTTTGCTCAAGAAGGAGAAATTACTGAAACGACTACCACCCATGACTTTTTAATCACACGTGTCACGTGGCAGTTGTGGCTCAAAGTTTTTGGTTACAAGTCCAAGAGTTTAGTTCTTGCTCTCCGTACATTTACCTCTTATTACCAAGCTATCAGGTGATTAATGGGATTTTTTTTGGAAGACAGATGAGAAGTTTGTGTATAGAAATCTAAGAGTCATGGGAACTGTACGGTCTGATTCCATCAATGCCTCTTAAATATTAATAATTTTCAGATTAGCTTCTATATAAAAATATGTCTTAAAATAACAAACACTGAGGATGGAAAAACAAGGAAGAAAACCATGTAGCTGGTTATGAAAATAGCTAATATTTTTAAGCACTTATTTTATACCTAGACGTGAGTTAGGAACTTAAGAAAAATTATCTCACTTAATGAAAGCTACCAAGAGTGACTTTTTAACAGCTCTCCTAGAGTATTTAATCTTGCTTTTTTTCTTCATTGACCTGTTATATACAGCAACTTAATTGGGTTGAAGATCAAAGTTTTCTTTTTCTTTTTTCTTTTATTTATTTATTTTGAGAGAGTGCACCCTTGAGAGCAGGGGAGTGGTGGGGGGGATAGAAAGAGAGAGAATGAGAGAGAGGGTGCGTGTGTCCAGAGTGCAGCGCTAGACACAGGGCTGGATCCCACCACCCTGAGATCATGACCTGTGCTGAACTCAAGAGTCAGACACTTTACCAACTGGGCCACCCAGGTGCCCTCAAAATTTACTTTTTAAGGTCTCAATTATCTATGAATTGTTATAGAGTCAATATGTTTCATCAGTTCTCTTGCATTAATCTGCATTAATCTTGCATATCATATATACATATGCTACATACCATATATATGGTATATGTGTGTATATGTATACGCACATACACACACACACACATATACACACACACACACACATTGCAGTCATATCTAATAGTTGACCTAGAGAAACAGACAGAAACACATTTAGAACTCTTTGTAGAAGACCTATTCTTCCTGTAGGAAACCAGCATCTTCCAATTTGATTAGTTACTTCCTACCTTACTTTTGAAAGCATCTTTACCTATAACTGTGAATCGTCCAGGGGTGCCTGGGTGGCTCAGTTCGTTAAGCGTCCGACTTCAGCTCAGGTCTTGATCTCAAAATTTGTGGGTTCGAGCCCCATGTCGGGCTCTGGGCTGACAGCTAGCTCAGAGCCTGCAGCCTGTCTTTGGATTCTGTGTCTCCCTCTCTCTCTGACTCTCCCCTGCTCATGCTGTCTCTATCTCTCTCTCAAAAATAAATGAAACATTAAAAAAAATTAAAGAATCGTCCACACAATAGAACACACAGACTAAGCTGTAAGTGAAAAAATGGAGTCAGAAGCAAAATTTGTTATTAAATGTCTGCTAAATACCTGCTTTGATCTGGCAGAGAATGATAGTAAATGTGTAGGGAAAAGATGATTCTAGACTAGTCTGAACATAGAGGCAAGGAGAACTTAAATGTTCTGGTTTGGTAAAGTCATGAGGTCATAAGTGAGTAACAATTTAAACAAGAATGAAAGAGACTGCATTTCCTTCCCAGAAAGTTCTAGAGAGAGGGATAGGGGAGAGGCTAGAACAGAAGCGGTTGAGAGAAGACAAGAACAATTGAAAAAAAACAACATAATTTTTACAAAACAATATTTTTTCTTTCCAGGGGTTTGGCACTGCCTGACAATCCTCTGGTTTTATCCTACTATTGAAATGGCACTTGTTGTAGTGTGGACCCACAATATAATTAGGAAAACGCAATGTACTCTGAAGCAAGAACTATCATTTCCTCTGTGTTAGCCAACAGTGTAATTTGCAGAAAATGTCAACTTAGTTAGGTGACACAGATTGTGTTGATTCAGCTAGACAGAGTAAGGTTGACAGGCATAATTTTATAAAACAAACAGAGCAGAGCTGTCAATTTGTCGAATATAACATTCATAACTAGGTTCCTAAAGTAAAGCACTTTATAATATTTGAAACGGAATACCACAACAGCAAAGAAATACATGGTGGCTTTATAAGAAAGAAAGAAAGAAAGAAAGAAAGAAAGAAAGAAAGAAAGAAAAAGACTTTAATTCAAAGTGTGGGCCAGAGACCAGCCATAATAGCTCTGGTGTTTCCTGACAGCTTCTTAGAAATGCAGACCTCCTGAATTCAGATTTGCATTTTCACAGATGTCCAGAGGTTTCTTCTGTGTGCTAGAGGGAGAGAATATAGAATTCTCCACCTACTGCACAGGGTGAAAGGCATGAAGGGGTAAAGAACCCCTTTCGGACGCCCCTTTTACATTGTTGATCTCTTGGGGTCACCTGGGTGGCTCAGTCGGTTAAGCTTCTGACTTTGGGTCAGGTCATGATCTCATGGCTTGTGAGTTCTGCGCACCTATTATTTTTTTCATACTGTAGTTTCACCATATTCTGAGTGTGTACATTTTCAGATCATAAGACTGCTTGTGTTTCTTGAATCTGAGGATGTTTTTCCCAGTAATTTTTGAAAATTATTTCTTTGCCGTTCTATCTCCAGATGTGTTCTTTCCCTCAATCATTTCGAGTCTCTTCTTCCACAAATCTACTTACACACATATTCTTCCTTCCTGTCTCCAACATCTGTCTCATTTTTATCCTATGAAATCCCTGGGCTATATTTTGGGTAAATTGTGTCAGCTGCATGGCCTAATTACTATTAATAAGTCTACTTAAGTTTTAATTTTCCTAGCTACGTGTTTTATTCCGAGCATTCTTTTAATTTTTTAATTTTCCTTTTTTTTTTTTTTAATACTTTTGTTCTTTTCTTAGGTCTCAAATCCTCCTGTTACTTTTAAATAGCCTCAACATAGTTTTTAAAATTGTCTTTTTTCGTTCGGTTCTATAAAATAAGCTATGGGAGGGCTAACCCCGCTGGCTGCTCACGGTTCCTATTTGCTCAAGGGCTTCGCCATATTGTATCATAGGCTTGTGTTCAGGACAGGTCTGTCTGTGAGGCGGTCACATAGCCTGCATTACAGGAGCGTCACTGCCCGGTTTTCCAGAGACGTTTCTGGTAGAGGCAGAGTTGGATGTTGACGTCTCAGCCTAGAGTTTCTCACCCCGCGCAGAGGGGTACCCATGTTTGGTACCCAGTTTTGAAAATTTTCAAGAGTGACTCTTTTTTTCACCCTAACTCAAGAAAAAGAACATTTTTCTTTTTCTTTTTAATATTTATTTATTTTTAAGAGGGAGAGAGAGACAGTGTGAGCAGGAGCAGGGCAGAGAGAGGGGGAGACACAGAAACCGAAGCAGGCTCCAGGCTCCGAGCTGTCTGCACAGAGCGCGACGCCGGGCTCGAACCCACGGACCATGAGAACATGACTGGAGCCGAACACAGACGCTTAACTGACTAAGCCACCCAGGTGTCCCCATTTTTCTCAAGTCAGTGAACAAACATTTTCCAGAAGGGCTGAGACCCGCAGGGAGAGTGACTAAGTTCTCTTGTGTGCACGTATTGACGCCCAGGCGTTTTCTACTGGAGCAATCGTCCATCCACCCCTGTAGCGTGAGCGTGGGTGCTGACTGCTCCTGTTCTTGCTTTATATTGCTCACTTCCTTCCTTATTGCCTTAGGTGTATTGATAGTTCTGTATTGTGATTCATTGTTATTCTGCTTTGTGTATTTTACACAGTTGGCGTGTTGTCTTTATGGTGTTTGTATTCATCCGGCGTTTAAATATTTGAGTTCATGACTTCAAGGTCAGATGCATCCATCATCTGTACTGTCTGGCAAAGGTCCCTGGGGAAGGGCGGGAGGCCTGTCGAGGTCTGCGTCCCTCCCAGAGGGTTTACGAAGAGGGGATGCGTCCCAGGCAAGGCGACCTGCGCAGCAGAGAACCCTTTGGCCATTCCCATGTGTAGCCACACTCCACAGAAACACACCTCCGGAAGAGGCCAGGGTATCGTTTAAAGCTTTCTTCTGACTTTTCCTCCCACGCCGCCCCTGGCACGCCTATGCCCAGGATGCAGCTGCTCTTCTGCACACGGACCCTAACTGACCTCAGTCTTCCTTCCCTTTTTTTTTTTTAATTCCACAAATCCTCTTCCCTTCTCTTTTCTTTTCCTTTCCTTTCCATTTATTTTCTTTTTTCTTTCATTTCCTTTCCTTTTCTTCCTTCCTTCCTTCATCCCTCCCTCCCTCTCTCTCCTTCCTTCCTTCCTTCCTTCCTCCTTCCCTCTCTCTCCTTCCTTCCTTCCTTCCTTCCCTCCCTCCCTCTCTTCCTTTCTTTCTCTCTCTCTCTTTCTTCCTCCCTCTTTCCCTCTCTTCCTTTCTTTCCTTCTTTCTTTACTTCAGTTTTGACTTTGGAAGAGAGAACCGATGGCCCCATGTTTATTTGAGATCTTGATAGAAATCGAGAAATCTATAATCTAGTTTATTGCTTTGCATTTATGGCACTTGGATATTTCCTTTGACACCCCCCCCCACCTGGCATTACAGATAAACATTAAAAATTATTGCACGTTATTCAACATTCAACATGGCTTTAAGACATGAGGGGTTGGGAATTGGCATAGTCTTAGAAATTACTGGAACCCAAGATCACTTTAATCTGTTCAAATCTTTGATATACATCTTTATGTATTTGATTTGGCTACTCTTCTTTTGTGCTTTGCCAAGTTTTACACGAGATAATTTTAAAGTCAACTTAATATTGCTTGGGTAATACATATATGCTTTACAACAAAACCTTTGAGAATTGGAAGGAGCAGGAATATGATGAGGAAAAGTTAACAACCTTTGCCCCAACACACTGAGGGCATAAATGGTGGGTTTATTTTTGGTTTTTGGTTTTTGTTTTGTGAGGCAGTGATATAATTATGATTAAGAGCATGAGCTTTAAAGTCAGACGTTCAAGTTGGATCACGTGCAGCCTCAGCCATTGATTAACTACATACACTTGAGCTAGGTTCTTCATTTCAACTCGGCTTTGGTTTGTGCAGCTGTACAAGTGGTTCATAATTGTACCTACCACATGCATTGATGTGAGGCTTCAACTCTCTAATAGGCACTTAGCACAGGGCTGACATATTGTAAATTTCTAATTAAAAACTATCACTATTTTTATTATGTTTATTAAGTTTTTCTGACTCAGAGATATTGGAAAAGATGAATCGAGGTGGCAGGCAACTACTTCTTTTTGTTTCCCCTCTAAAATCTCATCTACTTCCATGCCCTCTTTAAATACATACTTTCAGTTTCCCGTTTTTGCCTAATAGGTCTTCATTATTATTATTTATTTGCAGCTTCTACAGTATGTGGTAACTTACATGAACCAGAAGGACTGTAGAGCTATTTAAATATACTGCATGTATTTAGTCTAATAATGATTTAGAATTAAAATACATATCTTCCTGGTCTAGGGATTCCCTTTGTATCTCACAGGTTTTACACTGGAATTGAAAGAAACAGTGTATGTGAATCGTGATGGAAATTGTGAAAGAATGTAAAAATATTAGTTATTGCTATTCTAGCATCTACATTAATTAACATTATAAACCACACAGAAAAATGTCTCTGCGATTTACGTGTATATACATATATATTTTATGCTTAAAGCAACACATATTTCCTGACAATTGTAAAAGGCAGAAATCTAAAATCAGTTTCACTGGCCTCACACTCAAAATATACATTGAAACATATTTAGACAGAAATAAGACAGGAACAAATATTTCAAATAAGACAGAAATTCATATATTAATAATATAGGGATGAGTGAGAACAATGTATCTTGTTTCGTGATTGGTCGGGTTTTTTTATTAATTTAATTTTGTTTGCATTTTGTCTTTAGAGATTTTTTTCAAACATCACTTGACAAATCTATAAGTCATTTATTTAGATGTTTCTGAAGGTTTAGAGATTTTCACTCTGGGCACGATGGAAGGACAGAAGCTAGATTCACAGTCCTGCCTTATACAACTAAAAATCTGGATAAAAGGCATGAAAACAATACTTTGCAGGCATTGACCAATGGGGGGCTCAGGACAGTGGCCCCTAAAAGAAGGGAAACAAAGGAAGTGAGTCCTACATTCGTCTGTGACTTCTGCCCGAGGACCCTGGCCCAGGGGGCTGTGAAGCAGGAACAGAGCCAGGCCGGGGTGACATCAATGGCTGCATCAGCACCTGCTTGCAAACTTCAGGAGGCTCCCGTTGACCGGGTCCTGAGTGAGGTGTTCCCCAAGCAGGATGAGTGCGGAGGTGTTCTTGAGCTGGGGAGATGGTAATCAAATAGTAGGGAAGTTCTAGTGACAGGAATTCGCACAGAGTCCCAAGGTAAAGGGGACAGTGAAGAGCCGGTTCCAAGTGTCTGCATCGTGTCTTTATCGATGACTACGTTTCGCATGTGTAGTGTGAGTTTCCAAGAGAGTGAGAAGGGAAACGTTTACAACGTACAGGCTGCTGGGATCCCTGAGGTGCCACCAGCTGGTATAAAGCAACCTCACTGACCAGCCGGAACATTTAGGGATGACCCAAGACATGTCATTGCAGTAAAACCTTGGATTGCGAGTAACTTGTTCTGCGAGGCTTTCACAACATTTTGTGTAAATCTCAGCTTGATAAATGAGCAACGTCTTGCAAGGGGAGTAGTAGTGACACCGAACATCACGTGATCACCACTGGGCCGATGGTTCTTGAAATTCACGTTGATATACAAGTGCTTTGGATGACAAGTGTGTTTCAGGAATGAGTTATGCCCGCAAACCAAGGCTTTACTGTACTTAGTTTTAATGACTGCTCCAGGGGCGCCTGGGTGGCTCAGTCGGTTAGTGTCTGACTTCGGCTCAGGTCATAATCTCACGGTTCATGGGTTCAAGCCCCCTGTCGGGCTCTGTGCTGGGAGCCTGGAGCTCAGAGCCTGGAGCCTGCTTCCGACTCTGTGTCTCCCTCTCTCTCTGCCCCTCCCCTGCCCATGTTCTGTCTCTGTCTCTCAAAAATAAATAAACATCTAAAAAAATAAAAATAGGGGCGCCTGGGTGGCTTAGTCAGTTAAGCGGCCGACTTTTGCTTAGGTCATGATCTCGCGGTTCGTGGGTTCGAGCCCCGCATCGGGCTCTGTGCTGACTGCCAGCTCAGAGCCTGGAGCCTGTTTCAGTCTGTGACTCCCTCTCTCTCTGACCCTCCCCTGCTCACGCTGTCTCTCTCTCTCTCCTAGAAATAAATAAAACATTTAAAAAAAATAAAAATAAATAAATAAATAAAAATAAAAATAAATAAATAAATAAAAATAAATAAATAAAGACTGCTCCAAACCCACCCAACAGAATCTCGGAAAGAGTTTCAAAGAGATCAGACTCACCTGCAACCAAACTAACTACCTGTCAGAGCAAACCTTCATAGTCTTTAAAGGAAGTTAGCAAGACTAGACATACAACAATATAATATTAATAATAATAACAAACATCCTATTAAAACCACTAGTCATGTGAAGAAACAGAAAAGTGGAATGCTTAAGGAGGAGAAAATTCCTCAGCAATGGAATTGGACCAAGAATGATAGCCATAATGGAATAACTAGATAAGGTGTTTAAGAAGCTATAAAAAATGTATTGAGATAATTAAGGGAAATGTTGAAATAATGAAGAAATAAAGAGAACTTTCACTAAATATAAAGTAAATGAAATCAGACAGGCAATGTTTTTTGACTACACCAGATTCAAATTATTATGGATAACAGACTAATGTGTACCCATCCTTACAAGCCAAACAATACAGAAATACACACAAAAATGAACAGCCCTGACTTTCCCATGTGGACACCCAGTCCTCTCTCCCTGATTCTCAACACCAAACCTTGAGGAAAACAATGTAAATGACTTGCTCCATAGTCTGCCACACGCCCTCTGTGTTCACCTAAATTCATCCAAACATCCACTTGGATTAAAAAGGGTTTTTTACCTTTTGCTTACAAAAATGGGATATAGGATCATATTCTCTATAACTTACAATACATACATATGTATAAAATATACACATATTCTATATAACTTGGTTTTCATTGAGCCACATATTTTGAATGTAAATGAATACCAAGAAATCCAAGTTACAATTTTTTTAAATGTTTTTAACATTTACTTACTTTTTGAGACACAGAGAGAGACAGAATGTGAGTGGGGGAGGGGAAGAGAGAGGGGGAGACATGGAATCCAAAGCAGGCTCCAGGCTCTGAGCTGTCAGCACAGAGCCTGACATGGGGCTTGAACTCACAGACCACGAGATCATGACTGAGCCGAAGTCAGCTGCTAAACCGACTGAGCCACCCAGGCGCCTCTGAACTTATGATTTTTAAAAGCTGTATGAAGACACTCTTAAATACACAGAACAAACTGAGGGTAGATGGGGGTGGGGGGAGGGGAAAATGGGAGATGGGCACTGAGGAGGGCACTTGTGGGGATGAGCACTGGGTGTTGCATGTAAGCCAAATTGACAATAAATTATATTCATAAAAAAAAAAAAAAAGCTGTGTCGTTTTCCAGAGACCAGATAGGTTCCAATTTATCCAACCATCCCCGTGTTGACATTTAGATTTTTTAAATATTTATTTTATTTTTGAGAGAGAGAGAACATGCAGAGGAGGGGCAGAGAGAGGGGGAGAAGGAGTATCCAAAGCAGGCTCTGCAGTGTCAGTGCAGAGTCTGATGCGGGGCTCTAACTCATGAGCCCTGAGATACTGACCTGAGCTGAAATCAAGTTGGCCGCTTAAACAACTGAGCCACCCAGGCACCCTAGATTTTTTTTTTAATTTGTGCTATTACTTAGGATGTCCAAATAGTGCCAAGTTCATAGCACATGCTCAACAAGTATTTGTTGTCCTTTTTAATTTTTTAAGTTTATTTATTTTTGATAGAGCGTTAGTAGGGGAAGGGCAAAGGGAGAGGGAGACGCAGAATCCGAAGCAGGCTCCAGGCTCTAAGCTGTAAGCACAGAGCCCGACACGGGGCTTGAACTCGTGAACTGACAGATCATGACCTGAGCTGAAGTCAGAGGCTTAACCCACTAAGCCATCCCGACGTCTGGTTTGTTGTTGTTGTTGTTGTTGTTTTAAGTTTATTTGTTTTGAGGGGTGGGAGAGAAAGAGGGTGAGAGAGAGGATCCCAAGTAGATTCCTCACTGCCAGTGTAGAGCCTGACACGGGGCTCAAACTCAACAACCATGAGATCATGACATGAACCAAAATCAAGAGTCTGAGGCTTAACCACCTGAACCATCCAGGAGCCCCTCAGTAAATATTTGTAAAGCAAGGAGCAAATGCTGGTATCAACATCCTTGCACTTAATTCAGAAGAAAATGAGCACTTAAAACACTGTTTATCTTTTCCACTCCATTCTACCATAGTTTCACTTAACCAAGCCATAGGTATTTCAGTGAAAAGACTGATGTTATTTCAGTTTTTAGATTCAGCACCAAATTATATGTGGAATGTCAATGTTTAGAGAGAAGAAAAGGAGTCCTCTGGCAGTTACTGCCCTCTGCAGTAACTCCAGAGACATCTTTCTCTACCTACTTCTACAGAGGAGAGTTTGAAGCTCAATAGTATGTGACTCAGTTAGTAACTCACATTCCTCTTACGTATGGCACTTCCTTCCCTAAATATAACCAAACACTGTATTTGGCATTTTTCCAAAATTACATCTATGGAATAACAAAGGAAAGTATTATGCTTTTTCCCCTGAATTTTCCCTCAAATGTAAATATTTACATGGTATTTCTGGTGTTCCTACATGATATCCTTCCGTGGTAGAAATTAGTAGCAACACGGCATAAGAATTCGGAAATTGTGTGTTTCATACAGAACAAAACTGTCCGTCTAAAAGTATACAAAATCTAAAAATATATGTGTCTCTATTTGGGTGTATTTAGAAGAGCTTTTCAGTAACTTCTGTTCAATCTGATGAATATCAAAACATTTCCTTAACCCAGTTGTTGGAGATGTATCCCCTTTTCTTGCTCAGTTGCAGCTCTGGCACGTTCTATGAAATTAGACAGAAGCAGCACATTTTGCCCCCGTAGAGTATGCTTATCATTTGCTATCGTGACAACACTCTGACTTCCAAAACTACTGTGGCTCCCAAAAACAAAAGCAAAAATGTATTTATCTGGCCATTTTTCTCACCCAGCAGGACACATAATACAAGAACTTTCACGGGAAACCCATAGAAGGAACCGTTTGTTAATAATTATAGTTAGAGAGGTGTGTCCTCTGTCACGAAATCTGAGCTTCAGGAGTAAGAATGACTATAACAATTATATTAATTAATGGAAATTTAGATTCTAACAATGCAGAAGTAAGATTATCATTGCATTCTAAAGACACATAACTTGGGAGTGCCCGGGTGGCTCAGTGGGTTAAGTGTTGAGCTCTTGATTTTGGCTCAGGTCATGATCTCGTGGTTGGTGAGTTCGAGCCCTGCGTTGGGCTCTGCACCGATAGCACAGAGCTTCCTTGGGATTCGCTTTCTCCCTCTCTCTCTGCCCCTCCCTTATTTGTACTCTCTCTCTCTCTCAAAATAAATAAATAAACTTTTAAAAATCCGTAACAGGGGCACCCCGGTGGCTCAGTCAGTTAAGCACGCCGTGTCAGCTTGGGTCATGATCTCACGGTTTGTGGGTTCGAGCCCCACATGAGGTTCTGTGCTGACAACTCAGAGCCTGACTCTTCTTCAGATTCNACCGATAGCACAGAGCTTCCTTGGGATTCGCTTTCTCCATCTCTCTCTGCCCCTCCCTTATTTGTACTCTCTCTCTCTCAAAATAAATAAATAAACTTTTAAAAATCCGTAACAGGGGCACCCCGGTGGCTCAGTCAGTTAAGCACCCCGTGTCAGCTTGGGTCATGATCTCACGGTTTGTGGGTTCGAGCCCCACATGAGATTCTGTGCTGACAACTCAGAGCCTGACTCTTCTTCAGATTCTGTGTCTCCCTCTCTCTCTCTGCCCCTTCCCAGCTCATGCTCTCTCTCTCTCTGTTCTCTAAAAAAATAAATAAACCCCCCAAATTTTTTAAATAAAAGCCATAACTGAAATGGTGTGATATGTTGTGCTGCTGCTTTTCCTACCGTTTTCTTATTGACAGAAACAAATTTTATAACTTTTTTCTTTACTAATTCCCTAGAAAATTAAGGATGACAGATAATTGATGTTTCTTTGGTGACAGTAATGCCAAGTATCTCAAGGAGAGCAAAATGTAAATTGTCACATGTGCTGTCAAAGGGGTATTGTCCCAAGCTTTGATCCCTTAGAGAAGAGTCTCTGTTTTGTTCATTTTAACATTTTTATACCCTCAGCCACTGACACAGACCTACTGTGTGTAAGCATTCAATAGTCATTTAATTAAAGCCATTTACTTTATTAAAAGGATGACTTTCTCTTCTTCGGACTTGCAGTCATATTAACAGACAACATGAAACTTCATAATTAAATAATTGTTGATACTTTAATCATATTAGATTTACAAAGTTGCAGTACAGAATAATTACAGCTTTATTACTTGGCAACAATGGTAACAGTCACGTCATTGTCCTTTCCTGTCACTGAGTCATCTTTTCATGCTGTCATCAATGCCTCGGTCATTATAGAATGCTGGGGCCCCCAGACCCTATGCAATGTGTATGGCGACCGATGTATTTGTTCTAGAGTAGAGCATGCACATTTTGTCCATGGAAGTAGACAGTTGATGGAGATAGTAATTGGTGGACCCATGGACTTTTCTTCCTGCTGTAAAAGAAGTCAGAAGAATCAAAGGTGTTGGCCTTGAGTTCTTGCCCCTAGGATAGAATTAGGAACTTTTGCTTTTGAGATGACTTGAACGGCCCAAGGGCTTGGAAGGATCTCAGAAACCTTGAGACTGAAAGAATGATGGCGACAATGGGTGAAAGAGACGGGTTTCCTCAAGTGAAGATCAGAGCCTTACTTTCTATGCAGCTTACAGGAGGTCAAGGACCTGAGTTAGTGAGGGCCTGCAATACAGCCCCCCGTTTCTATGCTGGGCACTATGATTAGGGTCACATGCTTTTCAAAGGACCACAGGGCTTAGTGAGGAAGCACCGAGTGGTGTTCAGAGGCTGTTCTTCCTATTTACTAGGCGCTGTAGAGTTACATGGCCCCAGATGCTGTGGAACCCAGGGTGAGAACAATAAAACATTCCTTAGATCACTATCATTATGGTGGAGTTCAAGAACTGGATTTGGTACAAGCTTTGAATTTCTAATTTTTTTAATGTTCGTTTATTTTTTTGAGAGAGAGACAGAGCATGAATGGGGGAGGGGCAGAGACAGAGGGAGACACAAAATCTGAAGCAGGCTCCAGGCTCTGAGCTGTCAGCACAGAGCCCCACGCAGGGCCCCAACCCATGAACAGCAAGATGATGACCTGAGCCGAAGTCAGATGCCTAACCAACTGAGCCACCCAGGCACCCAATGGTCTGAGCTTTTAAAACAAAGCAATGTAATCTTTGCTTTTACACCCAGATATGAGTATATTTCTTGATTTATTTTCAGTATGGTTTTATCAGGAAAAACCTTTGAATAAAATAGGCAAGAAATATTTGGTGACCAAACATATAATAATGATACCCTTCTCACAGTGGTCCTGAGCCTACGACATAGTTAGCTCTTCAGTAGGTAGGCAAATATAATAAATTTCATACAACCCCTGTTTCCCTGGAAGTTTATAAGCAGAATCTGTATGTACGTATTGCCAATCATCTAGATATGCCTAGTACGAAGGTCGCCCTGACATCACCACGGCTCTGGTCCTATTATATTACTAAATTTAATTATTATTTAAAAATAAAAGATCTCACAGGGCATCTGGGTGGCTCAGTCGGTTAAGCGTTTGACTCTTGATTTCGGCTCAGGTCATGATTTCACAGTTTGTGAGTTCAAGCCCCAGCACAGAGTACAGAGCCTGCTTGGGATTCTCTCTCCCTCTCTCTCTCTGCCCCTCTCCCACTCACATATTCTCTCTCTCTCTCTCTTTTGCTCTCTGTCTCTCTCAAATAAATAAACTTTAAAATAAAAGATTTCATGTAATGCAGGGCTTTTGCCCTCTTAAAAGCCATTCTCTTCTCCCCTACAATGTTATTTTCATTTTCATTCATTCATTCATTCATTCATTCAACAAATATAGAGCACTCATTACGGGAGGTAAGCACTATTTTATTTTATGTGATGGGGATATAACAATAAAAATGACTGTCCTCATAGAACGTACCTTCTAATAAACAAGTATATACAATATGCATACAACAAATAAACATTTAATATAATGTTAGGTAGAGATAAGTGACATGAAAAAACATACTGCAGAGTAAGGAAATAGAAATTGATGGGGAAATAACAGTGAGAGGTGCTATTTAAAGTTTGGTTATTATTTGTTTGTCTCTTTGTTTTTAATGTTTTTATTTATTTCAGAGAGAGAGAGAGAGAGACAGCGTGAGCAGGGGAGGGTCAGAGAGAGAGGGAGACACAGAATCTGAAGCAAGCTCCAGGCTCTGAGCTGTCAGCACAGAGCCTGATGCGGGGCTCGAACCCATGAACCGTGAGATCATGACCTAAGCTGAAGTCAGACACTTAACCGACTGAGCCACCCAGGCACCCCTGTTTGGTTTTGAGAGAGAAAACACAAGTATGGGAAGGGCAGAGAGAGAGAGAGAGAGAGAGAGAATCGCAAGCAGGCTCCGTGCTAATAGTAGAGAGCTGGATGCAGGGCTCCAACTCATGAATCACAAGACTGTGACCTGAGCCGAAGTCGAACACTTAACAGACTGAGCCACCCAGACGCCCCAAGAGATGCCATTTAAGACAGGATGAGCATTGAAAGCTTCTTGATGCAGCATCTGAATACAGAGGTGAATTCAGGGGAGGGGGGGGCAAGGCGTGAGAAGATCTGCCGAAAGAGCATTATCCCTGGCAGAGTGAAGAGCACCTGGAAAAACTTTCAGAATAAAATAAGCATGACTCATGGGAACAACGATTAGGAGACTCGGGGTCTGTAGTGCACTAGTTAAAAAGAAGCATATAGGAGATAAGTGCAGAGTCAGGGAGGGCCCCAATCATGCAGGTCTTGAGTCAGAGCATAATTTTGGATTGAATTTGAGTGAAATAGGGAGCCATGTGGACACTATATTATAGATAAATAAGAATAGAAATCGAGAGACCAGCTAGGAGGCCAATGCATAGTCAGAGCTAAAGATGATGCTGATAGGTAGCAATGGAAGTGAGAAAAGGTGTGTGTGTATGTGTGTGTGTGTGTGTGTGTGTGTGTGTGTTGGAATATATTTAGAAAAACAAGATGGCAGAACTTGCCAGTGGATTAGCTGTGGAGGATGATGGAAAGGGAAGAATCAAGAATAAATACTAAGCTTCTGGCCTGTACAACTGGATGGATAGAGATGATATGTACTGAAGACCAGAGAAGGAGCCGGCTATGGGGGACAATCAAGAGTTCTACTTTGGAAGAGTTGCCTATTAGAGGGTATGTCAAGTAGGCAAAGATGGGTATCCACGTGAAAGCTGGTGGGGAGGTCAGGGAATTTAAATCCATGAGCTCTAAAGAGGACACGAGGGTCTGAGTGGAAAAAGTTTAAAAAGAACGCAACCGAAGCCGGGACAGTAGGCCGCTTCCGCACTGAGAGGGTAAGGCCGCTTCCGCAAGTGGGTGGGAAGAATGCAAGACAAAGGTAGTGCCCTGGAAGGAGTTGTTTCAAGAGGAAAGGGTTGTTCAGCCGTCTCACCAGCTGCTTGTTGAGAAAACCCAGGTTTGTTAGATTCGTCAGAGTAAGTAGTAGTAATAAAACTGGTTTTCGTGAAGCTGTGGGTTCAAAGATTGATTGGAAGTGAGGAGCCTGTAATTAAGTCCTCCATTAAGAGCAACCTCATGCTGCACGTAGACCCAGTTTCAGGAAAAGCTTCAGCTGAAGCCACTCTCGGACCTCCCTCAGATTAGCCAATCAAAAGAAATGTGTGACATTCCTGTGGTCTGAGTCAGGGCTGGAAACTGCTGGTAGTTACTCTGTACAAACTAGCCAATCACTCACCGCTTGCCTAAACTCCCCATAGGCCCTTTGAGCTCACCTCATAATTGGTCATTTTCAAAGGATTCTCAAAGGTCATGATTGGGTCCCGCCAAAAGTAACGGACACCTCACAGATACTGAATGGTCAAAGCTGTTACCATGGATGTTGTACAATTATAATTGGAGCCTATGTGATGATGCTATACGTACAACGTGTGCACCATAACACCCCATCCCTTACCCCATAAAAACCCTGCTCGCTATTGTTTGGGGCTTCACCCTGCTGCTGCTGTGCCGGTTGATGGATGAGCCCCTGCTCAAGCTTGTAATAAAGACCCTTAAGTATTTGCATCAGTGTCGGCTCCTTGGTGGTCTCTGGGGACTCACGATTTGGGCACAACAGAAGAAGCTGAGGAGAAAATAAGGTAGTAGAGCCAAACACTTTCGAAGTGTTTTCCTATCGACATGGACAGGTAAAACCTGTGATTCTTCGAGGGACCTGAAGAGCCCAGGATAGGTTTTGTTTGTTTGTTTTACTTGATTAAGAAGCGAGCCAATACCCCATGTTGACATATTGACAGAATGACTCCAACAGAGAACAGAATTACGGTACAGGAGAGAGATGACCTTGAAAATGAGAAAAGATGGGATCCCGTGGGTAAGTTTGGTGACTGGTAGCAAACGAGAGTCTACCGACTGCATCAGGAATGCAGAGAGTCCTGTGCTCAGGTCCCAGTGGGATGGCACTTTCGATGCCAAGGGCACCCGGAAGTCCTCTTCAGAATTCTTCCAGTTTGTAACCAAAGCAAGGACGAAGGCCACAGACCAGGAACGATGGTAGGGAACGGGGCTTCTAGAAAGCTGAGGAAAGAGGAAGTTGTGAAATCGTTGTCTCACAAAGTAAGAAAGTAAGTGCACTTCAGAAATGCCTTGTTCTCCATCTCTGCAGCCTCTATCAAAACCCTCAGATAATAATGACAAGTGAGAGAAATGCATTATTTATTTTTCTTTATTCAGAATGCGCCATGGCTGCCTGGCCCACAGCTTTTCTCCAGCTCTTCTTCCTTTGCAGTCCTGAGCTTGCCTCCAGCTGCTAAGGCTGAAGTTCTAGAAACTTTCCGATTTCCTTCTCAGATAAGGGCTTGCATGTGACCCTGCTCTGGCCAAGGAGACTTGAGGAGAAATCCATTTTTGGAGTAGGATCATAGGATCATTCTTTGAAATGTTTTTCTTCCTTGATGAGAGTGTGAGGCCCACAATAGAAACTCTGCTCCTGTCTTGCAGGCTTAGAGTTGGGATAAGTGGAGGTGTGGCCTGCGGTGCCTGGACGGTCACCTCATAGGGTGCTGAGAGGAGTCTTTGCCAGGCGCGCCCTCAGGCCAACCTAGTGCTCTGCCTTGCTAACCTGCCCCAACCCCACCCTAGGATTTTTGTTGCTCTAGTTTTATTCATGAACCTCTATTGTTAAAGTCACTTTTAAATCAGTATTCTTTTTCCTGAAAGCAAAGCCTCCCACCTGATACAAATTCGAACTTGGATGCGGTTAGGAAATGATGTCATCACCAATGACACTCAGAATATGCAATAGGCCGATCCCACAATTATATTCATCCTTTAAAGATAAGAAAAGAGGGGCGCCTGGGTGGCTTAGTCGGTTGAGCGTCCGACTTTCGCTTAGGTCATGATCTCGCGGTTCGTGGGTTCGAGCCCCGCGTCGGGCTCTGTGCTGACTGCCAGCTCAGAGCCTGGAGCCTGTTTCAGTCTGTGACTCCCTCTCNAGAGAGGGAGACACAGAATCTGAAGCAGGCTCCAGGCTCTGAGCTAGCTGTCAGCACAGAGCCTGATGTGGGGCTCAAACCCACAAACTGTGAGATCATGACCTGAGCCAAAATCGGACACTTAACCGACTGAGCCACCCAGGCACCCCAAACATGTTAGATACTTTGGATTCTTCAGCATTCTACGGCTACAGGGTCTAATTCACCTGTTAAGGGAATTGTTAGGATTCTACCTTTAAATTTCATAGTATATCACACAAAGTGTAATATAAACATAGCCTAAATTAACTCAGCTTTCAAATGCATATAACCTATAGCTGAAAAAGTAATTATTTGGGTAGAGGAGAGATATATGTCTAATCGACACCAGTCTAAAATACCTTAAGTTATGACAGGTTTAATAAAGAAATTATTATTATTGATGTTGAAATGATTATTACCAGCAATGACTCAGCTTAAGAAGATCTAAACTTGGAGAAGTATAGAGATGAAGATCTAAAGTTGGACGAATATAGGGACAGTGTTGAGTGCCATTAAAGGAAAAAACATATTTTTACATAATCCTTTCCTAGTGTTCTGCTGTCAGTAGATGGCCATTGTCAGAATATAGGGATTGTTGTAAATTTAACAGGAGGTCAGTATTTGTCTATGCCTATAAGCCTCTCACTTTAGATGTGTAAAAACATGGTATGGATTGTGGGGAGGAGGATTAGGAAACCTCCTACAAAGGAAACCCGAAATGGTATGAGACAGGTTTTCTAGCACACTTGACTAACATCTCTTAGCGTTCCTGAGTTTCTGATGATGCGCTGAACATTTTAATTCTGGACATAGTGTGATCTTCAGAGTGCTTTTTACAATTTGAAAAAAAAATGCCTTATTTGTTACATTTAAAGATAAACACCTTTTAGAAAGAAGCACTTCCTTGAAAGTGTTATAAAGCCCCTTACAATCTCAAAAGAAATTACCCGAAGAGGTGGAGAGGAAAACAATCCCCTGTATGGTAATTGGCTTTTGTGTAATAAGTTAGATTCCATCAGCAATTGAGTGCTTGATAGCTCTATTTGTTGGAAATACGGCAGAGAGAATTCATGTAAATTCTGTTTGCGTAAATTGTTGTTTTTCCTGCTATCAGCTTATTAGCTAATATTTTGTGTACTTGATCTTTATGTAGTATCCCAATAATGTCAAGAAGAATCACATAAACTGAATGAGAAAGGAACACCTCCTTGTGTTTTCTATGAAACAGAACTAGCCTAAAAATACCTGCCCAGAACGATCAACAACAAATTCTGTACAATCTGTGTTAGCATTAGCAGTCGTACCTAGTTCGGACTGTTATTTTTTCTGTATTTGTGTTTCCCAGATTAAATTAGGAAGAACTTTATTGGTTGAAACAGTTGAGGAATTCGTGTCAAAATTATTTTTTCATAGGACTGCTTGGGATATACATTTGTTTGTGTGAGCTAATTAGCATAAACGTGAAAGTTTTCAAGGTTAAATTGTGAACAGTCAAAACTAGAACAACCTGGAGGTCTGTACCTCATTTCCTGAGGCAGCAACACTTTATAGGGATAAAGTACAGGGGAAGGACACAATTAAATGTGTTCCTTCTGCATTGATGACGCAAGGCCACAGGCAAACTGACCACATCAACGTCTAGGTGGAGAAAATGTCTAACAGAAAATTACAGCTATAGCAATACATGTCAAATTATTTGGGCTCTTTATCTTTTAACTAATTTCATTTCTTAGAAGTATCATCCTTGGAAAATACAGTAAAACCTTGGATTGCAAGTAACTTGTTCTGCGAGTATCCCACAAGATAAGCAAACATTTCTAGTAAATTTTAACTTGATAAACCAGCAATGTCTTGCAATATGAGTAGTACAGGATGCTGAATGTCACATGAGCACAACTGAGCCAATGGTTGTTCTCTTTCTCTCTCTCTCTCATTGCGGGATTGTGGGTGTTCGACACCTATGCTCAGATCTCGGTCTCAGGCTGCAGTGTTTGGCAGAAATCAGTGATTTTTCAGAACTTTGGAAAGTGCCCACAACTGGCACTATGTATTTTCGGTCACCTGAAAGCACCCATGGACAGTCTTTTGCTTTTCCAGACAAGAGCAAGCTTAAGAAGGCTTTGTTTCCTTCTAGGGCAGGCTGCTTGCAGATATAGACCCTTTCTTCTGCTGCCTTATTGCCTGCCAGTTACATTAAATACAGTATATGACAAGAGTTAATACCGTAATGTAGTCAACATCCGTATGAGCGTATACAATGGCCCCCATGCAGAAAAAGATTCCATTGAGCCAGTAGATAGCAGTGATTCCATTAGTGATAGTGAAAGTCATCCTACACAATAACTCTCCTCTCTATTGTCTCCCTCACCCCAGCCACAGAGATTTTCAAAGGGAAGTGCAGGTTCATTTGATTATTTTTTCTTTCTATTTTCTATTTTCTTTGCTATTTTGTGTTATACTACAGCATTGTACGCATTTTTATATGACTATTTTGGGGTTGTGGAATGAATCATCTGAGTTTATATTATTTCTTATGGGGATATTTGCTTGGATATACAAGTGCTTTGGATTACAAGCATGTTTCTGGAACAAATTAGGCTCACAAACCAAAGTTTTACCGTGTGTGTGTGTGTACTTGTGCACACGTGTGCACACGCGTGAGTGTGTATAAGGATACATAATCCTTATTATATCCATAATACATTGTTGACATTATTATTGTGAAGAAATCGTACCTGTTAGATCAATTAAAATAAGAAAAATAAAAATTTTTATTCTCCTTCTTTTATTCCTTCTTTAATGTTCTTCCTTATTTTATAAAGATGTGAGTTTCTAATCTATGTTATTTTTCTTCTCTCTAAAGAGTTTCCTTTAACATATTTTGCAAGGCAGATCTACCAGCAACATATTTTCTCAATTTTTATTGGTCTGAGAGAGTCTATTTCTTCTTCACTTTTGAAAAAATAAATTTGTAGGGTACAGGATTCTAGGTTGGCGGGGTTTTTCTCTCAGCATTGTAAATATTTCACTCTACTCTCTTCTTACTTGCACAGTTTTTGAAGAGAAATGAGATATAATTCTTATCTTTGTGTTGCATACATAAGGTGTTTTTCTCCTCTGGCTTCTTTCAGACTTTTTTCTTCATCTCTGATTTTCTGTAATTCGAAAACTACACCCCTGGGTGTAGGTCTGAGGGTTATTTTCTTTTATTTCAGTTATCCTGCTTGGTGTTTTCTGACTCTGTGATCTGGTGTCTGACATAAATACATATAATATTTCTAGTAGCAAGTTATAAAAAGTAAAAATAGATGACATTATTTTTAGTAATAAACATTATTTAATCCAGTATATCCAAAGTGTTAACATCCATTGTATAATCAAAGTGAAAGTTACTAATGTCTATATTTTAGGGTTTTTGAATAAAATCATCAAAATTCAGTGTTTATTTGTAAAGGAAAAGACACTCTTCCTAAGTGTCTACTTTCAATACTATTGAGAGCAACAAAACTATTCCACTTTTGACACCAGATGTGTGAGTTTCCCACACATTAAACAATTCTGTGACGCCAGATGGGTGCCCTATAATTTAACTCAATTTTGACACTATCTACCTACAGATAGCATCAGATTCTATAGATTAGGGGCTCAGTCCCACAGGACTGCCCTCTCCACTTTAGATGCCAATCCCAAGTCCAGTTTTTCACCTGTGCTTCTGACCACCTCACTATAAATCAGAGGTTCCCCCAATCCCCTCCTTGAATTTGATTAATTTTTTAGAGCAGCTCACAGAACTCGGGAAAACGTTTAGTTACTAGATTACCAGGTTATTATAAAGGGCTATAACTCAGAGATACTCAGATGGAAGAGAATCATAGAGAAAGGTATGTGGGAAGGGGCTGGAGCTTCCCGTTCTCCAGGTGTGCCACTGCCCCAGCACCTCCATGTTTTTATCAACCTGGAACCCCTCTGAAATCTATCCTGTTGAGTTTTTGTGGAGTCTTCATTATGTAGACATGATCGATTACATCAGTGGGTTTTGGCAAACAGCTAACTACTAGCCCTCTCCCAGACCTCAGTAGATCTGAAAACGCCAACCCTCTCACCATGATTGATTTCTCTGACAACGAGCTCCCACCCTTAGGGGCTTTCCAAAAGTCACCTTATTAGCATAAACTCAGGTGTGGTGGAAAGGAGTTTCTCATGAATAACCACCTCACCTTTTTCTCTTCTGGAACTTTTTTAGGACCTAGCAACAAAAGATGCTCCTATAGTTCTCATCACTTAGGAAATTACAAAGGTTTTAGGAGCCATGTGCCAGGAAAGATGAAGATCAAATATAGACCTCTCATTATAAATCAATACCACAACCTTTCATATAACGTATCTCAATTCAGATGCAAATTTCATCAAAATATTTGATCTGTCTTTAAATTTCATGAAATTTGCAGTTAAAAAAGTAGATTTAGATACTCAAAATGTTCTAAACATACTTGAGTTTTCCAGTAAAATGGAATGAGTACCAAACATCATTGTTTCCTATTTCTATCCATATTGACTAAACTGGTTCATCATACTTACAGAATGGATTCAACTTTGAAGCAAAAACATTACAACTGCCCAAATTTAGTAAATTCCTCCAGTAAGAACAGCAAATTCTAAAGAGAATTGCATAGGGGTGCTTGGGTGGCTCAGTCAGTTAAGCGTCTGACCTCAGCTCAAGTCATGACCTCAGGGTCTGAGGGTTCAAACCCCATGTCAGAGCCTGCTTCGGATTCTGTGTCTCCCTCTCTCTCTGCCCTTCCCCTGCTCACTCTTGGTCTCTCAAAATAAAATAAAGACATAAACAATTTTAAAAAACTAAAGAGAATTGCATAAACTTTAAAAGTAGCTCTACATTTACCAGTATCAACAAAGCCCAGTGTCCAAATTTTTCCTGCAATCCTTGTAGTCAATTTATAGAACTCTGTCAATTATAATGAAAATCATAGGCGATTAAATCACCTTAAAAGTTCTGAAAAGCATTATCCTTATTTGTGTTATAGAAAGTTTCCATTTCAACACAAATTCTCATATCTGCATAAGCTTTACCTTCCTTGGTGCTTCAAATTTAGCTCATTCGTATGCAGTGTGATATCAGTGAGAAAATGTAAATCACACTGAAATATTTGGCTAGTTAGTAAGCATTACTTTTGTGGTTACTGTGCACTTGAAATATGGTTCATGCAACTGAGGAAACAAATTTTTAATTTTAGTTAATTTAAATTTGTATTTTATTTTATCTTTTAATATTTTTAAATGTTTTTTTAAATTTATTTCCGAGAGAAAAAGAGACAGCTGTGAGCAGGGGAGGGTCAGAGAGAGAGGGAGACACAGAATCCAAAACAGGCTCCAGACTCTGAGCTAGCCATCAGCACAGAGCCCGACGGGGGGCTCGAACCCACAAACCGTGAGATCATGACCTGAGCCGAAGTCGGACGCTTAACCGACTGAGCCACCCAAGTGCCCCTAAATTTGTATTTTAAAACTGAAGCTGTGTTAAATACTTTTCCATTGAGCACAACTTTATTGTTTGGGTACAACTGTGTTTTACAACCCTTGTAATATGTAAGACATCATTATTCTAGCATAGACTGCACATTGGGCATGTCGTCCATTTCTAGCCATTGTCAAAGGATTATTTCAGTTTGAATGACTTTTTCTATGCACTGATATAACATTCTAATGTATTTGAATATTTATACATGGAGCATAAGTTATAGTATACCCACGTAAATCAAAATTTGTAATTAAATTGAAATATTTGTTATGTTAATTATCAAAAAATCGAATCATTTGTCTAGTTTGTTTATTTGTCTCTTAACCCACTTGACCATGAGCTCTTTGGGTTGCAAAGAGCTGGATATTTTTCTTCTCTGGTCTTCAAGTGCCTAGCCGTGTACACACAAGAGGATAAGTATTCAGTTAACATTGTTGATTGAATAGAATCAGGACCCTCCCCTGTACCTTTTCCCTCCTACACCATCTTTTGGCTTAACATGCAGTATTGCAGCATGTTCTAGATGCCTAAATGTGTTCTTTATGCCACACAGTTCTGATCTAGCAAAAAGAGGGGGAAAATAGACTTTAATAATAAGGCAATGCTTGAAAGAGAGTCTCCAGACTATTTTCTCAGGATGGGTCTGAAACCTTGAGACTTCATATATTCAGAATGCCATCTATTAAAAGATCTGAAAGGTTGTTATTAATTCAAGCTTTATACATTTTACTGAGGAGTCTGTACTTATACCACGAAATCAACACAAAGCACTCTTTACCTGTCACGATTGGAGGCGGTGTGAGAGGTCAGACATGAGATTCAACCCCATGTCCTCTACATTACTGCATTGTAATTTCAGGCAAGCTATTTCCTCTCAGCAAACCTTAATATGCTCACCAGCAAAATGTCAAAGGTATTAAACACTTAGCACAATGCCTGTCCGGTAGGTCCTCAATAAACCTCAGCAATTTTTATCATGAATATTTTGAGAAATAAGCAAAGTGTATCTGCCAGACTATTTGATTGTTGGCATCTGATTGTAAGATTCCGATTAACGTAAGAAAGGAAAAAGGTCAGAGGAGAAGGAGGTGGCCTAACTGGAAGATTATAAAGCAGCAGAGAACAGAAAAAAAAATTTAAAAAAAAAAAGACTAAATCAAGAAAAATAGGAAGCAGGGCAGCTCTGAGAACTGACATTTCATAAATAAAATGCAGTCTCTTCAAGGTGCTGTGATTGGAATGGTTCAGCAGTAATGATACTTCTGTCCCGGTTCTACTAGGTCAGATATTCAAATTCTAAGACCCTGGTAGAGAGTGTGATTAGCTTAATGTGGGTTTGGGGGCAGCCTCTTGACATGTGGGATGGGGGTAGTCAGAGACAGCATCTTGAATGACTGGTCCTCCCAGTTTATTTTCGAGGGAATGTGGATTATCTGCCAAAGTAAAACTGGAGTGCTGCTATTAAAAGAAGGAGCGAGGGGCGCCTGGGTGGCTCAGTCGGTTAAGCATCCAACTTTTGCTCGGGTCATGATCTCGTGGCCGTGAGTTCGAGCCCCGCGTCGGGCTCTGTGCTGACAGCTGGGAGCCTGGAGCTGCTTCGGATTCTGTGTCTCCTTTTCTCACTCTGTCCCTCCCTCGCTTATGCTCTGTTTCTCACTGTCTCAAAAATAAATAAACATAGGGGAAAAAAAGAGGAAGGAGTGAGGAACGCTTTGCAAGTAAAAACAGTAGCTGTCCTCTACACATACTTTTATGTTAAACTATACATTACACAGTATTTGTATAAGATATAGATAAGTTTTTGTTACTGTCTGTTTTCTTCTGGTGAAACAAGTAAACCAGGTGGAAGAGTTGCCTGCCAAGGGTGTGGTCCTCGGAAAAGAATTCCTAGAATAGTCTAGAATAGTCGAGCTGAGAGGGATGGTATACCCAAAGCAATCTACAACATTTGACCCTGTAGGGAAATCTGAATTATGGTGGAGAGGAAGCCAAGATCTGGGACACGAAGACCTGGCCATTGAATTCTAAAGAACAACATGAAACAAGAAAATGAGCAAAAATTAGAGACGGGAAATTAAGAGCAAGATGAATTTGGCTTGAAAAAGTTAAAGCATCCAGTTCGGAATTAAGTCCATGAATAGCAATAAGGTGAAACATTTCCTGTTTTTCTGTGTCCAGAGTCTTTCTGATGGTCAAGATAATAAGATGCTTCAAGGGATCATGTGAGAAGGTTCTAAAGGCTAGAGAGATATTAACTTCTAGGACTCCAGACAGAAGAACAGGGCCAACTCTTAACCCGGCAAAGCTGCTGAGTTGTTTCTGTCCTTGTCTTGATCAGATTCTCTGTATCTTTCATTGTGAATTTCTCCATCATCGTTGAACTGTTTTTTTTCCAAATGCCAGTCTGTAGACCTGTGCTGATCTGTGACAACATATTTTACTGATTTTAGTCAAATAAAGAAAATAGAGAGAAAAAAGAAATTAAAATGACTGCAATAAGGTTTTCACAGAACACATTTCTTCAATTTAAAGGACTTTCTTTTCTTCTAAAATTACATCCTTCTCATTCATTTTGAGATTAAAATACTCTTTCTTTTATGAAATGATGGTGAAAATAAATGGCGGGTTTATTTTAAAATAATTTTTCTTGGCACAATAAATAGCAACTCTATATTGGTTTCCTCTTTTTTTTTTTTTCTTTTTTAAATAATGTTGGTGTATGAAATACAAAGGTGATTTTTTTAATTGAAACCTGGTCATTTCGGATATTATAAGGCTATGGATCTCATTTAGATTTTGTGTTCCATCAGGCTTCTTCCGACACTCTACCTCATTAAAGCCAAGCACAGGTCAAAGTCCAGGTTCCCAGCTGGGCCTCCGTTATGGTGGTGTCAGGGGTAGTGGTGTGGTCGGGGAGGCGGAATCCTGGTTAATGCTGAGCTGAGGGGGAGCTCAGTCTCTCCGGGTGGCCTTCTACCAATTGCCCCAGCTGGGGGGAGGAGGGGCAGCCCCACTGACACTGTGTGGGGGGTGAAGACCGCATTCCCTGGAGAGGGGGACTCACTGAGACCACAGTGGGAGGGCTCTTGTCACTGGCTCCTTCGGTGACAGGACACTGATGGAGGAGGGGCCCATATGCCCTGTCACAGCCAGGGTGGAGGCTCACACTCCACACTCAGTCTTTGCGGGGGGTGGGGTGAAGGAAGTAGTCTTGTTATTGTCTAAAGGTTTTCTGTCTTGCTAGACAATTCCTTTCCTTCTCCTTTGGCTCAAGAGAGCAGGCTTTTCTAGAGGCTTTTCCAGGCCGCCTGCTGGCAATGCCACGTTTCATCTTCCACTCTCAGTCTGGGATATACAAGCACCAAACAGACACAGGCGCTCTCACCGCCGTGTGGTTCCTCAGGCCTGAGGACCCTTCCTGATCTGCTGTCTGGTCTCCACATTTCAGGATCTGAGCAAGCCTCTTTTATATCTAATGTCCTGGGGGAGGGAACATTGGCTGAATTAGAAGGAGAGCAGGGAAAAATACATCTACTTCACTTTCCTGCAAGTAGAAGTTGCGCCATTCTTTGTTCTTCTTCACATTCTGTTCCTTTGGCCATTCAATACTACCTAATAAAAACATGTATTTTGATGCATCTGTTATGCCTAATAATACCTAATTTAATGACATACAGACTTCTACTTCTTATATCTTTCACCCACTCATTTCTCCATATTCACTGAACAGATTAAGATTAATAAGTAAACAAGCAAACAAATAAGTAAATATACTGCAGCATGAAATGAAAAATCACCTTTAAAAATATAAATTACAGGGGCGCCTGGGTGGCTCAATCGGTTAAGCATCTGACTTCAGCTCAGGTCATGATCTCATGGTTTGTGGGTTCAAGCCCGGTGTTAGGCTCTGTGCTGACAGCTCAGAGCCTGGAGCCTGCGTTGAATTCTGTGTCTCCCTCTCTCTCTGCCCCTACCCTGCTCATGCTCTGTCTGTCTGTCTGTCTGTCTCTCTCTTTCTCTGTCTCAAAAATAAATAAACACCAAATAAATAAATAAAATATAAATTACAAGGTGAATTGTGATTTTCCTATGAGTTTTCCCTTAATACCAGGAAGAGCTGGATGTCAGATAAAATCATCTGGTAGGTGTAAAAAAATTAGCATAAATAGTAAGGATCTTTCCTTCATTGTTTTTTTTTTTTTAAACAAATGGACACTTATTTGCTGCGATATCGTTGATCTAGTCTTGTCTGAACATGGAAATAGGATCTGAGACTCAAGGATTTCTAAAAATTCATAGCAATTTTATGTTTTACCCCTCAAGTACTTGTAACGATTATATTCGGAATGTGCCAGGCTCAGTCTCTGTAAGCCTATGGTAACAGGGTCAGTTTCAAACAGCAGTCCGTAGAGGGTGATAGGTGAAAAAGTCATACTTCCGTGCACACTGTTTTTCCTGCTCTGATACCAGGTTTTCCGGCTTCCAGCCCAAACTGCATTTCAATAAAGCCTCTCTGAGAGATTTTCTCCAGCAAGGGGCTGTGTCAGGATGGGAGGGGAGAGCCCAGGTGAGGGGTGAGCAGGGCAGACATGGAAAGAAAAGATGGGCTGAACATTTGAATGAAAGCTGGGGGCTCAAGATGACTAACAAACAAGAGGAGGTGGACAGGACCACAGTGGAGCGTCAACTGGTACACTGTGTAGAGGGCGGGGACTTCTTCCGGTCCTAGAGGTCACTGCCAGCCTCGGTCCAGAGACCAGTCATTAGCCAAGTCTCGAAGGGTCAGAATTAGCAGCAAATGGCCTAACCCTGGAAAACAGAACAGACAGAGAAGAGCAGAATGAACCAGGAGGCCAAGAACCCATAGAGATAGCTCAGAAAACACACAGGACACTAAGAAAAAAGGCGACATTGAAAACAAACCATCTGTTTGGGGCGCCTGGGTGGCTTAGTCGGTTGAGCGTCCGACTTTCGCTTAGGTCATGATCTCGCGGTTCGTGGGTTCGAGCCCCACATCGGGCTCTCTGCTGACTGCCAGCTCAGAGCCTGGAGCCTATTTCAGAGTCTGTGTCTCCCTCTCTCTCTGACCCTCGCCTGCTCACGCTGTCTCTCTCTCTCTCCTAGAAATAAATAAAAATATTTTAAAAAAAAAGAAAACAAACCATCTGTAGCTCAGAAGTCTATACAGGTTTCTTAAGAAGACAATAAGCAAACCTGGAACACAATGAGCCTGGGGCTGGCAGGTAAAGATAAGTGTAATCAAAGGGACAAGTTCTGGTGGGCACAGCACTTATTTACTTGTTCCTTCAAGTAAAGCACAGAGCTTCTGATGTGCCAGCAAATATTCTAGATGCTGAGGATACAGCAGCGAATGAAAACAGATCATCCTGTGAGGAATTTATATTTTATTGAGAGAGATAATAAACAAGTGACAAATAATGCAGAGTGTAATTTCAAATAGTGATAAGTGCTAAAACACTAAATTAAAAAAACTGAATAAGAATGAGAGGATGGAGATGATAGTAAGGAGGCCACTTTAAATACATTTATCATCGAGGTGCCTGGGTGGCTCCAAAGGTTATGTCTGACTCTTAATTTCAACTCAAGTCATGATTGCATGGTTTGTGGGTCCAAGCCCCGCATCAGGCTCTGTGCTGACAGCATGAATTCTGCTTGGGATTCTCTCTCCTTCTGCCCTTCCCCCACTCCCACTTCTGCATGCTCACTCACTCGCTCTCAAAATAAATAAATAAATAATTTTAAAAAATAAATACATTTATCATATTTGAGTAACAACTTCTCTGGGAAGAAGACATTTCAGGAGGGACCCCTTTAAAGCCAGGGAAATTGCTGCGTGAGGATCCATTGGAACTGTGCTCCAGGAAGAACAGAACATGCAAAGATCCTGTGGCAGTACTGAGTTTGGCATGCTTGAGAAATTGCAAGGTCAGCGTGCCAAAGGCAGAGAAAGCAAAGGAAGGCTGGCAGGTGATGAGTCTGGAGAGAGAGGCAGTGGGCAGATTTTGAAGGGCCTCGCAGGCCCTGGTTAGGCTTTTGATTTGATTGTGGAGGTGTTTCTCTCATCCAACTTCTCCTAAAATTAAGTCCCACCTCTTCTTGATTACCACAGATTTTTCAATCTCTGCCTTATCGTCTTCATTGTTGTCACAGGCAGCAGAGCTACACTGTGTAAAGAGTCAGAATCAGTATTATGCACTCTGTGGGTCTCTGAGCAACAAGTCCACCTCACCGTGCCTACAACCCACGGGGTCTCCAAATAACCGCCCTGGAGCCCAGCAGGAAGTGGCTGATGCCACGTTCAGATGCAATTACAAAAGCCAAGTCCAGTTTAGGTAATCAGGCACACCAGAGGGGAGCACTCCTCAGATGCCCACAAACACCCAATTCCCATAGCCCATTTTCTATTTTAAGTACTTTCCTCTGAATTTAAAAAGAAAAGTCATAGGGGGAATTGTTTTGAAGTCCCAGAATCATTCTGTTTAAAGCTTTGGGGGAAATGGATTTACATGCTTTCCTGGATGTAAAATATAACCAGCAAAGTAAAACAAAAATAAATCATTTCCATGCCAGGACAGTAAACTCAAAATTTACAGACCCAATGAAGGAAGTTGGCCCATAATCGATTAACAAACACTGTTAGATCTGGGTAAGCAGTTGTGTTCGGCTTTCATTTGGGGACGTGTTAGCCATGGAGACATTCTGGATGTGGTGCTATTTAGCCACTCTTTTTTATAGACTTAAGTGTCATCTCTCCCTGCTGGCGGCCATAAAAGCATTTCAAGTTCCAGTATCTTTCTTTCACTTTCTTATCAAAATAATGTCCATTTACCAAGTGGCACTAAAATGACAAGGCACTGTTCTTGAGAAAATGCAGAGTAGATGTACGAGTGAGGAAGGTGGTCTGTGGGTGCGGATAACCTAATGTGCCTCCTCGTTCCATCAGTGTTTAGTTGTGGGGGCTTCGTTGCGTTATTTCATCTGTTAATTCCTTAGTTTCCACATCTGTAAAACGAGGATAAAAATACCCACCTCATAATGTTATGAGGACTGAGTTGACCCAGGAAAAATGCCTGGACCCCAACATAGAGTAAGGGCTTTATCAATGGTTGTTTTCTAATAATTACAGATTGACAGAAAGTTGCAATAAGAGTGTGCCACCTCGGTTTCTTTCAGCAACTTCGTCTTCCATAATTTGATAGGGAATTGACATCAGTATGATGTATGTGTGTAGATCTGTGGATTTCATCACATGTGTGGATTCATATACTCACCACTGCCATCAAGATACAGAATGTCATGCCCAAGGGCTCCCACATGCTCGTCAGGAAGCCACACACCCTCTCACCCCAGCCCTCACCTTCTCTGTCCTCTGTCAACTGCTACTAATCTGTTTTCCATCTCTGTAATGTTGTCATTACACAAATGTTTTATGTAAATGGAATAACACAGGATGTGACCTTATGAAATGGACTTTTTTTTTTTCATTCTGCCTAATACCCTGGAGATCTATCCAAGTCATGGAAGGTATCAGTATGTTTGGGGTATGTTTTTAAAAAAATTTTTTTAATGTTTTATTATTTCTGAGAGAGAGACAGCTTGAGCAGGGGAGGATCAGAGAGAGAGGGAGACACAGAATCTGAAGCAGGCTCCAGGCTCTGAGCTGTCAGCACAGAGCCCGATGTGGGGCTTGAACCCACGAACACCATGAGATCATGACCTGAGCCGAAGTCAGACGCTCAACTGACTGAGCTACCCAGGCGCCCCCCGGGGTATATTTTCGAATACATCATGCAATGTGCACCAGGGTAAGTATGGTTACTATCTATAACCATACGTTATTACGATATAATTGACTGTATTCCCTATTCTGTATTTTTCATTTCCATGACTTCATTATTTATAACTGTAAGTTTGTACCTCTTCATCCCCTTCACATATTTTGCCCGTCCCATCCGGCAAACACCAGTTTATTTATGTATTTGAGTCTGTTTCTGTTTTATTTGTTTGCTCATTTGTTTTGTTCCCTAGATGCCACATATAAACGAAATCACATAGTATTTATCTTTCTCTGACTTCCTTCACTTAGTATAATACCCTCTACGTCCATCAGTGTTTTTGCAAATGGCAAGATCTCATTCTTTTTTTTCTTTTTCTTTATTTTTTATGGTGCGCTCCACGAATTTGCATGTCATCCTTGCGCAGGGGCCACGCTAATCTTCTCTGTATCGTTCCAATTTTAGTATATGTGCTGCCGAAGCGAGCATGATCTCATTCTCTTTTATGGCTGAGTGATATATACTCACATCTTCTTTATCTTATCATCTGTCGATGGACACTAGGGCACTAGGGTTGCTTCCATACCCTGGCTACTATACATAATGCTGCAGTGAACATAGGATGCATCGTTTTGAATTAGTGTTTTTATTTTCTTCGGATAAATGCCCAGTAGTGGAATTACTGGATCATAAGTAGTTCTAATTTTAATTTTTTGAGGAACCTCCATACTCTTGTCCACAGTGGTTGTGCCAACTTATATTTCCGCCAACAGCACATGAGGGTTTCCTTTTCTCCACATCCTCATCGACACCTATTATTTCTTTTCTTTTTTTAAATTCTAGCCATCCTGACAGGTGTGAAGTGAGCTCTCACTTCCGTTTTGATTTGCATTTCCCTGATGATTAGTGATATTGAACAACTTTCCATATGTCTGTTGACTATCTGCATGCCTTTGGAAAAATGTCTATTCAGATCCTCTGTCCATTTTTTAATTAGATTATTGGGGGGTTGGTGTTGAGTTGTAGAAGTTCTTTAGATGTTTCGGCTATTAACTCCTTATTGGGTTTATCATTTGCAAATACCATCTCTCATTCAGTGGGTTCCTCTTCATTTTGTTGATGATTTCCTTCTCTGTGCAAAATCTTTTTTTTTTTTTTAACTTTTATTTTAGATAAAAAGAACGCAAGCAGGGGAGAGGGGCAGAAGGAGATAGAATCTGAAGCAGGCTCCATGCTCAGCACAGAGTCCAACACGGGGCTTAATCCCATGACCCTGGGATCATGAACTGAGCCAAAATCAAGAGTGGGATGCTCAACTAACTGAGCCACGCAGGCACCCCTCTGCACAATCTATTTATTTTGATGTAGTCCCAATAGTTTACTTTTGCTTTTGTTTTCCTGGCCTAAAAGGACATAGCCATAAATGTGTTACTAAGGCTGGTTTCCAAGGGATAACTATGTTTCCTTTTAGGAGTTTTATGACTTCAGGTCTCACATTTAGGTCTTTAATCCAATAGTTTGTTTCCTTTAATTCCTGAGTAGCATTCTATGGTATGAAAGTGCCATTTTTTTCAACCATTCGTCTCTTGAGGGACATTTCCATTGTTTCCAGTTTGGAATTATAACAATTAAAGCTACTTATGAACAATCCTATACAGGTGTTTATCTGAGTATAAATGTTTCCTTTTCTGAGACAAATTCCCAGGAGTATGATTGCTGGGTTTTGCAAACTTTTGTAACAATTTCCTTACTGTTATAATTAGGAGCCACAAATGAGCAACTGTTGCAATACAAGAGGTTGTCAATAAACTCCATCAAAGACAAAGAGAAGTTGAATAAAATCTTTGGGTAATACTGCAAAATTACATTAATCAGGATAATTAGTGACAGCTGCTCTAACAACCCCACAATCAGTGGCTCAAAAGAATAACAGTTTGTTTCGTAATCGTAATCAATATCCATTGTTGATCGGGTGGCCCTTCTGGGTGGCTTCCTCTATTTTGTGACTCCATATATCATGGGGCTTCAGTATCTCAGCTTTTAGGGGGGTGGATGAAAGAGGGAAGAAGAGGCTATGAAAGATGGCTTGGGATGTTTTAAGAGCCAGACATTCATATAGCATGTGCTGCTTTTGTCTACATCCCATTGGCCAAAACCAGTCACATAGTCTCTACCTAACTTCAACGGAGGTTAGGAAATCCTGTCTTCCAAGAAACAGTAATGGAATATCCATCTTTGTGTCAATAATGAACGGCATCTGTGAACAGATGGAAAAATAGAACGTTTTGTTTTTGCTATAAAAGCATTGCAGGTTGAACTACGTCCGGCTTGAGAAAAACTGAATAGCAATCCCTAAATCGCTTCCTATGAAGACAACTGGCATAGTTAAAGAAAAGGTAATGACACTTGTAACAGTACCAATAAGGGTTTATTGGGAGTTATAATCATTAAAGCCATTGGTGCATGCTGCATGTGTTAAACTCTCCTGACTGGGGGCAAGTAATCTTTGGGAGGTACAGGGATGGAGACAGGATACAGAAAGAAGGGGTGGAAATGTGCCAGGAAATGTACCAGTCTCACCAGCCGCACCTGCTAGCTTTCAAGAGCTAGTCTCGTTCTATGTGTTACAGCCAGGCTGAAGTCAGGTTAAGCCAGAATCAGCAAACCATGGCCCAAAGGTCATGCCCAGCCCTCTGCCTGTTTTTATATGGCCTGTGTGCTAAGGGTGAGTTTTATTTTAAATGGTTGACAAAAATCAAAGGAAAGAACAATATTTTGTGACTCTGGAAAGTATATGAAATATAATTCCATTGTCCATAAATAGAGAACATAACCATACTCATTTGTTTCCATATCATCTATGGCCACTTTCACACTGCAATGACAGAATTAAATGGTTATGACAAAGGCTATATGGCTAACGACATCTGAATTATTTACTATCTGGCTCCAGTTCACCAACCCCAAGAATCAGCCATCCAGGCCAAATAGTTTTCAATGGTTTCGAAAATATTAAGTTCATGGAAGGCTATTCCCCTTTTAAAGCCAGCTTTATTTAATGACTTTTTCACATTGAAAAAGTAGCATTGCAATTTTTTTTAAGATCCACTTCGAATAGGCCATCTTCAGCTCCTTGTCACAAGAGCAATCATCTGAGAATTAACAATCCCATTCCTGAGCCTGCAGGGATAATTGTATTGTCCCTGAAATCTGTCAGCCTTGACCCTGGAGTCCCCCATCCAGAAAAAGACCTGCAACATATCTAGCTTTGAAGAGTCCTAAAATATTATGTAACTGTAGCATAATCGTATTATAGGACTGAAAACCTTTAAGTACCATGAAAAAAGATTTTCTCCAGGCATAAAGTGTACATGTGTTTTTAACTGTGTTTAGAAATCGTTAACTTTTTCAAACTTACTTGTTCCCCACGGAGCAGCCGAGTTCAAAAGAATGTCAGCAAAACAACAAATTAAACAAAAAATGTTCCCATACTGTCCATGCTGGGAAATACTTCATCTTTTAAAATAACCTTCAAAGACGTAGCATGAACATCATAATTTAGAGAAATGAACAAAGAGCACTTGGGTTATTTTCACATCCAAGGAAAAGCATGTGAATCTTTTCTTCTAACACCTTAGGAAAACTACCACAGTTCGTGCCTTTTTAACAGCTTGCAAGATGTTTGTTCTCCACATCTGATTCTGCTTTTTAAATGTGTAGTTGGTAAGAGCACTGGATTGGAATTCCAATTGCCTGGAACGCAAATTCCCCTCTAGTCCTTAAGTTGCATGACTTTGAGTCAACCACATGATGGGACTCATACAACACCCACTTTACAGGATATTGTGAGAATTAAATGGGGCACAGCATAAAAAATATGTAGCTCAGTGCCCGGCATGCACCAAATGGTCAATAATATTGTCTATGAGTCAAAATTGCTATCTCATTGGGGAGATGGCAGAGCAATGAAAGTCTTCTGTTTTGTCGCTGGGGCAAACAGAATGCCTGCATGGCTATAACATTTAGAAATAGTGTCAGAGACAAGTAACAATCATTGTCAGCAAAACCATCTGTCAGTGGAGTAAGCACATTCAAACAGAAAGAACCTCTTCTGTGTATCAAGGTAGTGGGTAAAATATATCACGTATATGGACAGAAGTATTATAGGTAGTAAGTCAACAGCAACAAAAAAATCATTTTGCACTAAGCTCTCTTAAACTCCTAGGAAATCTTAGAAGTTATCCAATTCAACCATCTGACTCATTAAGTCATTCTTCCCCTTCCCATGGCTTGGAAAGTACCATTCGTTGAGACAATGCATTTCAAGTTCAGATTATTCCTTTCACTGAGCTGAAAAAAGATTTCTTTGGTGTTTACATTCTTCGGATTAAGTTCCACGCTCTGGAGCCAAATCTGCTACCTCTTGCCTTTGAAAGATCTTGGAAAATTCAATGAGATCGTCTATACTGCCCCTGCACTGACTTCCCTAGTTCCCTCCACTGCTCACCATGCTACGGGATTGGCGAGGCCTTTGCCATCCTGGCCACATCTCCTACTGTGCTTCAAGTACAACACAGCCCCTTTCTTTGTAAAACAGCTCACCTGCCTTGGACTCTGCCCTCTGGCAAATATACAAGCATATAAATTCACCAGGCCACATTGCTAGAAGAAAGCACTCTAAATATGTTCTCCAGCTCAGTCCTGTTTGAGACGACATTTCAAATAAAATTATTTGATCTCTTCCCTGTGTTCTGTTCTGCAGGTCAGAGTCATGTACCGACAGTTCTTTTTTTTTTTTATGTTTATTTATTTTTGAGAGAGAGAGCAGGTGAAGGGCAGAGAGGGGGGAGACACAGAATTGGAAGCAGGCTCCAGGCTCTGAGGTGTCAGCACAGAGCCCAATGCGGGGACTGAACCCGTGAACTGTGACATCATGACCTGAGCCGAAGTCTGACGCTTAACCGACTGAGCCACCCAAGTGCCCCATGTACCAATAATTCTGAAAGGCAGCATAGAAACTGGAACGGCAGGGTGCAGAGCCTGGAGAATTTAAACCTGAATGTCCTGCTGACATAGTTCTCCATATAGTAGATGGAATCTAAACAATACAGAACCCAGCAATTAAATGAATGTGCTTTTCAACATTCATTTCAACCTTATGTCAAGCGTGGCTAAGAGTCTAGTTTTTACCTCCCTTGCAAGCTAGCAAGTAAGCCGGCCACAGTATTGTGGATGCTGCCACATGACATGAGATGCGTGGATCAGAGACAAAGGAGCCTATTACTCAAGGCACGGCAAGCAGCCTCGGCTTCACTTTCCTGCAATTTTCACTTGTGTCGTGTGCCTCACAGGGACAAGGCAGACTAGCACTTGTGAATGCTGAGGACTCAGCAGGGGTTCACCACAGCTGAGAAACCCTGAGCTTAAATCCCCCAATCTTTTCTAGGGCTCTAAGCAAGGTTACCCAGCTTTTACCCTGGAGGGAGACATTATCAGCAAATAACCCTGCCCTTTGCTCCAGTGGGATCCCTATCTATATCTCCCAAGGCTATTCATTGTACAATCATCCTTGAAAAGGATGATCTAGAATAAAAGCTGTCAATACTTCTACTCTTAGACATCCAAACCACAAAGACCCATGGAGAGTGGTCTCCCAGTACATTATAAGATTTTGTTAGGGAAATAGTTAATTTCTCCAGAACAGTAAATCATTCAGTAAGTATCTATTGAATGATCACTGTGTGCTCAGCACTTGTCTACATATTCCTGACCAGGAACTATTAGACCCACAACAATGGGGAAAAATGTAAGATAAGCTAAAGTTAAATCAGGAATGATTCATTCATTCACACAAATAAATATTAAATGTCTAGTATAAGCACTAATATTTAAGTAGTGTTATATGAAAGAATCTAATTCAAGCCCTTTACACATATTAAACAATCATATGAAGTAAATCCTAATATTATCCCTACATTACAGATGTGAAAATAGAGGCCAGATGTATAAAGTAGCTTATCCACCGTCACACATCTAGGAACTCATCTTTGTGCTCAGGCAGTGCCTGTCAAGACGGCAGTCTTACGGGGCACCTGGGGGGCTCAGTCGGTTAGACATCTGACTTCGGCTCAGGTCCTGATCTCACAGTTCATGGGTTCGAGCCCCACGTCCGGCTCCGTGCTGACTGCTCAGAGTCTTACTCCAAGCCCTACCTTGGCACAGACACTGGTTAAAACTGGGGTTCTGTCGTTAGAGCAGGGCCAATTCCTGTCTCAGCAAAGCTGACAATCTACTGAGTGGGACTTGCCCACTTGATGGGGGGTGGGGGGCAGGGGGAGCGGTTGCTTTTAATAAGGAAACCAGCTCAGAAGCAATCACTAGTAGGCTTCAGTAGGCATGAAGCCTACTGGAAAGAGAGAGAAGAGAAAGAAGAGAAGAGAAGAGAAGAGAAGAGAAGAGAAGAGAAGAGAAGAGAAGAGAAGAGAAGAGAAGAGAAGAGAAGAGAAGAGAAGAGAAGAGAAAAAGGAAGAAAGAGAGTCAGGAGAATTTAGAAATGTCAGGTACAAATACCCTGGCGTTCTGAGGTGAATGGAAGGGACACACGTTCTCTGACCAGATCTAGCCCGTGGCAGGGGTGCCAGAGCAAAGACAGCACCAGGAACCCGAGTGCCTACAGTGCCATCCCCCTCTCGGGTACAGGCCGCCCTGGATTCCCCCAGACCAGGTTTTCTGCGCCATGTTAGACATGGCCCTCCAGATGCTATAAAGATGGCCGGGTGCCAACCCCATTCCTGTGGGCAGTCTGTGAACTCTAGATGACCCCCAGGTTATCGTGGGGGTTGCTGAGCCCCATGGCCAGCAACCAGGGGGGTGGAGGGGCGCCATACCTCCTCCTGCCCGGCCTGCGGGAATCAGTCCCTGCCCTTCCCAGCCGGCGGACACCCCTGCAGACACCTTTCTCATGCCCTCAGCTCCTACACCGCGGCAATCCCTCCTCCCTGAAGCCCTCACGTGGTTCGCTCTCGCCGGAGTGTGCCCCTGCCCGACCCCACTGTGGCCAGGGCCCTGGGTGTCACTGCTGTGACTTTACCGTCCAGCTTTCTGGTGACTGCCAAGGGGCCGGGGGGAAAGCCAATGAGGCCAGTGGCAGATGGAAGCCTACAGATAAATTCTTCCCCGTTCCTTTCCTCACCCCCCATCCTCATAGACTCTTTAAAAGGGGGTCGTCTTGGCATCCCTGAGGGTATCCGAGCGACCTTGTAACCTACTTGGGAACACACCAGATTGGGATAGATTTGTTCTCTCCCCTTCCGGGCCTCACCCTATGCTTGTTCCTTCACCCCAACTTCCCCAGATTTCACTCCTAGGAAAGTGTGAGCTGGGAGACTGCAGGCTTGGTCTGAAGGGGGAGAAACTAGAAGGAGGAGGAGCCACTAGTCACAGAAAGTACAGTAAGAGAAAAGGAAGGACAGGCTCTAATACTCCAAAAATATAATGGCTTGGGCTCACCTGGACTCATCATTCTCCAGAAGCCAGATGAGAGGAGGGACCTGACTCCAGGAGATCTCAGAGACATCTGGCCACAGGCCCTTGCATACAGGAATGGGGATCCCCATGGCCACTTGCTCTATACCTCTCTCCGGAGAGACTGAAGGGTCAGGTGGGAGAGTCCCCTACCCTGGGAGCCCAACGATGTGCAGAGCACGGCTTCCCAGAAAGCCAAGCCCTCTGCCGGACCCTCCGTGAAAAGTCCTTCTCTTTGTGTGTCCACATCCCCGGCCAGAGCCCGGTGAGAAGACAACCTGGAGGCTTGACAACAGAGCAGACTTCGTGTGGCCCAGGATCGGGTCACCACTGGTGAGAAGCCAAGCCGATGAGGTCAAGACCTTGGGCACATTACCAGCATTTCAATCTGAGGTTACTTGTCTACCCAACGGGAATGCGGAAGTCCAGGGAAATTATAAAAGACTTTGAAATGGGCCTGGGAGACCCCCGAGTGTCCTGTCAATGTTGGGCATTGCTCCATGGACATCAGGGGTCATTGGATTCCATAGGTGTGTGTGCGTGTGACGGTCCCCAGACAGGCTGTTTGACAATTGGGGAGAGATAGAAGCTAACTTACAAGAAATTGATAAGGTGCCTGCAGATATAGGTACTAGTCTGATTTAGGGCAATACAAATGAATTCGGGCTGGGGGAAACTATAAGTCTTTGTAAGTTAAGTCTGAATCTGAACTAGTTTTTACCTTTTACCCTTCTTAATTAAGGATTTACAACCCTTAACATAACAATATGCAACCCTTCAGTTGCATAAGGTCTTCTAACACTGACAGCAGCCCTGTATAGCAGCCATTACTAACTTGGTATTAGTTAGTAATTAGGTATTGGCCGAGCCACCCAGGCCCCCCCCAAGTGTGTTCATTTTTAAAGATTGTATAAATCCTGTATAAAAATTAAGATAAGGATGGGGCGCCTGGGTGGCTTAGCCGGTTAAGCGTCCGACTTTCGTTTAGGTCATGATCTCGCGGTTCGTGGGTTCGAGCCCCGCGTCGGGCTCTGTGCTGACTGCCAGCTCAGAGCCTGGAGCCTATTTCAGAGTCTGTCACTCCCTCTCTCTCTGACCCTCCCCTGCTCACGCTGTCTCTCTCTCTCTCTCCTAGAAATAAATAAAAATATTAAAAAAAAAAAAACTAAGATAAAGATGCAAACCTAGTAGTTAGGGGGAAGTCAAGACTGATGTAATATTAATAAACTTTGAGTGCTTTACTATTTACATTGAGAAAGCTAGTGAAGGCCATTAAGGAAGGAAAAAAGGATGGAAGGAAGGATGTAAAGAAGGAAGAAGGGAAGGGGGTAAAGCTGGGAGAAAGGGAGGGAGAGAGAGGGAGAAAGAAAGGAAGAAAGGAAGGAAGGAAGGAAGGAAGGAAGAAAGGAAGGAAGGAAGGAAGGAAGGAAGGAAGGGAAAGAGAAGGAAGGAAGGGAGGGAGGGAGGGAGGGAGGGGACAAGAAAGAGAAAGAAAGTGAAAGGAAGAAAAACAGGCCTTTTCGAGTTCTGGTGTGCTGTTGTGTGTGCCAATCTGCCTAAAAAGAGTGGCTGTGGGTTTTCAATACGTAGCTACACACATCCGTGATATCTCAACAAAACCAATGTCTACCTCCGACTCAGTGGCCTCATGAGTGATTTCCCACGTCCCTCCAATCCACCTTTCACAGGCAGCATACGGCTCCTAATCTGGGGTTCTCATCCACTTTATCATTGCGCTATTTTAAATTACTCTCTCTCTCTCCCCTTCACTTTCTATCTCACGCACCCCCCTGACCAGTGATTTTGAAATGCCTGGGATTTTTCCTGGAGGAGCAACAATATTCTTAATATGTAAATGAGAACGAAATGTCAAGCTTTAAAAATGGAAGCAAGGCTTCTAGAATTGTGAAAGCAGGGCCGTTTACAATAGGCCATTTTTCTTCTCCTGACCTTTTACTTCCATGACCTGCTAGAGGTCATTTAGTTTATGGCCCTCTGAAGGAAAAGTAGCTACATTTTTACCCAAAGGCACACCCTGGAGCGAAGGCGGGGAGTTGGTAACTAATCTAACCTCTTCATCAGGGACCACTCCGAATGGCTTTGCAACGATTGTGAGGACAAGTTCACAGGAGGTTATGCTTCCCTATGATGAAGTGCAAGAATAAGTGGCTGATTTCTTAGAATTACAGTCTTCACACTTTCCTAAAGGAAAGAGAGCACACAAAATGTAAATACGGGGAATAATAACGAAGTCTTAGTAATCATATAGAGATATCTTCCAAATTGACTGCTTAAAAAAGATGAGTTGGTTTTTATAAGAAAAAATTCATCCTACTCGGTGTTAGTAATCGGATTTCATGACAAAGTTCATTGTTACCTACTTAGCATTTTGTCCTGACCTGGTAAAGTGATCACTGCATTTAAAAAAATATATATGCTATTAAAGAAAAAAATGTATGGGGGCAGCATGGTTATTTTTCTAGTATTTATTAGTTTTTATTCTTTTTTTAAAATTTTTAACATTTATTTTATTTCTGAGAGACAGAGCACGAGTGGGGGAGGGGCAGAGAGAGAGGGAGACACAGAGTCCGAAGCAGGCTCCAGTCTCTGAGCTGTCAGCACAGAGCCCAACGCGGGGCTCAAACTCACGAAACTGTGAGATCATGACCAGAACTGAAGTTGGACACTTAACTGACTGAGCCACCCAGGTGCCCCTCTACTGTTTATTCTCGACTGAATCTCACTTAATCTTACTAAGTGATTAGTCTTACTGTGTAAACCACTTACAATAACCAAATGAGAGAAACAATATTTATTTTACCAACTCCTGGCAGATTATTTGATTCTAAAAGAGTATGCATTAAAAGATGTATATGGTATGTGTGTGTTCACAAGTGGATGTGTGTGTGTATCCATGTGCTCACGTGTGTGTGGATGCATCCATGTGTGTGAGTCCATGTACAACTTGGATAGTGGCCTGATTCGTGGTTGTACCTCTGTATACAGAGAGATCTCCAAGGGCTCTAGTAGCCATGCTTCTCCTTTTAATCTTTGCATAGAGAGAAATCACTTATCACTTGGCCAAAACCAGGAATAAGAATCACTTCCCCTATAATGGGCAAATAATACACAGTAAAACCATCATCATCATCATCATCATCATCATCATCATCATCATATCAACTATTAAGACAGCTCTACAGATCATGCTTTATCTCTGAAAATTATTTTCTGGACACCATACCAATAGCAACAATATTATCTACTCACCCTCAGTCAACATATTCCAATAAATATCAATGATGGGCAGTACTGTAATCCTGTGTTAAGAATGAATACATGAAGACTACTGCTAAAATTCTGCCTTTTTATTGTAGGTTAATAAAATAGGACTGGGTCAATCTCAACTCTAGGTCATGAATTCCCTACCCAAGACTCAAACCATTTTGTTAGTAGTAGAGGATCTTTGGTGATTTTTAAGGAAATATTAATGTCTTTGAAGACTACAGCAATTCTTTACAAATTCTGACACCATATTCCAGAATGCTATGATTTTTAAAGGTATCACTTTATGGCAAAGGCCACCCTCCATGTCATTATACACCTTTTTCTGTGAAGGTCTGAGTGTGGGCTGTGCTCAGTGGTGCTCAAGCATTGCTATTTGGCTTTCCTGAGCATGTAACTTGCTCAGACTATCTTCACATACTGGCAATGCAAAAAGAACACCTCGCATCTCCTTTTTCTGCCAGCCACAACCCTACCAATTGAACATTTTACTCACTGTGCCAAGAGAACTTGTAAATTATCCTTGCGTTTAGCAAGTGTTCACTGATGGGGGGGAAATCCAGAAATATTTCAAATAACATTGGTTTAGCTCCCCCACTGGTGTCTCATTCATGTGTCTTTGAAATTTTTCCCTATACTTCTTTTTGTTCAGGTATTCCCAGTTTTGTTTTAGCTGTTGTAACTTGACCAGAACCAGGCAGAGAATGACAACAAAGAGTACAACAGTGTAGAAATTTGAAGATTTTGGTCTTTATCCTAGGGAAGGAATAATGAACAGATTCACTTGTTGCCTCTAAAAGACTGCCTATTTCGCTACTGTGAAATGTGAGTAACCACAGCTAACACCACATTAACCCAGCTTCTGTCGACAGTGAAATGGAGACATGGGGCAACACTGGTCAGGAAGCTCTATCTAAGAATAAAGGGCTGTACTAGACCAGAATGTACTCCCAAAGAAATCAGCTTCTGCTTCTGGGTCTATTAATTCTGTCTTGCTTTCTTCGAAGGTCAGGTTAAAATGTCAGACCAAAAAAAAAATGTTTGTGATTAACAAAGAATGGGACATATCAAGAAGGTATTTTTGAATTATATTCTTTCAAGAATTATGATAAAACAGCTGTAATGTATTCTTCATTAAAATGCAGGAAATTAAGAAGATGCATTAAAAATTGGTAAGGGATAGGCATTTGGCATCACATGAACCCTGTGTTTGTGCCCTGGCTTTGCTATACACCAGGTTTATGACCTTGGATAGTTCACTGAAGGCTCAGATTCCTCAGATGTAAACAAGGAAGAAGAAGAAGAATTGCTTTTTCATAGTTTTGCTGCACAGTATGATACCTAGCAAAGATAGCACTATATAAGAGTTCATTGTGATTATCATTATATTTATTTAATATTTAGCTATCATTTATTTTTAAAATATTGACTGAGCATCTTGCTGTGTGGCAAATACTCTTCGAGGTGCTAAAGACACAGCAAGGAATGAGTCAACAATTACTAAGAGTTACTGAGGTTTGGCCACATGCCAGGCACTATGTGCAATGACACATTTCAAACTCCCAACACATTAGAATGAGCATTACTGCTTTTTCAGTTGAAGAAACTGAGAACAAGTTAGATAGAAGGAAGAAAGGGATCCAAGATTGGAAACCTAGGTTTTCCAGCTCAAGACCGTAACCTACATGCAGGGTCTAGTGCGTGAGTCACAAAATAAACAAGTGAACACGTGAATGAATTCAGAGACTGAATATGGCCAGGAAGAAAAGAAACCTCAGCAGAAGAGACTAAAGTGTGAGAAGAGCCTGGAGGGAGGAGAGGCCAGGGAAGTCCTCTGGGACAAGGTGATGTCAGAACACAGGTCTGGCTGGGTGACATGCAAAACAAAGCCAGGCTAAGGTCTGCAGGAAAAGCATTTAGGCGGGATGGAACAGCATGAACAGATAAATACCCTACAGCAAGCTTTAGCTTCAGGTGAAAATTAGTTTCCTATGTGGATTTTCTCCAGGACTCCGTGTCTATTACCTCTCCATGTTGCTTTATCTTCTTCACAGTCTCCTTCTCTGTTTCTCTCACTGCCTTCTCTTGTGAATTTCCTACATTGCTACCATGGAAGATGAGCCCAAGGAGAGAGGATCAGGGAAGGCAAACAGGAGGGAAAGTCAGGAAAATGGGAAGGAAAGACTTAAGACATGACATGCTACTATAGGATGCTGCCTACTCTCAAATAGGTTTGAATTTGTGAAGCTGGGCTTCATCAGGAACTTTGTCCCTTCCTCCTCCGCCTAATAACAAGCTCAAACATAAGCTTTGTGCTCACCTGGAGTAGTTTCCATTAGCCCAGGGATGCTGGTGTAGATAGTCCTTTAAGACCTATAACTTTATTACTTAAGTCTTATATTGTATCTGTACTTCTTGTACGTGTTACAGCTCTGCACTTTGGGGTGTAGTTGTAACAGCAAATACATATCAACGAACAGATAAGAGCACTGTGGTTATTGTTGGCAAAGTGGCTGCCATGATTTTTCTCTGTGGACAGGTCCATGGGCTGGGCCTCCTACACTGATTCTATGGAGCTTTCCATTTCTTTTAATCCTGAGAACCTTCTCTCCCATGAGAACAAACCTGAGGAACAAGCCTCCTGAGGGAGGGAAAGGTTCCAGCCTTCTAGATTTTCCACCATTTTGGGTGAGGTCCCAAATTGTAAGTGAGGACATCCTGGAGTCTCCTTTTCAACTTGTTGCAAAAATGGACCAGACAGAAAGCCCTGTCCAGCCAGGATGTAGAACAGTGGGAAATAATAAGTGTTTTGTTTTATGCTGCTAAGTTTTGGCATGGCTTGTGATACAGCAAAAGCTAATTGATAAAAGCAATAGCATTTTCTCACGGTAGAATGCTTGAAAGTAACTATACTGCCATATTCTAAATTATATGCTTAATAAACTGCTTAACTTCTACCTAATGTAACCAGTTTATAATTTTTAGTAATGGACTTTCTTGATAATATAGATGGGATGTTTACTAAAGGTGAAGAAGGCTAGAAATTAATGATATAATTAAGGTGAGAGAGATGTTTGAAAAGCAAAATGATAAGACACCTTCAACAGGTTGAACTTTAATAATATATTAAATATGAAGTCTTATATCATAGTCTTTAATATGTATAGCACACATATAGCATGGCTTCTTATGTCTTGTCTGAAGCATTTGAGGATGCTTAGGGCAAATTCTCTCCTTTGGAGCAGATGAGACGAGGGGAAAAAAAATAAGGAAATATGAAGGTCACCTGGAGGACATCATTGGATGTTATATTAGTTAATGTTGGCCAACTGTTCTAATAAGTAGATCTCAAATTATGAAATTATTAACACACAAGCAGAGACTATTCATTGCTTATGTAGCAGTGCTGGGAAGGTGAGCAGATGTGACAGAGTGGCCCTCTTCCATAAGATACTTCAGGAATTCAGGCTGACAGCGTTCTGTCATCTTCAGTACGTGGCTTCCAATATTCTGGGCTCCCAAAATCCAACTCAATCCATATCACCTAACCAGAAGGAGAAGCACCATGAAGGATGCTCTTTGGGAGATATTTGCATAGTCAATTACAAGATCATCTAACTTTAAGGAAGGGCTGGCAACTCTGTGTGTTAGGGAGAAAGGAACAAGGGAATTTGGCAAGGTCTCGACATCTTTCACCCCAGCATCTCATAAGTATGCACACCTGCCCTCCATTCCTTCTCATCCTAATCTTCTGATGGACCCACTCCCTTCCCTGACCCCATCTCTAACCTTGAGTGACCCACTACCATTAATGTGCACGAGGTTATATTACTCAGGTGAGTTGCAGAGAAAAAAATTAACTGTTCAGATCCATTCACTTAGAGAGCTTTATTCATACAAATCAATACCAGAAATGTCTTCAAACAAGCAATGAAGTTCACTGATATCAACAACGTCCAGAATGACAGAGATGCAAGATTTGTCCCTCATGATCTCAAACATGAAGTATTTCATTCAGTTTCTGTCACTCATGCAGAAGGATCAGCTGGGTCCCAGAACCAACTCATAGGAAGAGGAGCTAAAAGAACTGGAGCTATTCATATAGAAGAGGAAAGAAGCATCAATGGAGGAGGGGCTTTAATGGTTTTTACATCCATATTTTTAAAAAATAAGCTTTTAAATTTTTTTTTCAATTTTTTTATGTCTTTATTTTATTTTGAGAGACAGAGAGCGATCAGGGGAGGGGCAGAGAGACAGGGAGACACAGAATCCAAAGCAGGCTCCAGGCTCTGAGCTGGCAGCACAGAGCCTGACATAGGGCTCAAACCCAGACTGTGAGATCATGACCTGAGCCAAAGTCGGAGGCTTAACCAACTGAGACACCCAGGCGCCCCCCAAAATAAGCTTTTATTTGAACAACATCACCAGAGGCAGTGGGCAGGGGGGTGTTATCCATATTCCCACCATCCAAAGACAAGCCCTATTAACATAACTTTTATATAGATCCTTCCAGACTGTTTTCCATGCACAATCTTTTAAGACGCTCTTCCATTTTACCTTATTTTCTCATTTTTGCATGTTTTTGCCATTTTAAGAGCAAGTGTTTGCTCTATGTTTTTAAAGTCTTCATAAATACCGTTTCATAAAAACATACTGTTTCATTGTGGAGATATATCACAGCCACTCACTTGCTGATCAAGATTTAGATTGCTTCTAAATTTTCACTGTTATAAATAATCATTGGGATACACATTTGTGTGCAGAAGCCTTTTACCAATTCATTTCATCAACATAATGTCTACTTGCATAAAATCTCTTCATACATATGCCAAATGGTTTTTCAGTATTTTTCTCCTGCTGGTAAATGGCTAAGAATTCACAATTTATCAATCTTTCTCTAGTGTTTGGCATTACTTAAAAAATATTTTCTATTAGAAAGAGAAAATTTATGTCTTGTTTTTTTAATCTGCATTTCCTTGATTATTAGTGAGATTCAACAGTTTTCCAAGTCTATTAATCACTTATATTTCCACATTTATGAATTTTTTTACTTACTTAATTTCGCCAACTAATTATCCTTAGTGTTTTCCTTACTGACTTGCTGATCCTTTAGCATATCTGTCAACTTTGCTTTTTTAGTTTCTTTGACTTTGTTATTATTCATCATTTTGTCTATTGAAGTTGTAAACCTTAATGTCGTCAACATTTCTAAACTCTTTTAGTTTTCTCCAGTGTGACTTAACATAAGAAATTTCTTCCCAATTTAGAGGGTGAATAAATACATATACATTGATATTTCCTTCCCCCTCTCTAGAGTTGCTTTTTCTTTTTACATCAATTCCTTAATGAAACTGTAATGGTATCTTGGAAGTCCCCAGATTGTCCAAAGCCCTATTTCAAGCTTGACAGTGATTTCTCAAACAGCTCTTCTCAAATATTTAAGTGGATGCTTTGTGGGCAGAGTGAGGACTGGAGAATCAAATTGGCTTTGCATGGCTACAAGAGAGAGAACTAAAACCGATGGGTTAAATTACAGATTTTGGTTTCATAAAAGAATGTACATTCTAAATGGTGGTGATATTTGATATCTTTTAACAACTGAAAAGGCTTCTTCTCCAAACATCCAAGTGGGTGCCAAGTGTAAAATAATGGCCACACCATTTAGGTGTGGGACAGGATGAACATCGACTAAAGGTAAAACTACCTGATACAAAATGGGCCACCATGAGGTTAAGGGAGGAGTGATGATATGCATCAGCCCACAGCAGTCGTCATGTAGCCTATTGTCCAGGTTATGGTTATTGATAATGCCTTTTTTTAAAAAATCTGTTAACATTCCTCTAATTTAGACAGCCCTGATTAAATAGTGCTCTCTCAGTGGAGGTATTCAGCTAAATTTGAAGGGTGTGAAGGGTATTTTATTAAGGGACTATATAGAGGTTTCCCAGATCTTATTGTCAGGTTCTTACGACTCGTGGTGTGTCCAGGTCCCTGGATCTTCTCCACAGCTTGAAGAGTGTTTCGTGAGACTGAGCATATGCTTATACATGTCCCCAGTAAAGCTCCCTTGTAATGTGATATTGTGATGTTTTTTCCCACTAACGCTCCCTAGCCAGTGCCCAGTATGGGCAAACACAATTGGTCTTGGTTGTGAAACACCCCCCAAAAAGCGGAAGAAGTGAAAGATGTCCCCATTAAGGATGGAGAAGGTCATTTGGATGCGGTTGAACTGTTGGCAATGGTGAGATTTACATGGCTTATGCACATAGACAATGGGAGCCCTAGTAAGGGACACAAAGTTCCCTGAAATTCTTTCCCTTGACTCTACTTCAAAGTCTGTAAATCCTTCTGAGCCCTAAAGATGAAAAAGAAGAGAAAAAAGCATTTCCATCTTATCCCTAGGCAACCTTTGGAGTAGCTGGGGCAGCCTAATCACCTAGACAGGAAACCTTCCATTATGCAGCATGATAGTCAAGGACCCTTAGGGGAAAACAAATATGGGTAGAGGTGTGATGATACACAGAAAGAGAATTTCACTCTTCTGAGTGTGTTATGTCCTATGGCTGGAGGAATTAAAGAGAGTTCATTTGAATGATGAAGTGTTTATATCCATGAACTTGACTGAGATTCCATATTAGGCAATAGGAGGTGCAGGACATGGGGTACCTGGGTGGCTCAGTTGGTTAAGTGTCTGACTTCGGCTCAGTTCATGATCTCACGGTTTGTGGGTTCAAGCCCTGTGTTGGGCTCTGTGCTGACAGCCAGCTCAGAGCCTGGAGCCTGTTTCAGATTCTGTGTCTCCCTCTCTCTCTGACCCTCCTCTGGTCAGATAATAATAAAATTTTTTTTTTAATTTTAAAAGGGAGGTGCAGGACCCTCAGCTGCGGAAAGAATTTTCTAGACTGACCATAAAATATACCTCACTTTTAAATTAAGGGTTTTAGGGAATCACGTTCACATTCTCAATCAGAGGATACTTCTCTAAGAATCTATAATAANGCTCACTTCCTCCCATATCCCATTGGCCAGACCAGTTACACGATACCAACCAGCTGCAAAGGAGACTAGTAAATGGAGGAGGACCAATCCTAGGTGTGAAATAAGCATTCAATGTCTCTACTGTACAACTTGTATAAGTTAGAGAAAGCTAGAAAAAAAAACTCTTCTACAAGACTCACAATCAGTCAGATGTCTGGGTGGCTTGGTTGGTTGAGCGTCCTGCTCTTGATTTCGTCTGACGTCATAATCTCATGGGTGTTTTTGGTTTTGTCTTTGTTTTGTGAGAGAAATAAAGAGTCACATTTAGTAATATTAGACTCGGGTACATAATGTCTATGTTCATTGTAACACCCAACTAATCAGAGATATAGGAAAAAAGAAGACGGAGCTGTTCACATATCAGTAGCTAGAATTTTGGCCTTTTTACAACTGCTTTCTGAACTCAGTTACCTCCATTTGTATCTCCTATTATAAATGATAAATGTTACTAGGTTTTCTAACCTCTTTTATTCTACGTGGAGAGGTTTAACAGGCATCAAGACTGATTATAAATGCTTGTTAATGTTTTGAATCCAATTCAAGCATGAAGTGAGGGTTTATCATGTTTCTACAACAAATCTCATTATTAATTGATTATTTCTTCCACCCAACATCCTTATTTTCCCTCTTGGTTTTAATTAAAAATCCATTTGAACAACAGCCATAGTGTCACTAATATAATATTTCAAAAGCTCTACACTACGTGATACATGCATGCATCACTCTAGATGGCATCATCATCCTGTCACAACGTGATGGTTTTTATTATGTAGTTAAGATTTCAGGGGAAATTTAGTTAAGATTTCAGGGGAAATTTAGTTAAGATTTCAGGGGGGCTCAGTTGGTTAAGGATCCAGCTCTCGATTTTGGCTCAGATCTCACGATTCCCGGGATTGAGCCTCGTGTCGCGCTCCACATTGATAGATTCTCTTTCTTCCTCTCTCTCTGCCCCCTTCCTGCTTGTGCTCTCTCTCTCTTTCTCTCTCACTGTCTCTCTCAAAATAAAATAAACATTTTTAAAGAAACAATTCAAGGAGAAGATTCAAGGAGCTCATTGATTGTTCATATTTAATTGTATCTTTATAGTTTTAGAAAAGTATGTGTGGCTCCTAAAGTAGGATGATGAGCTTTCAGTAAAGGTTATTTGGGCCACTTATAGGCCAAATTGTGATTATAAGGCAATGACCCTTGAACAAGACCAAGATACCGAGATGACATAATGATAAATTCATTTTATGTCAAGTAAATGATAAAATTAACTATTACTTGCCCTTTTTTTTGAAAGAGAGAGAAAGAGAGAGCTCGCATGAGTGGGGGAGGGGCAGAGTAAAAGAGAGAGAGAATCTTATGCAGGCTCTATCCCTAGCTCAGAGCTCACTGGGGAACTCAATGTCCCAACTGAGAGATCATGATCTGAGCCGAAATCAGGAGTCAGATGCTTAACTGACAGAGCCACCCCAGATGCCCCAACTATCACTTGCCTTCTTAGAGAAACATTTCTCATTTGTACCTCAAGAGCTTTTTATTCACTCAAATTTAAGACAGGGTTGAAATTTTTCAAGAATACGAACATTTAGTTCAAACTATACGTCTGAAGATAGTTCTACTGTATTATACTTTGTTGTCTATGAGAAAAGTAAGACTTGAGATATTTAGTCCAGTGACAAATTGCAGGGTCATTGAAGATGATTTAGTTGACTCCCTTCCTCACTGTGTAACCCGTTCTACAATATTACCACCAGGTAACCGTCTGGCTTTGAATAGCAGTCTCCAATGTCTCCAAGCTATTGCACTGTTAAAGTTAGTTGCTGGATGCAAGCTCACTTCCTTTGGAACAAAAACTTTTCTTTACGTAACTTCTTCCCAATTGATCTTAGTTACATGTAATATAATAACATATACTATACATAATAGTACTACATATATATATATAGTGTTCTTTAGTAGTGTCATTTCTTTCTTCCCTGATGCATGTGATGCCTGCCTTTATCTCATCTGAAGCCAAATACATTTAGATAACCTAACCACTCATGGTGAGATAGTCTGGAGATGCCCTACTAAATCGTTTATCTTCTGAAATAATGATTCTGATCAAAATAACTGGCTGTTTTGTTTTTAAAGCTAACACGTAAAAAGTGCACATCTGTCATCCATGAGGAAGACAAAACCATTTTCCACATAGGAGATTTACGTGCTCATCCGGTGTTTTGTGTTAGGCGTTATTATCCTCTCTTCATTTGACTCTTGTGTTTATTAGAGTTACGGTTAGTGCCTGCATGGGGTAGGAATCACAACATTATTTCTATTCTAGGGACATAGGTCAGATCTTCACAAGGGCAACAAACACGTCAGACTTAGCTCTTTCTGGGCCGGGATGTTGTGACCATAGACTCACTGCTAGATGGGTATGTGGGGCGGTCCCGCGGCGGTCCTGGGCTGGGGCTGTCCATCAGGATGTCTGAGGTCCATCCCTCTGTCGCTCATGACGAGCTTCCTGCCTAACCAATGTGGTTTTATGGTGAAAAATTGCAAAACCAGGTGCCCAAAGTCATAACAGACTTCGGTAAAGATTACAGTTAGATCCTACCCATCTTCAGTTACAACCATGTTAAAGCAGCTGGGAAGGACAGGTCACCCTACCCCTGCCTCTCCCCCAACTATCCAAAAGTAGAACATTCCCATGAAATCTTTCATCAGCCAAAATAGCCATAAAGGGAAGAAGCAATTGCCATTAACTTACATGGAAAATTCCTTGAGTGCTCCCAGGCTCAAAACATAATCTCCCTTGGGCTTTTCTGATACCTCAGGACACATCTTGCTAACAGATGAACAAAATACATAGAGATAAAGCACAGATGCTCATAGACACAGTTCAAAGCTATGGCGGCTGGACGCTGCAAGGTCCTGGGAAAGGAGGTTGTGGTGACACCTCCCTGCTCTGGGCGCACCCTGCCTCCATAACGGCTCAACAGGTGCCAAACAATGCCGAAGGGATTGCTAGTTTTGCTTCCCTCTTCGGATTCATGACAGTGAAGGGCCCTACCATGATCTTTTGAAAAGTCTCACTATAATACACTGTAACACGCAATCCATTAGCTGAACCCACAATCGTGAGACAAACTCTCTCCTTCTTACCTATTTCAATTTCCCATTCTTTCTCTTCCTCAGTTTTGCCTCTCTTTCTATTCTCCATACAGTCTACATAGATGTAAGGAGAATATACACCCCTGGCAACAGTCTGCTTGGTATGTGGACAAACTAGCAGGATTCTCACACAGAGAGTTGTGACACCGAGGCTTTTCCCTCCAGGAAGCAACTTTATTCCATCCGGCATCACTGAGTTGGGTTTGTACCTGAAGAACTGAGCCCTGAACACCACGTGGCATGTTTTTGTTTTTTGGGGTTTTTGTATATTTTTTACTCCTCTGTCTCCCATATATGGTAACACACAAACATGAAGTCTGATTAAAGTGGTCTCATGTTACCAGGTCGTGAGGGATGTCATCACACACATGAATAGCAAGGTTGCCTTGAGATGTTCTTTTTTTTTTTTTTTTTTCCTTAGGGAGGGGACCCTCCCACAAAACAAGAAAATGCACATCAAAGGAAGCACATCATGCATTTGGGTGGACTCTTCTACCCCCCAGACCCTTCAGGCTGGCCTCAGACCCAGACAGCTGCAGGGAGGAGGTGGGGGGGGTTGTGTGGTCTTCATTCTCTGGCCACTCTCCTGATGAACAGCAGAAAAAAAAAAAAAAGCTGTGGCATATGGAAGAGTTTAGATGGTGGTGGTGCTATCTGGATGACGGAAGCCCAAATTCTGGCTTTTTCCTCTCCTGGGGCACTTTTGTGAGTTCCCTGAAGCCTTCTATCCCCACTCTCCTGCTAGACACTGTCCAGTTCAGTTCCACGCCCTCCAGTCTGTCTTGGAAGCTTCATCTGCCAGAGGCCCTAGGTGACAGTCACCTCGGTGTGACCAGCAGGCCGTCATCAAGGCCAGTGTCACCTCGAGAGAGCCGTGGCCTGGCTACTTTCTGGACAGCTACTTTGTCTGGGACAGAAAACACAAGTCTTTGTCTTGCCAGACTCTCTGAGCCCAGGCCACTCCCTGCGGGAAAATCTCGTAATCTTAAAATCTAGGGCACTGGGTTGTTTTCTTTTCTCTAAACACTTCCATCCAAACCCCTCTCGTTCTGAGACAGAGATGGGAGGGGGTCAAGGCAAGAACCGCATTCAGAAACTAGCTCTGAATGGATCCTCACTCCTCCTTTGCCTCAGATCGTGCTCCTGGTCTATGGGATGGTGAAAGGGAGGGACTGGCCCTGTTCCTTGCAGATCCTGACAATAGTTCTGGAAAGATGAGCTGGCAAGCGCCTCTCTTGAGAATGTAGAGTCTCTTCATTGCTCTCAGCTTTCGAATTTCAGCGAAAACTGCAAGACAGTGTAAAACCTTACATCTGGCACCCTGCTGCGTGGGTTGGATGCAACTGGGCACCTCCGTCCCTTCCCCCCCCAGGCACAGGGCATCATGTGACCAATCAACAACCCTATCTGTCCAGGTCTGTGCCAGGCAGTGAGGAAGTTATAAAGAAAAACTCGATTCTAAGCCTTTGAGAACTCATCATCCCAGTCTATTTCTATGTAAAATTCTATGTAAAACACAAGGCATCGAGTCAACAAGTAGTCCTGTCCCAGCTGGCACAGTCCCGTTGGGGTAGTCAGACTGGGCACCTGAAACACAGGGATGCGCGGCACGCCCCCGAAGCCACAGAGCCTTCGAAAGGGAGAGGGCACAAGGAGGAAGAGCAGGGGTAACCTGTCCTTCCCCTAGGATGGGCCGTGCAAATACACGATGCCTCTCTATCTCAGCCACTCCAGGGGCCAATGGGTCACAGAGTTCCTTGTCCTTGGGGAAGGACCCTCCACAGCCCGAGACAGCCTAGGAAAGCCAATGTGCACCCCGCCTCTGAGGAAAGCGGATGGGAGAGAAAAGCATGGCCTGCACGGCAGCGTGTGGGAAATGCAAGTCAAGAGCCAGAATTCGAGGGAAACGATCATTTGGTTGCGGGACTGTGTCTCTTCAAGCGCAAGGGACTAGATCATGTTAGTAGAGAGTTGGGAGTAGTGGGCAGAAACAGTTAGGAAGACAGGGCAGGCCCACAGCCGAACAGGAGACGTTAGCAGCACAAGAGAAATTCAGAGCCTGAGTTGTGGAGAGGATGCAGGGGTGGGAAGTGGGCCGACTGCCCCGGGCTGGAGATCTGGCTGAGATCCGGCAAGGCCCAGAAGGGGAGGAGGATGCACAGCAGAAAGGAAAAGGGCTTCTGAAATGGACAGGAAGACCCACTGTTACAAAGTGCGCATCGACATTAAGGGAAAGCAAAGTCTTAACGCTTTCCCTCTGCATCTCTGTTCCCGCCGTAGTCTCAGCCTCACCAGCCCTGTCTTGGAGCTCGCAAGCTTTGGCTGCAGTCTGCCCTGAGCACCTAGTTAGGATGCAAGCAGAGTGCCCTTCCAGACTCTTCCGCGTGCATTTGTCTCCTCCTTCTATTTGGCTGGAGCCTTGCTGTGATGGATGGAGACGCGTGACTTCACTTGTAAAAGTTGCCCTAGTTTTTCTCATCCAGGTCAACCTTTGAAGGACCTTAGGTCACAAATCCAGCCAGACAGGGGACTATATTCACCCTCAGGATGTACATTCATTGGCTGCCTTGGAAAGAAATATCCATGTGCCCCCCTCCCGGGCCGTCTGCATTCTAGTTTGTGCAGTGGAAGCGCTGGCTTTTCTCCCTTGATTATTTTGTAGTTGTTTCTACCTGCACACGTCGGTGGGGAGAATGAGCTTGGCGATGGTGCTAGACAGGAATTGAAGTTATTTCTTATCTTGTGAAGATATTACATTCAGACAATTTTCTTGAAACAGCAGTTATAGTATGACTGTGGCAGAAATACGGATGTCAAGCCCACCCCCTGCCCTGTTTTGTCTCCAAAGAGTTACATTAACATCACCTCCAGGATCTGTTTCTTGACGTGATTTGTTTGTCCTTCCTCCTTTCTAAAAATCAGTTTTAAAAAATCAATGTTTATTTACATTTTAAAAAGACAGAGTGCGAGAGGGGAAGGGGCAGAGAGAGAGGGAGACACAGAGTCTGAAGCAGGCTCCAGGCTCTGAGCTGTCAGCACAGAGCCTGGCGCGGGGCTCGAACTCACAAACTGTGAGATCATGTCCTGAGCCGAAGTCATGCTTAACCAACCAAGCACCCAGGCACCCTTAAAAAATCAGTTTTTTAAGGTATAATTTATATTTGATAAAATTTGCCCATTTCAAGTATACAGTCTGTTGATTTTGACAAATGAATGGAGTCAGGGAACTACTCGCGCAGCAATAATGTAGAACATTTCTGTTACCTTAGACATTCTCTCAAAGGTTTCTTGCAACCAACCCCCTCCTCCTAGCCCGGCCCCTGGCATACTTGGTCCCTTTCTTAAATATGAAGAGGGACGTGAGCAGCCTAAAAACCACATGGTCACATAAATACCTAGTTATTTTTTTCTTAATCTACAGGAATGGCATTTTGCTGGTCATTTCCTAACTGGCATGCTGAAGCATCAGGAACAGTTAAAATCTGTCTATCTTTTGCCACTGATTTGCAACGGAACTCGTCGTCATTGTTGACTTGCTCTAGTACATCAGAGATCAAGTCTGCTCCGTGTTTCCAAACGGAAGGCCCTGTAATTGACATCTGTCCGGGGCTAAAAACAGAGCAGTCCGAGCTTAAGGACAAAGAGATGTTCCATTAAAATGAAAATGTAGAAAACTCTACCTCCTACCTCTCCTCCTATTAACTTTTGGTTAGATTTTAGTAACATTTTGTGTCTGAGACATTGTCACCCTGTGGGAATAGGAAGAGATAAGGAGTAATGAACAAAGGTAAGTGACGCATGTGGGGAAGGACAATGGTGGCACGAATGTAGTGTGGTGAACAAAATGCATTAGAAGCCATTTGTTGGGCAGGCATCGAGTATTTTGGGGTCTGGGATACCAACCCCGAATGAGCTGTGGGGTCTTGGCCCCCGGGAGCTCACAGTTGAGTAGAGGAGGAAGCCATGTAATCAGGCAGTGACGAGAGGATTGGACCATGCAGTGACAGAGGCCGTGCTGTTGGGTACGGGAACACATACAAAGAACGTGGCGTCCATTCTTACATCAGGGAAGCCTCCTGGAGACTGTGACCTCCAGGCTTCAAAAACGTGAAGAGTGAGAAAACCTGAGGATTCGTTTCTTGGGATGGTTCATGGTAATTAGCGATTCATAAATCAGAAATTGTAGACTATTTAAAATTAAGTGGTATCATGCAGAGGCATGGAAGAAGTGAGAAACATTGAAAAATGCAATCTGAATCAGATCAGATGCAAATCTAAGGTGATTCAACACATTCATAAAGAGAGAAAGGGAGGGCGTTCAGACTCAGTGCTGCACTTGTTTCTCAAGCCTTACTTCCCACAGAGTAACGCTCAGAGGGTCCAGAGGAGTGCAACTTTGAGCTTAGGAACCTTGAGACATCTATAATTGGCACTAAGCCTGCCTGCCACTCTCTTTATTTTAATGTGCAAGAAACAAACGTGTCCTTTCTCTGGGGGAAGATCTTTCTCCGTCTTTCAAGGCTGTTTGCTGTACAAACATCCTGGAAAGGCCAGCAGTCTTGAAAACAGTCAGTGCTTTTGCTGGAAAGACAAGCAGAAACAGAGACTTACAGACAACTGACTCCAGTCACTCTTTAGTAGAATCATGAAATCAATATAGAGGGTTCACACACATAAAAGAATGTTTCCTGTAGCAGAATGAGCATTGTTTAAGGAAAATTTTCCTTTGTTCTATCTACATGTAAAAACATTTTTTCACCTTTTGAAAAAAGTAAGTTTGAGACACATTGGCTAAGATGTTATTAAATATACTGAATCCTTACATTCAGGGTGATATCACTTGGCTTGCATTATACCCCAAACACTGTGATAGCAACATGTCTTATGTTGGGATTCTTCTAGTATAAATCATAAATACAATGCCATATTGACTCTGTATTCTAATCATGATTGATAAACACATTCAAATGCTATTTTGGGGGTGCCTGGGTGGCTTAGTCGGTTAAGCATCAACTTTCGCTTAGGTCATGATCTCGCGGTTCGTGGGTCCGAGCCCCGCGTCGGGCTCTGTGCTGACTGCCAGCTCAGAGCCTGGAGCCTGTTTCGGAGTCTGTGTCTCCCTCTCTCTCTGACCCTCCCCTGCTCACACTGTCTCTCTCTCTCTCTCCTAGAAATAAATAAATAAAATATTTTTTAAAAATGCTATTTTGGAGACTAGAAAATTTTAGATACTTTTTCATGCGGGCCTTTTTTTTTCTTTTTTTTTTACTAAATGGAGTTTTAAGAAGATAAATTTTACTTTAGGTTTCAGGTAGATAGTGGGCAAAATGTGTATTATGAGTTTGGACCACTTAGAGAATAAAACACAGTGTGGGGAAACTCGTATTACAAACTGAATTGATGCTTTGCCAAGCATTGGATTTAATAAAGAGCACACACATAAATTACCAAATATTTGACATCTTAACAGCTCCAAAGCAAATATTTATTTCATCTGCCTTGTATGCCTGTGAAACAATGTTCTGGACAGACAAAATTAATGTTGGGTCCTTAATGTATTTGTTACACTTAAGATTTTTAAAAACACTTTACACAAAAGACAAAATTTCATTAAAACTAGTTTTTTTTTTAAAGTACAGTTTCTGAGTAGATATTTATGATATCTTTGCTTAGATATGGGAGTGCAAGTGGGCAGTGCCCCAGAAGGCGGAATTTATTATGTGTAAACCTGCTGATGGTGGAAAACAGGTGACAGAGCCAGTTAAGTGCAAAGTGGTTAAAGAAGTTTCTACTGTGTGTCAATCAATTCTTGTTGCTATTAGTATTTATACAGAACATAGGCACGCCTCATCTTCAACACCTAGAAAAAAAAGGTTATTTTTGAAAGTCCAGTTTGCCTAGTTCACAAACCTATTATTATTTTTTTAATTTCTTGATTAACTTTATTTTAGAGAGTGAGAGAGAGAGCATGCAAGCGTGGAGAGGGGCAGAGGGAGATAGAAAATTCCAAGCAGGCTCCACAGGCAGCAAGGAGCCCAGTGCGGGGGAAGGGGCAGGGCTGGTCCCATGACCCTAGGACCAGACCATGACCTGAACCGAAAATCGAGAGTTGGATGTTCAGCCAAGTGAGTCACCCAGACACCCCCACAAACCTATTAATTTACATTTACTTTCGTATAATTTTCATTGGTAAGTGTTTATTCTTTACAGCCTCTAACAACTTGTTACTGAAAAAGCAAGTTTCTGGCAATCATATCCCTATGAAGGTTCTAAGGCAACATCACTGTCCCACATGCAATTAATTAAACTTTTTTCTTCATCACAAAGTTTCTCTTGATGATTACATGTTATATTTTATCAGTATCTATAAAGTATTATCTATTGTCAGCTGGTTACTAGGACCCTCTTCGGAACTGTGACCTTTAACCTCATTCATTGTTTCCAGGGCAACTTCTTTAATCTCTTCCCGGAAGTATAAATGCTCCAGAGCTTTAAGTATCTCTCTGGGTGTCCCATTGGTGCTCTGTTAGATTGCCACAGGTGCTTTGCAAAGTGCCACAGTGAATGGGGCCCGCTAGTCCTTTCTAATACCCTTGGAAAATATGATTCAGTTTATTTTTACAAACCTCATCTATACTTTCCATTGATTCTTTTAATACTTTCATAACTACTCCCCAACTCAAACCTTTTGTTGATCTCATAGCATAGCTTTAGGCATTTCTGTTGAGCTTAAGCCTTTGTAGTTCACGCCAGATCTTTATGTTGACCTCTGGATGTGGTAGCCCCAATTACCCTGTGACCTTCACCTTCAGCTTTCTTTTGAGAGCAGCTTTGCTTGATTATGAATTTGTTCCCAAAAGCTGACGAGAACGGTGCCAGATCTTTAAGACCTGGTGCTGCCAACACTCAGAGACTGTTCTTTAATTGATCTGTATTTGTACTTGAGTTTGCGCTGTGATTATTTTTAAGCTAGTTACAGATTGCTGGCAGGGAAACCGAGCAATCCATAGTCTTTGTTTATTGTATCCATATAACCATACGCAAATTCTACAGATGTCCTGAACCCCAGGGAAGTGGTAGGTCAGCCTATCTCTGCTGACTTGCCTAACAAAGGATGTTCAGAATCCGTACCCTTGCAGTATTTAAGGTCGTTAGTGTTTATTAAAGCCCATTTAAAACCAATGACTTTGGCTATGAACTGTAAAACAGGCTGCATTTTAAGTTGATTTTATATAAATAGTCTAACACTGGAGAATGATACTGCACATCTTAACATTCACTTGTGAGATGGAAAATACACTTATTAATGCTTATCATAATTTTAAAATTTAGTCAGTACAGTATTCACTATTACTGTTAAGGTAAGTGGCATAGAAAGCAACTATTTCAGTTAAAGGCTTCTGGAAATACATTTGGAGGGCCTGTGTTGACTCAAAGATTACACATTCCAGATTGACTGGCCAACCTGTAACAACCTTTGTACCAAGTAGGCTTTTTCAGACCGTTCCTCTTCCTTCTCAACCTCTGGGAGGAAGGTATGTGTAATGTATCCCAGGAAGTGTAAGAAACCAGGAGCGTTTCTTCCGTTATGAAAGTCCAGAATCAAGGCATATTTTTCAGCTGCATAGAGGATGGTTTGTTCCGGCAGATGGAGGTACAGGGAAAAATCCATATAAACATACAGATGTAAACGCAGACGCGTTGAGATCATCGCAGAGAGACCAAAGAATAAAGAGCCGAGTCAAATTCTCCAGCGTGGGTCGCTGCTCACCTCTCCCAACGCGGAGAAGCGATTTAAAGATACAGGCTCTGTCTACACAAGCGCTGGAGAAAGACAAAAACAAACAAGCCAAAAAAAACCCATACAGATCTCTCTGAAAATGGCTTGTAATTTCTTTCCCTCGTTCCCCAGTCATCGGCGATGGCAAGTCTAGGCTGTAAAATAACGGCTAGACTTGATGTCAACCATACGCCGTCGTTCAGAGAGACTGAGTGTAAGTGTGCACAAGGCACTCAGCACTCACNGGGGGCCGAGGACAAGATGACCAGCGGGGACGTGCTGTCCAACCGCAAGATGTTCTACTTGCTCAAGACCGCCTTCCCGAACGTGCAGGTGGGTGCCGCGCGCGCCGGGGGCGGGGGCGCCCCGGAGCCTGTCCCAGCGCCGCGGCGCCTCCGACAGCTCCAGGTCGTGGGGCCCTGGCTCCCATGTGGCCGACGTGGACATCGAGACGCGGAAGTGCAGGTGCTCAAGGTCGTACGCACAGTTGACCCGGGGGCTGGGCGAGGTTGCGGGTAATCAGAGCCCTGGTCCTTCTGACCCGTCCCCAGGTGTGTGCGAGCGCTAGGTGCCTGCGGTCAGAAGCCCTTGGTGCTGGGTGGGCCTTGAACGGCGGTGAAAGTTAACTTCCTTCCCATCTGCAGGCCCTTCTGTAAGATGAAGGCGTTGGACCTCTGCCTTTCTTCGTGTGCTTGCTGGAAGGGCTGTTTTATAGAATACACGTTTTCTGCCCGACCTACCAGGACCTAGTCGACGACCAAGAAGTGTAGACCTCTTGTTGCCTGTTAGCGTGCGGGGCCGTGCGGGACGTACACTTTAGCTTTTCTTGGGCTGCAGAGTGATCGGGACCCTCTTAACGGCATGTATTTGGGGAGCTCTTCAAAGAAGTGTCGGGAAGTATATTTCCCAAGCACCTTCATTTCAGCTGCCCGCCTCCCCTCCCTCCTGTATTTTCTACAGACACTAAGAATTGAAAAGCACTTGCCTTTTATTTAGGTACGTTTCTGGGGAAGGAATTGACATCGTAGGTAAATCCAGAATTTCGGATTTGTTGTTAATACTTGAGGAATTCATAATTTTAGTGGAGCCACAGTTGAATGAATAACGCTTTTGAAAATGTATCAGAATTCCAGAGGACGCGCCTAACCCCGCCTAGCAGTACTTTGTAAGAGTGTGTGTTAAGTCACCCACCAGTAGATTTTGGCTACCGGGAAGAAAAATTGTTTCCAGTGGAATTCTATTAATTAGGTAAACAGTGAAATCTAAGCCCCCGCTTCTTTGGAAAGTATCTGACCTTTTACTGTTGTTCTTGGAAGAGTATTGTCACTGTAGAATTACTTGTTTTGTGTAACCCTTCCTCCAGTCTATCGTATCATTTTTCCTCTTTCCATCTGTCATTTTTTCTTACTGTCTTTTTTTCCCCCTTTAAAAAAATTTTTTTTCAGGGGGAAGGAGCATTGGCTTCATTTCGTGAGCTGCTGGCTACCAGATGTTTTTGCCACGAGAATTCTCAAACAAGGGACACAACATTTATTTTTCTTTTGTCCTGCCTTGCTTTATCATCACAAATAATTCTTATCTCATGTTTGCATAGATGGAAGATGTGCTGGTAAAATACCTTTTCTCCAGAAGACAGTTTTCTCTCTAAGGGTTTGTGGAAGTAACAGAGGCATTTCGTAGAAGTTGATGTGGGAGAGTTCCATCAGTAGAAATGGGAACCATTTCTTGGATTTATTTTAGGCACCCAGATAATGGCACCCGCAGCTTCTTGGATCCTTATGACAATGCTAGGAAGTAAATTTCATTTATGCCCAGTTTGCAGATGGGAATGTGAGGCTCACGGCACTCGACCATTTCTATGAACTGCCTAATTCTTCCTTTTAGCTAGATCTCTAGGAGGCTGCTTAAACCTTACCATGTCATTTCCTAGGGAAAACATAAAATTGAAGGAGATTCAAAGCCATAATAGCAAAATTTATCAAACAGAGTTGAAATTTGTTTTTTTTTTTAAAGGTAAAGACACAAATATTCTTCAGTACCCAAAACGTGTATCTGTGTGCGCATGTGTGTTCACATGTGAACCAGACCTTTGGCTTTGGTGAACTTGCACAGGACTCTGCATTTGTTTCTCGCTTTTTAGCAAACGGGAAGGGCATGCCCGCCAAGTGGTGAGCTGCGTTTTATTAAACACAAAAGCTCAGCTTTCAGAATTGCAGATGTCGGAGGCTCTGCCTTTATGTAAAATCACTTTTTGCTTTCTCGTGACTGGATATTTCCACGCACACCTTTAGCGTGGACTTTGCTGGCCTAGAGGAGCTCACGCTTACTTATACAATGTTAAGGATCGTGGCGTCTTGAACGGCCTTTTGCGGCCTTTTGTCACTGTGTTCTTAAGACTAGAGGCCAAATGTTATAGTCGTTGAAGTAGAGACTTCTGGGTTCCTTTTCCCCCCCTCTCTTCGTCCCCCAGCAGCCAGAGTACAGTCCTAAATGTCTAGCTGTTTTTGAAGCCTCACCTGGATTTTTTTGGTAATGATTTAAAGTCCGAGCCCACTCGGTTTACCTCCTTGCGGAAAATTAGCAGTGATCATACACAGACCCTTTCTTCTTCTATCCTGTTGCCCTGTGCAAATAGAGGGAAGTCTCTTTTTTTTTTTTTTTTTAACCAGTTTTCCTTCTAGAGTCAGAGGCTTGAGCTTTCCTCCCTCATGTTTATTCTTCAGTACACGGATATAGACCAGGTGTCACTCTAGGATACTCATGGGAGGGGGGATAGTTTTGCCCTCAAGGGGCACAGTCTGGAGATTTTTGGTTATCACAGATGGAGGTAGAATGCTACCGGCATTTACTGTCCAGTAGGTGGACAGTAGACCTCTCACAATGCACAGGACAGCTCTCCCCAACAAAGAATGATGCAACCTCGTTTTGCAGTTGGTTTCTACAACCCTACCCTAGAGAAGTGAATGTTGTCCTAAGAAAACTCAGGTTTGGCCTGGGATCCCTGGATTTCCTTTGGCGTTCAGCCATTCTTACCTTAGGGATCTTGGGAGAGGCCTCAGGGCAACCTTCTCTTCTCTTCTTAAACACATGGGCTCTGCTGGATTTTATGTGAAAACAGTAGTAACTGGAGCCATTTGTGTGGTACTTTCATCATATTCTTCTGGATAATGATGAAAAGGAAGGCTGGAGATGGCTTTTTGGAGTGGATTCATAGCTACAGAATAGACACACTCAAATGGATGGCTTCAATTCAGTTTGCGGGGAACTCTGTATCTAAAAGTCTCCTGTCCTCAACTTGACTTGTTAAACGTTTTTTTGGTTTTGTTTTGTTTTTTAATGTTTTATTTATTTTTGAGAGAGAGAACATGAGCTGAGGAGGGGCAGAGAGAGAGGGGGATAGAGGACCCGAAGCGGACTGGGTACTGACAGCACAGAGCCAACACGGGGGCTTGAACTCATGAACCGTGAGATCATGACCTGAGGTGAAGTCGGACGCTCAACTGACTGAGCCACCCAGGCGCCCCCACTTGCTCAAAGTTTTTGACAGTGATTCATTTTATTTGAAGATCAAGCATGGTGCTCCAAGCTGGTAGGAGTCTTGGGCCTGTGCTTCCTTGATTTTGAGGATGGGAGTTAAACCCTTCTCTCAACAGCAGTACTCATTAGAAGAGTTTGCGAAGTTTAATATAGTGCTTAGAGCGCTTGCCTTGATATATTACCCAGTCATGTGCCTGTGTGATCCTGGCCAGTCATTTCATGTCTTTGAGCTACAGCTCCTCTTCTGTAAAATCTAGATAACTAGTAAATTTGATAATTAGCATGGACATAAGCACTGCAGACAGAATAAAACGAAGTTGAAAGGAGCTGGCCCAGTAGAATGGTAGTATAGTAAATCCCAGTAACCTGAGGAGTCTGAATCTGATGCACATGGGGAAATCACTGTGGAAGAAATTAGGAAGGTATTCATGTGCCACGCTCAAAGAGGTTTGGACCTGATCTTTAGTTCAGTCCTAAAGTATTAAAAAGGGCCAGATTTACCTGACTTTTCTTGAAGCCTGCAATATGCCATACTTTGTTTGGGCTGCGGGCATTTGGAGGTGAGTGAGACCAGTTAGAAGTATGTTAAGATAGGCTGTGCAAGAGATGAGGCCCAGAATGTGTCTAATAGGAAAGATATACTCCACTTGGTTTATTCGCTAACGTTTATTTAGTCCTCTGTAAGTGGCAAGCACTGAATTAAGCTTTTTATTGCCGTCATTAATTTACTCTTGACAACAATGTAGGAAGTTAAGAACTTTTGCCTCCATTCTGCAGATAAAGAAATTGAGGCTTGGTGAGAGTAACGAATTTAGCAAACATTACACAGCTAGAAAATCCTTTTAGCCTCTCAGAGATTGGCTTAATGGCTTGAGAATCATCTCAGGTCTGTTTAATTCTGTCTATAAGGCAATATAGGAGATATAACTACAGTGTCCTCTTAACTAACGTCTCGTGCTTTGAAGGGTCAGAAGAGCTCAGGGTAGATGCTTGGAGAATAGTTTGGAGGGGTAAGTCAGGTAGGAGGTTTTTTCAAGTGAGAGATGACACATTTTAAATTGAGCTTATGGTTATGGAGAAGATAGAATTGGAAGGGAGGGAATGAGAGAATTTCTAAGGATGTAACAAAAATGACCCCATTATATCAGATTTTGACCACTGGTATTGAGGAGTGGGCGATGACGAGTCAAAGGGGGCAGATGATGAGTGCCATCTTTGACTTGTGAAGTTAGAGTTGCCTTCGATATGGCCGAGGAGACAGGTTAGGGCGGTAGTTGAATATATTGGTCTGAAGCTCCCAAGACCCGTCTGGATTGGGAAATAGGAATTTGTGAGTCATCAGTGTTAGGATAATAATTGAAACCCGTTGTGGACAGGATTGCTTATGGAAAGAATATATTGTGAAAGGGGAAGGTCAAGGGCCTGCAGCCAAGGATAACACAGATTGAAAACAATCATTTAATAAGATTAATAACATCCAGCTTTTCTTAAATGCTTACTCTGTGTTAAGCCCTATACTCTGTTTGTTTGTTTTACCTATTCTGTTTCATTGATTCATCCAAAGAACTCTGTAGGGGGATGTGTTTATCATTCACTTTTAGCAGCTCAGAAAGATTAGGGGACTGGCCTAGATAAAGTCACACTCCCAACAGACTGAGGAGCTGGCAGTGACGGAACACATACTCTTAATAATAGTTCTGTGTGGTGAATGGTCACTCGTGAACTTTGTGAGAACTTGCTTGGTGGCTTGATGGAAAGGAAGCAAACCTGAAAAAGTTGGGAGATTTAAAAAAATGGAGAGAGAAAAGACAGGGCTTTCAAGAAATTGGACTTCTCAAGAGCTTGCCTGGGGTTCTCTATGGGACTAAGAGAAGTTTCTATGGATTTTCTTTTTTTGTATTGTTTTTAAGATGTGAGACAGACACTAGAGCATGCTTAATTATTTATAGATACATATCTGAAAAATGATATTAATGATAAAAAGCTTCTGAAGAGGTGGAAGAAGACAAGTAGAGCCGTGTTTATCTATCTAGAAAATAGTTTTTGAATGCCTACTAGGTGAGAGGCACGTTGTAAGGCACTGTATATAAAGACATTTTAGGATATAATGATTTATAAAAGAATGCAATAATTGGTACTTCTTATGGCATTAACCAAAATCCTCTGCAACCCCAAAGCAACTGAACTTTCATATGAATAGCTTTAATTGTGTTTTGGAGTCTTGATTTCCTATTCTTCAATTCCTATTGAGTACTGAGACAGATAGGCAGTAGCAATGAGGGAGGAAGAGTAGATTGAATGGAAAGGGTTATGGGGAAGAAATGTAAGTATATTGGCAAAGAATAATATTGTCAATTCAGAAGTACTTATTTAAGGCTTACTGTGCCAAGGACTGGTTTAGGCAGTGAGACAGGCTATAGTAATGAAGGAAATTGTGTCCTTCAACTCATAAAACTTCTGTTCTGGTAGCTCAGGATAGAGAGTACACATGTGATCAAATAAATTGATTTCAGATACCGGTAAGGATTTTGGAGAAGGAAAAATAAGACCATGTCAGAAGAGTGAGTGGGGGCTTCTGCTTTGGCCATGATAACCAGGGCAGGCCACTGTGAGGGACTGTCATTTGAACTGAGATCTGAAGGATAAGAAACAGCTCATCCTGCAGAGAGTTGGGGAAAATCTGCAGAGATTAAGAAAAGTGTGTATGAGCAGAAGAGGAAAAGTTAAGGAAACACAACATTGCCAAAGGAACATAACTTTCTAGTACAAAATACAAAGGCCCTGAAGCCAAGGGAGCAGAAAGGACAAGTCTGGAGTGTAGTATAAATAAGGATGCAAATAGAGAGAGGTTGCTGGGGCCAGATCATCCAGGCCTTACTTTAGATGATGGTAAGGAGCCTGGATTTGATCTCTGTGTAATGAGAAACCACAGGCAGGTTTTAAGCAGGGACTGACAGTAATCTGATTTAGGAAGATGGCAGTTTGCTGGGTTGCCAGGGGGCAGCTCCATAAAGGCAGTGATTTTTGTCCCTTTTGTTCATGGTTATATCCCAGGACTCCTAACGGTTCAGAATATGTGGTCGTTAATAGCTGTTGAATGAACCTATGAATCCATGAACACACTATAGGAGGCAAGAGCAATTGAAGGCTATTTTAGAATTCCAGGTAAGAGACAGATGGCAGCCTAAGCGAAGATTTGCTTGGTATTCATAGTTTCATGTATTTAGAATCGGGGGTAGAATTTCCAGGACCTCCTGGCTGGTGAAACGTGGAAAAGAGTCGAGATGAACTTTCTGGTTGGATCTTACCAATGGTTTGTAAGGCCGTTTTCAATGTTGTATGGTGGATTTATTCCGTGGGTAGGCGTGCAGTGGTAGCGGCAGGTCACAAATCGTGGTTGTGCAAGAGCTGACAAAGGACACTGCGCTGCCGATCCTGTTCCTGTTCTCTTGCCTCCATTTGTTTCTTCCTAACCTGACTCTCAGGGAAATGCAGTCCTACGCTTTGTTAGGTCGCACTCACACGAAAGGACCTGGAGAAGCGGATCTGAGCCCTGGGCAGAAATCTTCATCACAAGGCCCGAAAGTTGCTCCCCAGACTGGGCACCACAAGTTTTGTAAACTCTCATGCTCCAGACCCGGAAACTACCTTGTACTTTCTGGGAGTCACGTTTGTTGCTGTTTGAAGTTTCTTCTGTGGAGTTTGCTTGGTGTTACACTTACCTTCATTTATCTGATGTAGCCTGACGTTGTGTTGTCAGTACGTATGTGGGCCCCAGAGCTATGATCCTTCAAGGTGATGGCTGCAGGGCGATAGAATAGGAGCTCTCCCCCACCATCCCCTCACCCCTCACAGAATGTTGACTTTGGTCCACACCCCCAGATAGGCGTTCCTTTGTAGGCATCTGGAGTCCGCCGGAGAAGTCCCAGCACACCACTGGGGAAACCAAACTGGTAGTGGATGCGTTGATGAGAGGAAGAGAAATGTTTCACTTTGCTTTCACCACCGCCCCTCTCGAGACGGCACGAGACCCCGGAAGCCTGCCGTTTCACCCACGGGACGTGCCTTTTCCAGCCATGCGGGACACAGCCCGAGAAACCACTTCTGTCCCCTGTCACCTCCATGGCTGAAGTGATCGGCAAGACTGAGGAGCTGGGAGAGGCTGTGAGGACACTACCCCAGGGCTCACCTGAAGGGGCGCTACTAACCTCTTTGTAGACCCCCATCGGGAAGGCTGCCCACGTGTGGCTGGGGACTTCTCACCGTCAGAGCCCCTCAGCTGGCCCACAGGCACCCCCAGCACTCTTCATGTCTCTCCCAGACCTACTCCACTCGCCCACGATGGCCTGATTTTAGCATGTACTCCTGTAGACAGTGAGGCCGAGCCGTTGTAAATGGCCAGCACACAGGTGCAGAAAGCCACATGACTGCGGGATTGGGAGAAGGCCCAGGCCCCGGGGTAGCACCCTAGAGAAAACAAACGGGAGGCTCCGTGCACCCCGAGGGTTTTGTGGGATTGAGATAAAATTTATAATCTTAAGAGTTAGCCTCCAAGAGGGAACAAGAAGCCTGGAGAAGACAGATCAGTAGAAAATGTCAGAGAATACCCTAGAATCCCACATCAGATTCCAGGTAAAGATAACTCTCTCCCAAAGTCAATCAGTAAAGACTGGAGGAGGTAACTCCTATCAATGTGAAGGCAGCAATGCAAGATGTCAAGGAATACACAAAATAAAGGAAACACAGCGTTACCATAGGAATATGATTTTCTAGTACCTGCCCCCCCCCCACAAAAACAGAGATCTACAAACTGCCTGTCAACAAATTCAAAATAATTGTTTTAAGGAAGCTCAGTGAGCTTAAGAGAACTCAGACAACTCAAGGAAATCAGGAAAACAATACTTGAACAAAAGGAGAGATACAACAGAGACAGAAGTTAAAAAGAGGGAAGAAGTCTGTGTGCATTATGGGGGACCATCAAGTGAAACTGTTCACATTTTGGGAGCCTCCGAGAGAGAGACAGAGACAGAGACAGAGAAAAGGGCAGATAGTTTCTTTAAATGATAGTGGCTGCAAACTTCCCAAATTGGGGAAGAGAATGGGAACTTATATGAAGTTCATAAGTCCATAAATTCAGCTCAAAGAGAACTTTATTGAGACATATTATAATCAAACTGTCAAAAATCAAAGACAGAATTTTGAAAGCAGCAAGAGAAAAGAAATTCATCTGATACGAGGGAACCACTCCTAAGGCTATCAGCAAATATTTCAGGTGAAAGCCTGCAGGCCAGGAGAGAGTGGGCTGATAATGTTTGATCAGAGTGCTGAAAGAAAAACAAAACAAAACAAAATGAAAGCACCACCCAAGAATACTTTAGGTGGCAGCACTCTCCTTCAGAAACGAAGACTAGGTAAAGATTTTCCCAGATGAATAAAACCAGAGGGAGTTCATCATCGCTAGACCTGCCTTATAAGAAATGTTAAAGGGAGTTCTTCAAGCTGAAATCAAAGGATGCTAAATAGTAACATGAAGACAAAGTATAAAATTCACTGGTAAGTATATAGTTAAACTCAGAATATTCTAATATAATAGTGGAGTATAAAGGACTTAACTCTAATATAAAAGTTAAAAGGAGTATTTTTTAAAACTAGCTACAAAAATTTGTTACTGGATATACAATATAGAAAGATGTAACTTATAACATCAAAAATAAAATGTTGTGGAGGGAAGAGTTTATATGCAAAGTTGTTATTGACTAAAAGTTGACTGTTATAAGCATAAGATATGTAAGTTTCATGGTAACCACAAAGTAAAAACCTCTGATAGACAAAGGATACAGAGAAGGGAATCAAAGCATATCACCCTGGAATATCTTCCGATCAGAAAGGAAGACAGCAAGAGAGTAAGAAAAGAGCAAAGAAGATACAAAAAGCCAGAAAGCAATTAACAAGGTGGCATTAGCAAGTCCACATTTACTAATAATAATTGTTATTTGACATGTAGATGAACTAAATCTTCCAGTCAAAAAACAGAGTTAAGTGAATGGATTTTTTTTAAAAAGACCCAACTATATGCTACCTACAAGGGACACACGTCAGCTTTAAAGACACACACAGGATCAGAGTGAAGGGGTGGAAAAAGATATTCCATGCAAATGGAAACCCAAAGAGAACAGGGTAGCTATAGTGGTATCAGACAATATAGACTTTTAAGTAAAAAAAACTAACAAGGGACAAAGAAGATACTATATAACGGTATAAAAGGGTCAGTTCATCAAGAGGATATATAACAATTGTGAGGACATAGGTACCCAGCATCAGAGCACTAAATATATTAAGCAAATATTATAAATCTGAGGACAGAAACAGACAGGAATGCCATAATAGTAGAGACCCCAAAACCTCACTTTTATCAGTGGATAGATTATCTAGACAGATCATAAATAAGGAAATGGTGGACTGATACTACACTTCAGAGTGATAACAGGTACTGTGAGACATATATAGACCATTTTATACAACATCAAAGTCACATTTTTCTCAAGCTCTCATAGAATACTCTCCAGGGCAGATAACCCTGTAAGGCCAGAAAACAAGTCTTAACAAATTGAAGATTAAAATGATATTAAACAGCTTCTCTGACCACAGTGGTATCAAACTAGAGGTCAACGACAGGACAGAAGCTGAAAGATGCACAAATATGTGAAAATTAAACATCATAATTCTTGAACAACCAACGAGTTGGAGAAGAAATCGAAAGGGAAATGGAAGAAAATCTTGGAATTAACAAAAATGGAGGTACAGCATACCAGAACTTACAGTATACGGCAAAAGTAGTCTTAAAAGGGAAATTTATAGTGACAAATGCCTACATTAAGAAAAAAAGAAGTATCTCAGGTAAACAACCTAATTTACACCTTAAGGAGCTAGATAGAAAAAGAGCAAACAAAGCCCAAAGTTAGCAGAAGGAAGGAAATCACAAAGATCAGATCAGAAATAGAGACAAAAAAAGAAAAAGAAAAAAAAAAGAAATAGAGACTAGAAAAACAATAGAAAATACCAACCAAGAGCTGATCTTTTGAAAAGAGATTAACAAATCTTTTGGCTAGTCAAAGATAAAAAGATTCAATTATGTAAATCAGAAATGAAAGCATAAACATTATACCTGATTGTTACAATATACAAATGATCGTAAGAGATTACTATGAACAATTATAGGCCAACAAATTGGATAACTTAGAAGAAATGGATAAATTCCTAGAAACAGACAACCTGCCAAGACTGAATCATGAAGAAATAGAATAGATGGACAGACCTGTAAGGAGACTGAATCGTTAATTAAGTTTCCCAATAAAGAAAATCCCAGGACTAGATGTCTTCACTGGTGAATTCTATCAAGCAAAGAAAAATTAATACAGATCCTTCTGAAATTCTTTCCCAAAATTGAAGATGGAACACTTCCAAACTCACTTTATGAAGCCAGCATTACCCTGATACCACACAGCTCTGTAGGGACACTACCGGAAAAGAAAATTACAGACCATCATTCCTTGTGAACATACATGCAAAAATACTCAACAAAATACTGAAAAACTGAACAGCACATTAAAAGGATGAGACACCATAATCAAGTGGGATTTATCTCTGGAATGAAGGACGGTTTCAATATATGCAAGTCAGTCAGTGTGATATACCACATTATCAGAATGAAAGACAAAAGTTATGTGATTGTCTCAAAAATATAAAGGGAATTGACAGAATGCAACATTTTTATTATAAAAACTCTCAACAAATTAGGTATAGAAGAAATACACCTCAACATAATAAAGGCCATATATGACAGGCCCACAGCTAACATGTAACATGATACTGAGTCATGAAAATCTAAAAGCTTTCCTTAACATCAGAAAGGCAAGGGTGCCCATGCTTAGCACTCCCACTGAACATGGTACTGAAACCCTAGCCAGAGCAATTAGGTAAGTAAAAGAAAGAAAATGCGTCCAAAGTAAAATTGTTTTCAGATGGTATGATATTATGAAAGAAAACTCTAAAAGATTGCTAGCAAAATACTGTTCAACTAATATTAATACTTCAGTAAAGCTGCAGGATACAAATTCAACAAAAATTATTATTTTATGTTAAATGTTTTATTTATTTTTGAGAGACCACATGAGCAGGGGAGGGGCAGAGAGAGAGAGGGGCACAGAGGATCTGAAGCTGGCTCTGACTGACAGCATTGAGCCCAATGTGGGGCTTGAACTCATGAACCATGAGATCATGGCCGGAGCCAAAGTCTGATGCTCAGTGGACTAAGCCACCCAAGCGCCCCTGTGTTATTGCTGTATGTAAGCAACAGTGAACTATTTGAAAGAGAAATTAAGAAAACACTTCCATTTACAGTAATTCAAAAACAGTAAAGTACTCAGGAGTAAATTTAACCAAGGAGGTGAAAGACCTGGGTACTGAAAACTGATGAAAGTAATTGAAGAAGACACAACTAAATGGAAAGGTATCATATGTCTTGGATTGGAAGAATCAGTATTGTTCAACTGCCCATACTACTCAAAGCAGTCTACACATTAATGCAATCCCTATCAAAATTCCAATGGCACTTTTCAAAGTAATGGGGTAAATAATCCAAAATTCATGTGGAACCACAGAAGACCTGAATAGCAAAGCAATTTTAAGCAAGAAGTATAAAGCTGGAGGCATCGTATTTCCTGATTTCAAATTACAAAGCTATAGCAATCAAAACAGTGTGGCAGTGGCATAAAACATAACAAACCAAAGGAATAGAATTTAGAAATTAACCCACACGTGTACATTTACCTCATCTTTGACAAGACATCAAGAACATACCACCAGGAAAAGATAGTTTCCTCAATAAAGGTGCTGGGAAAAGCTGGTTATCTATATGCAAAAGAATAAAACTGGATCCCTGTCGAATACCACTCATCAGAAACTAGCTCAAAATGCCTAAAGATTTAAATTTAACACCTGACACTATAAAGCTCTTTGATATTGGTCTCAGCAATGATTTTTTAGAAAGGGCAGTAAAAGTGCAGAAATCAAAAGCAAAAATAAGCAAGTCAAACAACTTCAAGTATAAAAGCTTGTGCACAGCAAAGGAAACAACTAAAGGAAAAGGCAGCCTTTGGAATGGCCAGAAATATTTGTAACCATGTATTTTGATAAGGTGCTAAAATCCAGAATATATAAGGAACTCATTCAACCCAATGGCTAAAGAATAAGTAATCCAGTTTAAAAATGGGTAAAGGACCTGAGCACGCATTTCCCCAAGGAAGACCTGCAAGTAACTGTCAATTATGTGAAAAGTTGTTCAGCATCAGTAATCATTAGGGAAATAGAAATCAAAGCCACAATTGAAATGTTCTGTTACCTGTTAGGATGCCTATTATCAAATCGACAAGAGGTAGATGTTAGCAAGCATGTGGAGGAGAGAGAACCCTTTTGTACTGTTGGTTGGAATGTAAATTGGTGTAGCCATTGTGGAAGGTTGTCTGGAGGTTCCTCAAGAAATTAAAATTAGAATTACCATATGATCTAGCAATCCCACTTCTGGATATATACCTGAATGTCTTGAGATATTTATACTCCGGTGTTCATTGTGGCAATAGTTAAAATAGCCAGAATACGAAAGTGATGGATAAGTGTCTGTCAGTGTATGAATGGATAAAGAAAATATGGTGTGTGTCTGTGTGTGTACATGTGCGTGTGTGTGTGTGTGTATACACACATGCATACATAAAATGGAATGTTATTCTGCCATTAATTAAAAAACAAACGTTGAGCTCCTAGAAACAGTGAGTAAAATGGTGATTGCCAGAGTCTAGGGAATGAGGGAAGAGGGGGGTGTTGGTCTAAGGTGTGAACCGGTAATTATAACTAAGAAGAGTAAGTTCTGAGGCTCAAATATGTAGGAAGATGACTGGGAATAATAATACTGTATTTTACTAGGTCTTAGGCATTCTCACCGCAAGCAAAAAAGTAAATCTTCGAGGTGATAGATGTAGTCATTAACTTGATTGCGGTGATCATTTTACAGAATATACATATATCAAGTCACTGCACTGTGCACCTCTGATGTGTGTGTAGCTTTCTCAGGGAAGCTTCAGGGAAAGGGCAACTATGTCCCCAGGGCCACCATCTTAATTATTCTGGCATCGAGGTAAGTCTTGATAGCTGGTAAGGAAAGTCATCCCACCATGATTCCGCCCCCTTTTCACCAAAATGCCTTGTTCTTTTTCCAAGAAGGGGTTTTAAAAAAAAGTATAGGGATTTTGATTGGAGTTTCAGTAAATCTATAGTTTACTGATGGAAGAATCGACTTCTTTATCATTTTTAAATATTACTGTTTTTTCGTACAGCTTAATTTTCTCCGTACTGTTTGTACATCTTGGATAGATTTATTTCCAGATAAATTTACTTTTTTTGTGAGTTTAAATGGGATCCATTTTTATGTTAAATAATTTTTAATATTTGTCGCTGGTGTATAAAAAATGCAGATGATTGTTAAATACTGATCTTCTACCTAGAGGCTTTGCTATATTCTGTTATTCTGTAATTTATCTACAAGTTCTTCTGGATTTTGTCAGGAAGAAGTCATGAATTGCATGTTACAGTTTTCACTTCTTCCTTTCTATGCCTTTGCCTCCCTACGCTTGCCACCCCCACCCCCCCACCTTAGCTTTCTGCAGTGGCGAGGGCCCTGTGCACATTGTAAACAGAGGTTATGATGGAGGGCAGCTTGATTCTGTGACATGCCTGCGGGGACCTTCACCATCACGTTCCATTCATTGCCAGCCTCATCTCCGGCTCCTTCCTTCTCTCTCACTCTGCTCTGGCCACACTTGCCTGCTTGCTTGCTCTGAATATACCAGGCACACTCCCACCTCAGCGCCTTTGCATTTGTTACTCACTCCATGGGCCGGACGGTGCTTCCTTTAGATGCCTCACTTGCTTTAAATCTTCACTCTCATACCACCTTTTCCTTGGCTTCCCTATCTTTGAAAACAACCTTATTGCAGCGTGATTTTACATATCACTATAATTTGCCCATTGCCAATATCCAACTCCCTAGTTTTCACTAGGTTGGCTGTGTTGTACAGCCATTGTCATTAATCAGTTTTACATGTTCATCACCCTAGTAATGTCCCTGTGCCCAGTGACCACTAATCTGTGTTCCCGCCCCTGCCCCAGCCAGCCACTGATCTACTGTCTCCATAGATTTGCGTGTTTCAGACATTTCACGTAAATGGAATCATACAGTACGTGGTCTCTTGTTTCTTGCTTATTTCACTTAACATGTTTTGGGGATCACCCTTGCTATAGCATGAATAGTACTTCATTTCTTTTTATGGCTGAATCACATTCCATTGAATGGATGTACCACATTTTGTTTCTCCATCCATCAGTTGATGGACATTTGGCAGTTTGCTATTTTCAGTTAATATGAATAATCCCAGCCACCCTGTCTTAAACAGTAACCCTTCTGATCTCCTACAACACACGGCCTGTGCTTCTCTGCTAGATTTTACATCTCCTTGTCATCACTTTTAAGCATATCACATGTTTTACATACTTGTTTATTGTGTAACCCCTTCCCTAGGATCTAGCCTCCACTAGGGCAGAGATTTTTATCTCAGATTGATCGCCGCTGTACGTCAGTTCCCGGAGCTGGCTCGCATGTGGTCGGCGATCCGTAGGAATTGGCTGAGTCCATCAAGGAATAAGTGAATGGATGAATTGGACGTTTACTGTACACTATATTAAATTTTTTTTTATTTAAGTGGTTTTATGTTTCTGAGATATTACTGTTTTTAACTTTGTGACAATTTGGGATATTTCAGGCACTTTTCAGACATTGTTGGTATTTGTAGGGTTTTTACTGTGTGCGACTATTTACTTATGTAGTTGTCAGTGTTATCCTCACTCTGACACTGTGGGGTGGGGTATGGGCATGGCGTCACACGCAGTGTAAACACGGGATCTGCTCTGGAAAGGGGGCTTGTCAGAAAGCACAGTTCCCAGAAACCTGTCTGCCTTAAGTCTTAATCCCTACTGGAAATTCACCTTTTGGGGACATTTATCTTGCATGTGTATGTTATGATTTGTTAGAGGAAGTCTCTTGATAAGGTAGTAAATGAATAAAGTTAATGACAGTCTGTTATTAACCTAATTCTTAAAACGTAGTCAGTTCTTCGATTTGCCTCATTTCAGTAGGTCTTTATTTACAAAAGTAAATGTAAATGTAATACATCAATTTATTTAATTTTTTTAATGTTTATTTTTGAGAGAGAGAGACAGAGCATGAGCAGGGGAGGGGCAGAGAGAGAGGGAGACAAGAATCTGAAGCAGGCTCCAGGCTCCGAGCGGTCAGCACAGAGCCCAACGCGGGGCTCGAACCCACAAACCACGAGATCGTGACCTGAGCTGATGTCGAACACTTAGCTGACTGAGCCCCCCAGGAGCCCCTGTAATACCTTACATCATTGTTTCATAAACCAGAATATGTTTTAAGTATTCATTAAGAAGCTTAGTATTGAAAGCAGTGGTTCTCTACCCATCTACACCTTTACATGTCTATGTGGCAATTCTGATTTATTTTATATTTTAATTTTGTTTTCTAGTATATAAAAATAGAAAATTTGACTTTGGCATTTTATCCTGTGACTTAACCTTTGGTTCAAATGAAAGTTTAAATGACTGATCTTTTTTTTTTTGGTCCCTTTAGATTATTCATTTCAGCCTTGTTTACATTTTTTAATATGCTAAGTTATTATGTTTCCTTATTTCCAGGTTTCTTTTTTCTATTTATCAAAGGTGTATTTTAGATGATTACTTTTCTAGGACATCGTGTCTCTTAGCCTCCATAAATTATCTGTTCTAAAGCATATTTCTTTTAAGTCCATTGTCATTTTTCTCCTCTTCATAGTTACTGTGTTCAGCTCAGTGTTCCATAATATTGCACACTTCAGATCTATTATTTTTATAAATATCGTAGTGCTCGCTTCGGCAGCACATATACTATAAATATCGTTAAGCTTTAAATAGCTTGTTTCTTTGATGATTAATTTCTCTATATTTGGATTCTCTGTCTTATGAATATTAAGTTAACTACATAGCACTTGAAAACAGAATGTTGCTGGAATTTCTTTTCTATTTCTCCATTTTGCAACGAAATGCTTCAAAATAAAAATACTGATTTACCCACTTCCAGTTTATGTGATCTGGTGTGAAAAGTTTCTCTCTTATTTTCCGAAGGGGTACTTTTTTGTCTTTAAGTGTGTTAACTGTCCTCTATTTTTGGTGCAGATCAATACAGAGGAGCGAGTGGATGCCGCTGACCAGGAAGTGATCGTATGGGACCGTAAAGTCCCCGAGGACATCCTGAAGGAAATAGGCACCCCTAAGGAGGTCCCGGCAGAGAGCGTCACTGTCTGGATCGATCCACTGGATGCTACACAGGAATACACAGGTGACTTTACGTTAACGTTTATGTCAGACTTCAGATTGCCGTTACGTGTTGGAGAATCCGCACAAAGCCGGGCGGTATATACTTGGTGGTAAATACTTTACCAGCTGCGCACAAACCTTTCCAGTTAGATTTTAAGACAGAGCTGGGTTATTGCGGCGTGGTATGAAACCTTGGGATTGAATCTGTTATTCTCAACCTTTTTCTCCCCCCAAAACCACTGTATTATGGCACCTCCTGCTGCTGATAGGGATTCACTGCATCACCCATCCTTCAGCGAAGGGACGTTTTTATCAGGGGCAACAACAGAATGGCTCCTGGTAGACACCTGTTGGTGTTTGTTTACAGACTGAGTTACTCTATATTGAGACGCACATTATTCAGGTATTTATATATATAGCCAGAATACGTTGCTTACTCGTGATTTGAGGAATTGAGGGTTTATTGCATACACATCTATCTTTAGAATTCAGAATAGTAAACCCTAGGCACCCAGGGGGAAGTAAGTAGCAAAATGGAGAATTACTGCCCCCACCCCATTTTCTTTGTTTGTTTGTATTGTTGCCCAGGCCTAACTCAGATTTCATTTCTGTAGGTCCTCTCTCTTGCCTTCTTACCCAGATAGATCCAATTCTTGCTTTCTCTCCGCTCAGTGGGCGTATATAGTAAATTTAGTTGCTTATCTGTGTGCCCCCCTTCTACATGGTAAGTTCTTTGAATGTGGGGCCTTTTACTTTTTCATCTTTGTATTCTTCCTCAAGCACTGAACTTGACCCATAATAGACACTCAGTAGGTAACTATTTGGAGAACAGGAGGAAGACACTACGTGTCTCATAGCAACTGAAATTAGAAACTATTTTGTGGAAGTAGGTAATAGAAATATAGACCATTGAGGGGCTTTTTATAAAAAGTTTTCCTACACTGAGATTGGCCTGATTATATAATAGTGATAATAAATGTGAGCTCCTCTCTTGTGCAGGGACTATTCTAAGTATTTAACTTGATTTTCAGATTTAAAACTAAAATTTAAAATTACTTATTCTAATAATTTTTGTTACTGGGGTTTTTTTTTTTTGGTTTTTTGTTTTTTTTTTCTCCCAGAGGATCTTCGAAAGTACGTCACTACAATGGTGTGTGTGGCTGTGAATGGTAAACCTGTGCTGGGAGTGATACATAAGCCATTTTCTGAATATACAGGTAAGAGCTTAACTAAAGCTCTCAAGAGCTAATATTATTAGGTCATTTGTATTTAGTACTTAACTGTCTTATCAGAGTCGCAACTGTAGCTCAGTAATTATTGAAGTCAGTCCCCACCATTGCTCACCCTTTGATTGGATACAGTGAGGATTTGGTGTTGCTAACGAAACTCTCTTTAGAGGAGCTTTCTAAACTCTCTTTAGAGGACAGGAACTGTGACCGTGAGAGATAGACAGTGTTGAGGAATCCAGTTGGGCACAGACTGCGTTCCTCTCTGTTTCTCTTGTGCTGTTGCTGGGGCCAAGGTCTGGGGCTCTTATACATTGGGCTCCATGTGGGTTCCGAGACCTGCCATCAAGTGGCTATAGCCAGATCTGTGGTCATGTCAGGAAATGAGCCTGATGCTGTGCTGGTGAAGGGCAGTGGCAACCTGGCAACGTCAGCATCAAAAACAGAGGACGTCATGGTGAAAGTCCTCACGTAGCCCCGGGCACTGTGCAGAGCCCCATTTGACCCTGCCTCCCCCACCGGCTTGAGGTAGTCACGTGTGCTAGCTTCGTGCGGATGGCAGGTCAGATCAGCGGTGGTCACGTTGGGAGTGTGGAGCGTGGAGGACCGTGCCCAAGAGCTCCCCAGGCAGCTCAGGTGACCTCACCAGCAGCCTCGCCACTGCTGGTGGATCCGGACGTGACATGTTGGTGTCACCACAGCCATTATGCTGTAGTTTGCTAGAGAGACTAGCCATGGTCTCCTGGAGAGCAGGGATAGCGTGCAGCGTGGTCACAAGTCCAGAATGACACCGTGAGTTGTCATGATGTAGAGGTCGAGGGTGACAGTTAGCGGTGTAAACAGTATCCCTGACAGTCTGCAGGGACTCATCATATTTTTCACTGGGAGTCCCCGTCACGAGGCCTTTTGGCTCCACTACGATCAGGTTCTTGATGGTGACAGTTTCCGTTTTGCCAGTGCCAGTGCTGAAAGCAGCGCTACTGACAAGGTGTAGTGTGGTAAGTAAAGCCCCTCTCCAATTCATTTTCACTCCAAATTAATTCTTAGGGTTGCCATACAAACAAAAAACCCCCAAAACCCCGCAAGCTGTCTTTGAACAACAGATGTATTAACACAGTTTTGGAAGCTTCAAAGTTGAAAATCAAAGTGTTGGCAGAGAAATGCTCTGTCTGAAACCTAGAAGGGAGGATTCCTCCATGTTTTTCTCTTAGTTTCTAATAGTTTGACAGCAGCGCATGCCCATGCTCTTCCTTGGCTTGTGAACACATCACTCCGGTGTCTGCCTTCACCATTTCATAGCGTTCTGCCCGTGCGCGCGCCTCTCTGCTGCCCGTGTGTGCGCGTGCGCCTCTGTGCTGCCCCTGTGCGTCCACCTCTGTGCCGCTTCTCTTCTTCTAAAGACTCCGCATTGGGTTAAGAGCCCACCCTGCCCGAACACGGCCTCTTCCTGGCTGCTTACGTCTGCAATGACCTCATTTCCAGATAAGTTCAGACTTCTGCTCCGCTGGGGGTTAGGACTTCGGCATCTCTTTTGGGGAACATAAACCCATGACCTCAGACTTAGAATCTGACCTTACTTGGAAGTCAGGTCTCTGCAGGTGTAATTAAGGCGCCAGGACGAGGTCGTCCTGGACTAGGGTGGGTCCTTAATGCAACGAGAGTGGCCTTAGACGGAAGTGAGATGACAGAGGCGCAGGGGGTAAGAGCGTGGCATGTTGGAGGCAGAGGTGGTGGAAGCCGGGAGAGAAGCATGCAATGACTGCTCCCTTAGAGCTTCCAGAAGGATTAAATCCCACCAATATCTTGAGTTTAAACCTTGATCCTTCAGACTGTGAGAAAATAAATCTCTTCCCCGTGGGCCACCATGTTTGTGGTGACTTGTTGCCACAGCCCTAGGAAACGAATACACCCCGCGTGCATTCGGCTGCACCATCGACTGCAGCCTCCTCCGCTTCATCTCAGTGGTGTGGAGACCAAATGTGCTGTGTGTTATTTGACTTTTTATCTTCTTTTCACAGTTCAGATAGTTTTTGCACTTGACAATTTGATGAGCTACAGAAGATTGAGGCCGTTACTACGACAATGTGCCTTAAGATTAATTACATAATTGCTTTATGGTTTGTCAATTGCTCTCACATCTTTCCTTTCATCCTTAGTGAGTGAGTTAGGATCCAGGTTAGGCTGCTAAGGTAGGCTTCCATAGTAAAATGCGCCAGAATACCCGAGGTTGAACCAACTAGCTGATTCCTGCCTCCGCTGAGAATGGCGTGCAGGCAGGGCGGGTGTGCAGGCCACTGTCACCTACTGCTCTGTTCTGCCCGGTTTTGTTGCCTGCGTCTGCATGACCCAGGGTGGCTCTGCTCTGATGCGTTTCACCAGTGCAGACTGCCCGGAAGGCAGACGTCGAGGACGTTTCCCACTAAGGGTTGGACCCTACGTTGCACACATCACTTCAGCTCACATCCCGTTGACACGAATGTAGCTGAAAGCCGGCTGCGGGGAGGCTAGGAAATGCAGCCTCTATTCTCGATGGCCGTCCAAGCACCCAGCTCAGGGGCTCTGTCACTCAGGGCAGATGTGGGCAAGCAGCTGTTGGAGTAGAACTCAACTTAGCAGTATTGTTCTGCTTAGTACAACTCACAAGGGAAGGATATGCTTTCTACTGATACTCCCACTTATTGGATGAGAAAGTGCAACTCAGAAGTTTGATATATTTCTCAAGGTCATCCAATTGCATTAGGAGCAATCAACCTCACAAATTTTATGCAACTCAGTGTATGTCACCATTTTTATAACTCCACAATTCCTAACATCTGTGTAGTGTTTAACCATCTGAAATATACCTAAGTTATCTCGTTTGAAGCTTGTGATAACTGTGTGACAAGGGAAGGTGTTGACATTGCCATTTTTTATAGATGAGAAAAGGTGCTTAGCAGCTCTTATCATGAAAGCCACGTAGTTCAAAGTGGTACAGCAAGAGCTAACTACTCCATATTAATAGCTGATGTTTGTTTAGTATTTTCACAGTTTATGAAATGTATTGACATCAATCCATTCCAAGCTCAGAATAACTCTGGAAAGCATATAAAAGAGGAATAATAGTGACTTTCAATTAATAAAAGAGAAAACAGACATATGAAGGTTATGTACAGGGGTGTCTAAGTGGCTCAGTCAGTTAAGCATCCAACTTTGGCTCAGGTCATGATCTCACAGTTCGTGAGTTTGAGCCCCATGTCAGGTCTGTGCTGACAGCTCAGAGCCTGGAGCTGCTTTGGATTCTGTGTCTCCCTCTCTCTCTGCCCTCCCCTACTCATACTCTGTCTGTCTCTCTCTCTTAAAAATAAATATTCATTTAAAAAAATTTTAAAGGTTATGTACAGGGCTTACATCTTTAAGTCCTCTCTCTGCTTCTTTTCTTGTCTTTTTTTTTTAATTGAAGTATAGTTGACTCATCCTTTGACAGTGCTTCTCATTGCCTGTCTGTATCACTTAAGGTTGCATTTAGTTGCATACAGAATAAATCTGATTACAGTAGTTAAACAAGTAAAGGTTTTCTTTTTCTCACATAGTAAGATGGCCAAGGGGTAGAATGGTTCAGTGGCTTTATAATACCCTTAAGCACCTGACTTTTCACTGCTTTTCTTAGAAAGGTGGCTTTTTGTTGGCACCTTCACAAAGATAGGTGCTTCTGGTTACAATGGCTCTATTCCAGGCTGGAAGAAAGAGGAAAGAAGAGGGACGAAAGATCTATCCCAGATACTCTTTGTGTTAGGAAGGAGTAACTTGAAGCCCTCTGCTTCACGTCATTGGCCAAATGTCACAGGGCACCTTAGCTGTAAACAGCCTGCCCCTCCGAAGAGAAAAGGAAATACAGAGGAAGCAGATACTGGATAGGCAAAGAGATTCATGTTCTTTGAGCCCTGATTTCCACATCTGTTCATTTTAGGGGTGGTGGAGAATAGGAATAATAAAAATCCCATTTAAAAAAAAATCTTTATTCTGTAAGGACATGTATCCTCACCCCCAATAGTCTTACCTCCTTTAAAATAACAAAGCTAGAAGTCTCTAACTTAGGAGCAAGTTGTGTCCCACAAACGTTTCTGTAAGTTCGAATCAAATGCCCTGTTCTTCGGTGATGCAGCCGACTTGTCCCGTATCCTGGAGCATAAGGGGCTTGCCAGTCAGCAAACGTTCCAGAAGAATCGGTATATCCTTAATGAGGTGTGCATGGGCCTTCTGTCCCTCTTTCCAGACTGTTATTTTCAGACCCAGCCTGTATTTGATACTGGCAGCGTGCCAACTGTCAAGTATTGTGTGTTACCAGAGTTTAGCTGCACTTGGGAGCTGGATAGTATTGTTACTGGCAGCACTTAGAGCAGAACTGATCAAAATCCTTATCATACTTAATTAGAAGTAATTCACTGGGTTTGAAGTTCTTGGAAGCAACAGGTACTGAACAGTATTTTAAAAGTAATACATACATGCGTAAGTGTGGTGTATCCACGCAGGGGAAATTTGTAGCTATTAGAAGTTATCATGTCTGAGGTCTATGTAGCAAAATACCCACCACTTTTTATTTCCCACTGGATTTTTTTTTGGGGGGGGCATATCTTACAGATAGAATGAAACATTCTTTTAGCTGCTGTTTTACCTTTTCACAATTACCTCTTCATCATCAATCATTTATTTAAGTACCTACTGAATTTTTAATGTGCTTGAAATATTTGTCCCTGTGTTATGAGAGAATATATTGAGAGCATATGACATGAAGTATATCTTTAAAATACTAAATTAGTAATTCTTACCTAAATTATTCTGATACTATCTACAAAGATCTACCGTCTTTTTTCTCTTACACAATACTGACCTCTAGAGCTGTAGCACTGTAAATTCACTTCTTAGTAGAAGTGTGGTTTTTGATCACCGCTAAAAAGAACTTAGAGAATTTTTTTGTTTTTTCCACTTTTATGAATAATTTCAAGCAAACACAAATTGTACTGAATTTGCATATGCTCTTTCACCTGGATTTGACAGTTAAAACATTTTTATGTTTTCTTCCTTATTTTTTTCTCATGTACTTTAAAGAAAATTACAAGGATCATGATGTCTTATCCCTATATAGTTCACTGTGCATCCCTAAAAAGGACTTGTTTCTATAGAACTGTTACTATAATATTAAAATTAACATTTATTCCCTAATTGATCCAATACTCATATTTTCCCCAGTTGTTTCTTTTGAATTTATTTATTTTGAGAGAGAGAGAGAGTGTGTGTGCGCATGATTAAGGAAGGTGCAGAGAGAGAGAGATTGAATCCTGAGCAGGGTCCACAGTCAGTACGGAGCCCTGTTCAGGGCTCGAACTCCCGAACCTGTGAGATCATGACCTGGGATGAAACCAAGAGTCGGATGTTTCACCATCTGAGCCGCCCAGACACCCCGTCCCCAGTTGTTCCTAAAGTGGGTTTTATAACTGCTTACTTCAAACCAAGATCCAGCCAAGTGACAGTTTTTCCTTGTTCTGTTAAGTTCTCTTAACCTAGAACAACCTCCCGTCCTGCTCTCCCCATGACCTTACTTGTTAAGATCAAGTTAGTTGTTACATAATGTCCTGCTTTTTGGATTCTTCTCATTATTTCCTCAGGGTGTCCGTTAGCTTGTCTATTTTTCCTCCTCTCTTTCTTCTCGAGTGCAAATGAGGTCTGAAGCCTTGACAGGACTAAGGCTAAGCATTTTTGTCAAGAATACATTGTAGATATTCACCCTGTACTTGCTGGTGCGTGATTTTACGTGTCATATCCCATCTTGTCTCGTTACTAGTGAGACGAAGATGTTTAAAGTGGTCATGACTGGGTCTCTGTTGTAAATTATTTTGATTCTCTGGCTGCCAGCCGGTAGTCTGGAGAAATACTTTGGCACCATTTGAGATTAGGATTCCATGAAGCCTTTCACAAAATAGTTTTAAGATCTATTAGAGCTGTGGGGCTCGTGGGTGGCTCAGTCGGTTAAGCGCCCGACTTCGGCTCAGGTCATGATCTCAGTTCGTGGGTTCGAGCCCCGCGTCAGGCTCTGTGCTGACAGCTTGGAGCCTCGAGTCTCCTTTGGACTCTGTGTCTCGCCCTCTCTCTGCCCCTTCCCTGCTCATGTGCACACTGGCTCTCTCTCTCTCTCTCTCTCTCTCTCTCCAATATAAATAAACATCTTTAAAAAAGATCTATAGGGGCACGGGAGCCAGATTGTTGAGATGGAGATTAGCGTGCAGGACGTTTACTGAAGTGTTCCCTTGGGATCCTATTTGTGTCAGGGAGGGAACGAAGCGGGATGAGATGCAGGGCCGTGGTGAGTTGTAGCGCAGTCCCAGTGAGAACTCGGCCCTCACAGAGAGCTCTGGAACCTGGGGGTTGTTAACTCGAGTCTTTAGTAGACATTCTCTCTGGTTGGGCAGGATTATGTGGCCTTTTTCTTTTTAACTTTGTCTTAATATTTGCCTATTTTAATGTAAAAAATATTAAATATTACTCTTGTTCTCAGAAAAGCAAACACTTCTGTTTTGGAAGAAAATACAAGTAATCCTGTGTCAAAGGGTATTTTCTGCATCAGCTCTCTGTACTCTGAGTTTTAGTTTGAGGAAGCTTCAGTGCCACTAATGGGTGTTGTGTTCGCTCTGCAGCTTGGGCCATGGTGGACGGCGGGTCAAACGTGAGAGCCCGCGCTTCCTACAATGAGAAGACCCCAAGGATCGTTGTGTCGCGCTCCCACTCAGGAATGGTCAAGCAGGTTGCTCTTCAGACCTTTGGGAACCAGACTACCATTATCCCAGCCGGTGGTGCCGGTACGTCCCTCCCGCCCCGCGGCCCCTGTGCCCGGCGTCCCCAGCGTGCCCAGGGCCCTCCCGGGGGACGCACCAGTTGTCCTGTGCTGGGGAAGAAAATGAGGAGAGACCGTGTCCCTCCCCAACAGGCCTGGTCTCCTAGTCAGTGACGTCGCGGTGGGATGCTAGTCACAGGAGCCCCTGCGCTCCAGTGTCACAGCCGCGACCAGTCTCACCACATGACCCCTGCTCCGCGAATACTGCAGAAGCGTCTTCGCGTGCGTGATGAAATAATCGTGCTATTCGCTCATCTGTATTAATAGCAGGGAGGAAAGGGAGGCCCCAGCACATTACGATGCTTTGTACGGCAGAAAGCTGCCAGGCATTATCCGAAGCGTGGCTCGGACGGCCGGGCCGTGGATCACTCTGACTCCCGTGAACTCTGCAGCCTGCGTGTCTGGGAGGAGCCAGAGTCTAGCGGCCGCCAGCCTGCTGCGTGTTCTGTACCATTTTCTTCCCTCCAATACTAATCGGGTTGGCTTCCCTTCTCTCAAAGGCCAGCCATTGATATGTAAGGCGCTGCAGGCCACATCTGGACCCTCTCGGATTTCTGGGGTTTTAGTACCTTTAAAACACAGAAAACCGTTCGCAGCTTTAGGGTTACCCAGAAGGTGCCTGGCCTGGATTCGGCTGACAGGCCGTTTGCTCACACTGGTTTTGCACGCTGTTTAATAGGTCAGAAATGTTTTCATTCCAATGAAGAACACATTATGGTCAGAAACGTGCGTTTGAAGACCTTTTCACCACAGAAATCAAGGAAAAAGTAATGCTCATTCACTTTTAAGCCTTATAATTTTAATTTAGCGATTACACATATGAACCTTACTTAATAGGACTTTGCTGTTTTCTTAGAAGCCGTCTGTTGGCTGGTTAGGAAGCGTGAGGTTCGAAATACCGGTGGGAATGGGATAAACCAGATTCTAGAGCTGGTTTCGTGTGCATTTGCTTTATTATATTATTTTTTGTAAAAGCTTTGCCTCCTTACCATAAGGGCTTAAGACTGTAGTGTTACTTGGTCTTCTTTCAGGCCCAGCGCTCACAGGTATTTAGAGGAAACCCACGGCACGTGGCTTCTGCGTAGTGTCCATAGGAAACGAGACTTAGTGAGTGTGTCATAGTGAGTGTGTCATTCCACAGAGAACAACCACAGAGGAGGTTCACATTTAGAAGATGATAGACGTGTATTTGGTCACACTGGAGAATAGCTTCGTAAGTTACTTTGCAGTAGTTTTTAACCGCTCATTTGGGTTTCAGGTCTGTGCCGTTAGTTTTTTTTTAAAAAACAGAACAAAATTATTTTCCCACAATTTGAGACGTAGCAGTTGCAGACACAGTCCAGAGAACTCCACATCCTGTGCCCTTAAACAGTAAGCTACTCTCTTCAAATCTTCCGAAGAGTAACCTAAATTCTGTGTTCATCTTTTAGGTTACAAAGTTTTAGCGCTCTTGGATGTGCCCGATAAGAGTCAAGAAAAAGCCGATCTATACATCCACGTGACATACATCAAAAAGTGGGATATATGTGCTGGCAATGCCATCTTAAAAGCCCTAGGGGGCCACATGACTACCCTGAATGGTGAAGAGATCAGCTACACTGGTTCTGACGGCATTGAAGGAGGGCTCCTTGCCAGCATCAGAATGAACCACCAAGCCCTGGTCAGGAAACTCCCAGATCTCGAGAAGACAGGACATAAATAAGCAAAGTTCGCCACAGGTCACAGCTCTTCCGAGTCAAACGGTCAAAGCAGCGGCAGAGACTATGCATGGTTAAGGCCATCCTGAACTTTTTAAGTATTTATGAAGCATCAGAGACTTATTTTCCCTGTGATAGGATGCAAGATCAGGGAAAGTGGGCTGCTTCCTGTCTCAAGTATTGTCTTTATTTTTGAGACTATTTTCGTACAGTTGTCATACACAAGGCACATATATATATATATTTGTGAATTAAAATCTATAGCCGAGTACCTTGTTATGAGTCACCATTTTCACACAACATCATGAATCTTCACTATTTGTTAGTACTTTCATATAGAATTGGGCTGAAGAAAGGATTGATTTTGTGTAGATTTAATAATTACAACTGTATCTCATTGAAAATAATTGGGGGTCCTACCCCTCGTTCAAATAGAAAGCACAAGAAGCCACACATTCGTTAATATGCAACAAATGCTCTATTTATCTGTTACTGAATATTTCTTAAGGATTAAAGTAGAAAAAGCAGAAATTGTTTTCTTTCTTTGAGATTTTAATAACTGGTTCACCAGCGAGTCGAGAATGTAGCTGTATGATGGTTGTGTCGTAATTGTAGCTTCCGGGTGTGTGGCTTGGTTTGGTTTGGTTTTGATGCAGAAAAGTGTATTTGTACCCCTGGGTTCAACACTTCTGCCGTCTTCCTGTTGATTTTCGTTTGCTCTAAGGGTGGAGGTTCCCTCTTTTCCCTCCTGACCAACATTTAGTCTTTAACTCGTCAGGTCTGGATTAAGGTTTCAGGGTTTGCACTGGGATTTGGGTACATTGGCTCATTCGGGATAAATGATGCACTACAAGAATATAAATGATTCTGTTAATTGGCTTACTTGATAATTCCATGAATGAAGCTAGCTCTTGTTATTTTAAAACACTTTGTTTTAGTACTTCTTAAAAAATTTGCCGGGTTTGTATGTAGAGATTCTCTCCTTCTCAAGAATGATTTATGGTTGCTTTTACCATTAATAAATGGACCTAACCTAACTAAACTCTCAAAAGTAATAACTTTTAAGATACTTGGAAGTTTCCATTGAGATTAAAAGAATGATGGTTAACGTTACTTTTTGATTAATTTTTTAAAATTCCGTATGCAGAATCTGGTTGGAAGAGAGGTGGTAGAGGATTCGCTGAGTCCCTATAATTAGACCCTTGCATTGTGAACTGTCCTTCACGGGGATGCCGGATTTCTCTCCGTGTGATATCTGGAAACTTTGTGTAAACAAATACCGTTATTTCACGTGATTTTGTATTTTATAATATACTGATAAAAGGGAGGGATGCCTTATTTTCTTTTCTTTAAAATAGCTTTCCATTTATTTTCCTATCTTGGAGATAAAATTGACCGAGAATGGACATCCCCACCTGATGCGATATGCTTACAACTGTAGGTCTGCATTTTACACTGTCTCCAAAGCCCTTTAATTCCTCCTTAGGGAATGGACTCTAGGAGGGTGCACATGTTTATCCTCAACATCCAGCAACTGGTCACAAATCTGGTAGCGTAGGGGGCCTCAATAGGTAGAATTTTGGTCAGTGAAAATTCATACACTGTTTTGGTCATTGGAACACTTGGTATGTAGATAGGACTTAGGGATTCAGAACAGAATGTCAGAGACCTCACCTTCTTACCTGGCAATGACATGAGAACACTTTTTCTCGGGAGACACGGCAGAGGCAGAAGCGTTGGATTGTACTGTCAAACATGGGGGAGTAAGACCAGAGTATTAGCAAGTGGCATTTGATTGGGAGTTGTTTTTTCTTTTTTTCCAATGATAGATGGAAACTTTCTAGTTTAATGGAAATGAAACTAGTTCATATTAGCAAGCGTGATTGCTTTGGTTTTACGTTTTCATTTCATTAATCTGCATGCAGATAATGACTTTGTGAAGGGCTCATGTGCAAAACATAGATGCTGGCAGTTAAATGCATTATTTTTATAATTCATTGGGTATAGTCTAATTACGAATGGTTTTACGGGCTTTTAATAGAAAGTTCATTTTCAATTTTTTTTTGTTTCTGAAAGTCAGTCGAGGGGCGCCTGGGTGGCTCAATCGGTTAAGCATCATGATCGGCTCAGGTCATGATCTCACGGTTCATGGGTTCGAGCCCCACATCGGGCTCTGTGCTGACAGGCAGCTCAGAGGCCTGGAGCCTGTTTTGGATTTTGTATCTCTCTCTCTCTCTCTCTCTCTCTCTCTCTGACCCTTCCCTGCTCATGCTGTATCTCTCCCTCTCTCAGTAATAAATAAAACATTAAAAAAATTTTTTTTTAAGTCAGTCTACATTACAGAACTAAGAGAAGTACAAAGAACAGTGTTTATATTTATGTGAGACATTGTGCCAGGACACACCAGTACACCACCATGAGTAAGTAACGCATGTACTACCTCCGAGAATTACATAAAGAAAATCACCTATAAAATGTAGCAAAATCATTAGAGTTTAACATTCAAAATCATTAGAGTTTAACATTTCGTACGCTCCCCAGCTCCTGGTCTTCCCTTTCCTTTACCTTTGCCCTCATTTAGAGCACAGTGTTCCCTTACAATGTTGAGTTCTACACATCACATTTAGGGAAAACAGTGACGCCAGTAACTTCAGTAATTTATCAGCTGCCCCCTTCCTCTGCCCTTCTTCATCTTTACCTCGTTCTCGATGTCCTGAGCCCCTTCATGTTCTTCAGTATCTGCCCCTCTTTCTTGACCCCAACACTTAACCCCTGAATTCTCTCATAGGCCTACTTTTCTCAGGATTGGCTGCTGAAATCTTAAAGTAGAACGGAGACTCTAGCTAAGTTCTCGGTCAGAGAGATGAAGCCTGTTAGAGTTTGGTTGACCAGTCCTTTCCAAAGACTTCTCCGAAAGTGAAGGAAAATCATTCAAAACCACAAAGATTTATACTGTCAAGTCTAATCCAGTACTTCTGTCTATACAGAGCATTTCTTCCCATCCATTCGTCACAGAATGAAAATGCAGTAAAGATGAGAATTAGGTATATGAGCCTGCTTAAAACTTGCTTTTTCTGTTTCCACGCTTCTGCCCCTATTTCAGTTGAGATTACAGAGGACCGACAAGATGGATCCTGTGTGTCTGGTATTCATTGCCCTTTTCCCCCATTTTAGTGTTTTTTTCTTGATTTTAGTGGCCGTAGGATGAAGCTGAGAAGTGCTTTGGTTTCTGTGGTTTAAGTAACAATTGTGCAAATTCCATTTGCCCTTGGAATATTGTGCAAATTGGGTCGGAAGAAGTGCGGGAGGGGCAAGTCTCCGGGGAAGGGTTGCAGAGGGAGGTGTCAGGCATCGACCGCCCCTAGGATCAGGAACTCTGCCCTTGACCCGGATATTCAGAAAGCGGATCTTCCGCAGGCTTTGAAGGTGAGAACTCGCTCTGATGGCCTAGCGTAGTAAGTAAAGAAAGCTGGGGGGGCTGCCATCCAGCTTGTCAACCCTTGATAACACCTTGAACATGGCCTTAGGACGACCGTCTTTGGCAGGTTGAAAATAGAAACTGCGTGGATTATTCTAGCCGTGACGATTTATGCTGGGTGTGTGTTGACTGGTCCTGGTTAGAAACAGTGATTTTTCATTTTGATGGGTTGAATTTTAAGATGTATTATTTTCAGTCTATGCGTACAAAGCGTCTGTCTTGTAACTGTTGTATAAAATAAACCGATTCTGTGGTCTCATTTTTATCCTAAAAAAACAAAACAAAAAAAAAAAGTTGTGCCTTAACAATAGGGCATTGTATGTTAATAAGGGAAAACAAAATCTTTTTTTAATAGATGGGGAAGATAGGAACTTTTTGCCATTAAAATTTAAGTTCTTTTAACATTTTTAATATTAGAGTTGGGGAAAGTTCATTAAAGTTAAATACAATTGATATAAAATTATTTTTGCATAATCTAGCATTTACAACTGAAGTACATTTTTATAAGAACTGGCATCTTGATGTATATAGGTCTGAAATGATACTTCATCCTTTGGTTCTTAATTTGAATTAATACATGACCAAGGTAAGGTACATTTTTTTTCACTTGACTTTGAAATCATTTTAGTGTGTTGTATCTGTTCTACTACTGGTCCTCTGAGTTGCTTTGTTTTTTTAAAAATTAGCAATTTGTTCGTGATACCATATCAATAATTTATTAATGCTACAAAATACCGTGTATTATGTGACTTAA
>NW_027527932.1:8917543-8931521 GCF_008692635.1 Crocuta crocuta
GGGGGGGGGGGGGGGGGGGGGCTTCTGATTCGCAGTTACTGAGAGGACAGGAATTGAACTTTGTACTTCAATTTTGGTTTTATGAGGTGCTCTTTGTGTAAGTTGTTGATTTTTGTTTTCTCCAAACCTGGCAGGTGTTAACCATTCCAATTTACTATTGGTTTCTTTTTTTTTTTTAATTTATTTGTAAAGTTGGATGGTGAATTATTCTGTGGGAAAATGAGATTTATTAATAGTGTCTTTTTTTCTTTTTTGAGATAACATCAGCCAAACTTAGAAGTTAAGGCTGATGGATAATATTAAAACATTATATATTGTGTTTGTAAATGTTCCCTCAAGTATTATAATTAAGGTAATTTGTGTACGTGACAAAAGCAGAAACTGTGATGTTTAGTAGTACGTTGCGTTAAAATTACTTTTGAAGTATGTTACACATGTAGTAAGTTATTCTTCAGGAAAGACTTGCTCATCCTGTATTTTTTAAATAGGAAATACAGCATGCCAAGTCATCAGTAGATCAGTTTAGCCTAAGGAGACCTCTATCTCTCTCCCCAAATTTGTCTCTCCCCATCATTTATGCTGAACTGAGGAGGTGACTTTAAGGACTTTAATTCATGTGTAAAATACGGACTTCAGTTTCCATGTGACATTACATCCTCCAATGGCGGGAGCCGAAGCTAGTTGTACAGTCTAACAAGAGAGACCGTGTTGTGCCACGACGCACCGCGGTGCTCCTGATGCCTAGCCCCCCATTCCATGATGTTACTTAAGCTACCAGATGTGTGTACACACGGGGTTGAGTTTACGTAAACTAAACTATGAAGTGGCATTTCCCGTTCACGTCCCTGCCTCTTCAAAGTTTGCTTTTTTAATTGACTTGACTTCTGTCGATCTCTTCCTTGCAACAGGCTAACGCTGATGAGAAGGATTAAAACCAAAATAAATGCCTTTGGATTCTCCTTCCCTTTTCACACATGTAAAGCTAAAGAGGAGCTAGTCCATTTCCTGTTGCCAAGACCTGCTTCGACTCCAGAGTTTTCTTTACTTGGCATGCTGTATCCTGCCTCTCCCACGCCACCAAATTTAAGGCAGGCGGGAGGGTCCCGATTTTCATCTCTACTGAAAAACTCTCCTCTCTCCGTGTGTTTAGAGCAGTTATTTTGTACCTCACCTGTAGCGTTTATATGTGCTGTTGTGAACTTCTAAGGACAGGGATTATGTCTTGGTGATGTTTGTATTTCCACCTCAACCCCAGCCGCTAGCCCAGCGTCTTGAACAAGTTAGGTGCTTAATGTATGTTGAACTGAATCGAATAAAGGGTTACTACTAGCATAGCGTTTCTCACCCCTCAGTTGTGTAAGCCCATTGTTCTGTTAACCGCACATATTTATGATTATCACCCCACGCACTAAATTATTTTTAGAAGTTTTGCTTTCTTTCCTTTAGATGCTACCCCATGGACATTTCTCTCTAGAAAATGTGATTGCTTCCAATGAAATGACTGTCCCAAACTCTCTGCCCCTGGATATACTTTGCCAAACTGAAATTGGACTTTTCTGAATAAATCGGTCATGTCTGGAAGAGACGGTGTGCCGCATCCGCTTTTGTCTTTCTTTTTATAAACGAGGGTAACATAACACACATAAATTTACCATTTTAACCATATGTGAGTGGACAACTCAGTGGCGTTAAATACATTCACAGTGTCGCACAACCTCCACCACCATGGTTTTGAAGAACGTGTTCATCATCCCAAGCAGAAACTACCCACCTTGTCCCTCCCCATTCGCCCTTCACCTCAGCCCCCCGGGACCACCCGTCCTGCTTTCTCTATGAACGCATCTGCTTTGGAACCCCTGCTTTTCGGGGATTGCCGGTCTTCTCACCCCACGTATGGAAAAGGCATCTGTTAGAGACGGGGCACACAAGACAAACCCAGCCATAACAAAATTGGGTAACTTGCATTCCTTAATAGATTTGTTTAAGATGGAGGGAGGGTAGAAAAGGAGCAAAAGAAGTGAAGACAACAAGGTGGTGGAAAAGCAGTTAGAGCTGGAAGGATCCTTTTTTTATTTTAAATTCCAGTATAACATACAGTGTGTAACATACAGTATTATATTACTTTCAGGTATACAATATAGTGATCCGCCAATTCCATATGTCACCGGGGCTCCTCAGGACAAGTGTGCTCCTTAATCCCCATCCCCCCAGCTACCTCCCCTCTGGTGACCATCAGCTTGCTCTCTATCGTTGAGAGTCTGTTTTTCAGTTTGTGTCTTTTCTTGGTTTTTTTTTTTCTTAAATTCCACAGATGAGTGAAATCACATGGCATTTGTCTTTCTCTGGCTTATTTAACGTTTATATTCTTTGGCTCCATCCATGTCATTGCAAATGGCAAGATTTCATTCTTTTTATGGCTGAATAATATTCCATTGTGTGTGTGTGTGTATACATATACGTATATACGTATGTATGTATACGTGTATATATACATATATACATATATATGACATCATTATCCATTCATCTATTGATGGACACTTGGACTGCTTCCATAATTTGGCTATTGTAAATAATGGTGCTATAAACATAGGGGTGCTTGTATCCCTTTGAATTAGTGTTTTTGTATTTGAGGGGTAAATACCCAGTGGTGCAATTACTGGATCATAGGGAAGTTCTATTTTTAACTTTTTGAGGACATTTCCGTACTGTTTTCCACATTGGCTACCCCAGTTTGCATTCCCAGCCACAACGCAAGAGGGTTCCTTTTTCTCCACATCCTCTCCAGCATTTGTTGTTTCTTGTGTCCTTGATTTTAGCCATTCTAACAGGTGTGAGGTGATACCTCATTGTAGCTTTGATTTGAATTTCCCCAGTGATGAGGGATGCCGAGCATCATTTCATGTGTCTGTTGGCCATCTGGATGTCTTCTTTGGAGAAATGTCTGTTCACGTCTTCTATTTCTAATCAGATTAGTTGTTTATTTGGTTTGACTTGTGTAAGTTCTTTATACAGTTTGGATATTAACCCCTTATTGGATCTACTATTTGCGAATATCTTCTTCACATTCAGCAGGTTGCCTTTTTATTTTCTTGGGTTTTTTTGTGCAAAAGCTTTTAGTTTGAGGTAGTCCCAATAGTTTATTTTAGCCTTTGTTTCCTCTGTCTGAGGAGACAGAAGTAGAAAAATGTTGCTAAACCCAATGCCTGAGAGATTACTGCCTACATTTTTTTTTCTAGGAGTTTTATGGTTTCAGGTCTCACATTTGGGTCTTTTGTCCATTTTGAGTATATTTTTGTATACGGTGTAAGAAAGTGGTCCAGTCTCCTTCTTCAACGTGTAGCTGTTCAGTTTTCCCAGCACCATTTACTGAAGAGACTGTTTTTCCCCATTGTATATTCTTGCCTCCCTTGTCATAGATTAACTGACTGTATAATGTGAGTTTATTTCTGGGCTTTTCTATTCTGTTCCACTGATCTGTGTGTCTGTGTTTGTGCCGATGCCATACCGTTTTGATTATTATAGCTTTGTGTTGTATATCTTGAAATCTGAGATGAGCACAGAAACAATTTTTTCAATTGTTTTTGAAAAAATTTTTGAGGTTATACCTCAAAGATTATTTTCTTTTTCCCTTTTAACTCTTTTGGGAGGCTCTTAGTAGGAATGTCATGTCAGAGTTTCCAAAGTGTTTTAACATGAATTCAAGTTTTCCCAGAAGAGGGGCCACCCTGGGAGTGCCAAGGACCACCTGATGTTTCACAAATTGTATCCGTTTTTTTGTCTTTGGATTCTTTTGTGTTTTTCTGTTTTTGTTTCGTTTTGCAACTTCTGAGAATTTTAACTTGTCTCATTCAGTTTGGAGCTCAAACAACAGAGAAAAAACAACAAAAACAAAAACTATGATTGATTCACAGTGGATTTACTGATGGAGTCCAGCACCTCCCTGGTCTCCATTGACTCTCCGGAACTTCTGGCCTTTCCTCTCAGCCAGTGCAGTTTACCAGCCAGTCGTGCTTCACGGATTCACATGAGAACATCGGGAAATGAAGGAGTCCATCTTCTTGGACAGAGAGCAGCATAGTTTCTTTCCCAAACAAGATTTCTGATCATGAAACAAGATTTCCACAGCTCTGGTGGGAGTTCTTCCCAGATTAAGTACCGGGTCAGCTCTTATTTCCTGGTAGAAATGCAAACAGCACATTTGTGAAAGTTTTTCTCTCTGTATTCAGTGAATTTAGTTCTCTGGGCTGGATTAAGATCTTTGGTTACATCAAATCTCCAACTGGCAGAAGACCAAAACTCATTCTTCAAAGAGAACATTGTCATGGAAAATATTTTTAAAAGTGGATGTAATTTTGCCTAAAGCAGCTGTTGGTAGGTAAGCAGTGGAGACTCATGGGGTGGGAAGGAACATGATCTTTCTCGAATGCACTTATTATTCTCTGGAGAAGTGATAAAACATCCTTCAGTGTGTCAAACGGTTGTTTTGGACTGCTGGCCAAATCCGTCCTGGAAAACTTCAGTGGATCCAATATCTCAACAAGAGGAAACATTTAAAATTGTAAAGTATGTCAGACAACAAAATGATCCTGCAACTAACGGCAAGAGCTGAATTTCCAGTAGTGACAGGTCACCGCGGAGTCCCGGGCCCCCGGAAAGTGCAGGGGAGATCTGCTACATGAGTGGCCCGCGTTTAACGCAACAGTTCGGTTACTGAGAGGTGCCGGAGACAGGAGTTGGGGACTTCCAGAGAGGAGTGTTGAGTAGGGAACTTCACTCCCGGGACCCTGGCGCGGCCCTTACCATCTGAACACCCTTCTGCCTTTTTTTTTTTTTTAATATTTTTATTTATTTCTAGGAGAGAGAGAGAGAGACAGCGTGAGTAGGGGAGGGTCAGAGAGAGAGGGAGTCACAGACTGAAACAGGCTCCAGGCTCTGAGCCGGCAGTCAGCACAGAGCCCGACGCGGGGCTCGAACCCACGAACCGCGAGATCATGACCTAAGCGAAAGTCGGACGCTTAACCGAGTACGCCACCCGGGCGCCCCCCTTCTGCCTCTTACTAGCCGCGAGGTCTTGAGCAAGACACTCAGGAGTGAAGGGGCGTACCGGAAGTACCACCCACAGGGGTGCTGTTGCGATGAAACGAGATAAAATACGCAACAGCCTTAGAAGGGGGTGCAGGCCCCGAAGGATGCACGATCCTCCGTGCTGTCCAGCCGCCCCCTGAGATGTTCTTACAGTGGTCTGATCTCAAGGCCTCTGCTCCCTGCTGTATTTACTTGGAAGGACTCTGTTGCTTTCCGGAGACAAAAATTACCTCAAACTAACTGAAGCAGGAAATGATTTATTGGCTCAAGTGTCTGAGAAAGACAAAGGGATGAAAAGGTGGGCCGTTTAGAGGGTGTGGCCATTTCTCTCCCTCTGTCTCTCTCTCCCTCCCCCTTGGCTCTCTCTGCTGGTGTGTTGTGCTCCTCGCCTCCTGTAGACGGTCTCGCTCTACAAAATGGGGAACGTAGCTGTCCATGAGCCAAGATCCACACGCTCCCAGTCATCCCCACAGACACACAACAGTCTTCTCTACTAACTTTCCACTTCTGGAAAGGACAGAGGTCAGTTTGGTTGGAACACATGCCCTTACCTGTCCTACACTCTCTGTCCCAAGGGACAAGACAGGGTCTGTTGAGAAAAGGAAAAGGGGCGCCTGGGTGGCTCAGTCGGTTAAGCATCCGACTCTCGATTTCGCCTTAGATTGGGATCTCATGGTTTGTGAGATCAAGCCCAGTGTCTGCCTCCGTCCTCACGCTGAGGAGCCTGTGTAGGATGCTCTCTCTCTCTCTCAGCCCCTCCCCCGCTGGTGCTCTCCCTGTCTCTCTCTCTCAAAATAAATAAATAAAAACTTGAAAGAAAAAAAAACTGACAGTGGGAACTGTAGCTACTAACATCTAATAAAGGATTTATCAATGAGGATGAGGTGAAGGAGCTCCACTCAGCCTCAGTGGGTGCCCGTTTGTGCAAAGAGCAGCTGAGAACTGCTGTCTGCTTAGGCTTCTCACCTGTTCTTTCCTGACTGGAGGCCCCAGACTCAACAACACCCCAGCTCTGCAGCAGTGGACTGTGTCCTCCATGGCCTAAAGCCTTTGAGGCCACCTTCTTGGCACCTTGCTCTTCCGTGAGAGATTGGGCTGGGTAGAGGCTGAAGATACACCGATTGGCCTGCACCCTTGTTTTCATGCTCAGAATTTATATCCCCGTCAAGATCCGTGATCATTCTTCTTCTTCAGATTTCCAGGAGTCGAGGCAAAAGTCAGCACTGCCATGTTAGTCTGAGTAGCCCGTGACTGTGCCCACTGCTGACACGTAGAAACCTGTGTGGAGCTCAGTGGACACGGCAGATGCAAGCGGAAAGTTCTGAACACTCCAGGTTTGAGTGTGATGAGTACTGAGTGCCCAAAGGCCAGAGTCCCAGACTTTATTTATCCCGAGTGGTGGCATGAGGGGCTGGCCTCATTCTGGCAAGAGGAGAATGTGAGGTCCCAAGTCCTGTGGTCTTTCAATATGGCGGATGAACTCAGATGAAGTATTAGGAGAGACTGAGGTTGTGAATAAAAGAAATCCTCCAGATCTTTCAGATCTAATAATTCTTAATCTAACAGGCAAAGTTCCCGCGTGAAAGAGCCCTGTGAAATGGATAACAGACTAGGGCAGAAATGCTCTCGTGTTGATGCCATTGCTTCTTTTAGGAGGACTTCGGTCCACGGTAAAGCACTGTGGGGACAGAGATGATATTTCTGATCAGAGCAACTACAAGAGTTAAAGAAACACTCCTTTAGGGGTTAAGACATTTAAAATGTTATATGCTTTCAATATACTAACATTTAGAAATGATTTTTTGAAAAATGGCCTATGTCCTGAGAATCCTTTATTATGATGAGCAAATAAATTAAAACCTTGGTTATACGTTTGTTTGTTTAATACTCTTGACTTCTGTATTAGCAATTTCTAAGACTGTAAGAATTCCAGGGAGATACCCCCTTATCGTCCGTTGCTTAGAAATATTTTGTTCAGTTCCATGAACTCGGTTGTTTTACGCCAACCTGAATCCATAGCCCTGATTAGAGTCTTTGCCTTGACTCATCTGATTCAAGTGAATAAAATTACACCTGCGTTAGTTTGCTCGCAGAGTCCCACAGACTGGGTGTCTTCAGCAGCAGAACTGGACAGTCTCTCAGTCTGGAGGCCAGAAGTCCAAAATCAGCGTATCAACAGGGCTCATTCTGGAGGGCTGTGAGGGAGCGTCTGCTCCTTAGCTCCCCCTAGTGTCTATTTTGGTTTGGTTTGCTTTGGTTTGGTTTGGTTTGGTTTTTGTTTCTTTTTCTCCTTGGCAATCTGTGATGTTCCTTGCCTTCTTGAACATCACTCCAGTACCACCTTCTTCATCTCATGATTCTCTGTGTGTGTGCCCAGATTTGTCTCTTTCATAAGGACACCAGCCATATGGGATTAGGGGCCCACCCTGATCCAGGATCATAATGACATCTGTGAAGACCTTATTTCCAAAGGTCAACATTATGAGATATTAGGGGTTAGGACTTCAACAGAGAATTTTGGAGGGGAGGCACCTCCATAAGAATACACCTAAGGAAGAAATAGGATGAGAATAAAAATGAAATAGAGATTATGGAGAAGTACTTTACATCTATGGTAGTAGCATTTTTAGTGCCAGAAAGTTTTGTATGATCGTAATACTTAATGAGTTTTTGGTTTGCTTTTTAAGGAATTAAAAGTATTTAAAAGCTGGTGCCAGGGTGGCTCAGTTGGCTAAGCGAAAGAGCCTTGGTTTCGGCTCAGATCATGATCTCCAACGTGTGGGGTTGAGCCCCACGGTGGGCTCTGTGCTAACAGCTCAGAGCCTACATTGGCTCTCTCTCCCTCTCTCTCTGCTCTTGCTTACTCTCATTCCCTCTCTCTCTTGAAATAAATAAATAAACTTTAGGGGTGCTTGGGTGGCTTAGTCGGTTAAGCATTCAACTTTCGCTCCAGTCATGATCTCGCGGTTCGTGGGTTCGAGCCCCGCGTCGGGCTCTGTGCTGACTGCCAGCTCAGAGCCTGGAGCCTGTTTCAGAGTCTGTGTCACCCTCTCTCTCTGACCCTCCCCTGCTCATGCTGTCTCTCTCTCTCTCCTAGAAATCAATTTTTAAAAAATATTAAAAATAAATAAACTTTAAAGAAAGTATGTAAAAGCATCTGACATATTCGACTTTTGAAAAGTTCGCGTCAATTCACGTTTAGATGCTTTGAGCCACTCAATTTATTACATACACATACTTTGGTATATTTTTTATGTAAGTAAGATGAGCATTTGAGATGAACCTCATTTAATTTGAAATGAGAAGTTGAACATTAGAAAAATAGTAGCAAGCGTTCCTCCCCATGAAGGACGGCCCTGCAGATATTCATGCATCTGTCAGTAGGAGACTGCAGCAAAGACTGATACGGACAATCCTGAAACTCTCAAATGTCCCTCCCCATTTCCCAGGGTCACAGTCAAGATGAGAGCCGCCCTGTGGAATCGCCAGGCTGAGCATGGCAGGAGCCGGGGCTGGGAGGTGGGTTGGGAAGGACTTTGCACGCGTAGCTAAGATCGTTTTTCAAATGCCTTTTAACTGCAGGATCTTTGCCTGAAAATAGTATCTTCCATGTCAACTTAGCCTCTCAAAGATTGCAGCCACCATTCTGCCCTGTCACTGGAGTATTGATTACCTGAGTATTGTCCCTGCATCCCTTGCCTCGGAGTCACCTGGAAGTATCTATTTTGAAGTTTGTTATTATGAGAGAGAGAGCGCACACATGCGTGTATGGGGTGGGAACGNGGGACACATAAACCGACTGAGCCACCCGGGGCACCTCAGCTGGAAATATGTCAAGTGGTAGATTCACGGGCCTGAGGGACACTCCCAGATTCAGCGGTTTTAGCTTGGGGGCCCGGGGATCTGCCTTTTTTTTTTTTTTGGAAAGTGGTATGGTTTTGGCCTTTGAATTTTATTTTAAAGGTCATACAAGCCCAGATTATAAGGCTGCTGGAAACCTGGGAAACCTATCAGATGCAGAAGATGAAAAAGAAAAGAGAAAAATGAAAAGAAAAAAGTGAATACATTTTCCATTGTGTGCAACCATTCAGCAGGAATGTAACAAAATTCAGTTACCCACTGGCTCACTAGTTAATCATGCAAAAGGAGCCATTCAGGTTTATCTCTCTACATGAATCACATTATTAATGTGACTTCTAGACCTTTTGGTAAATTAAATCCGACCTACGCCTAAGGATTTTTCCTGTACGCGCTAAAGTTTGAGAGTTGCTTCTTTCCTTAGCTTAATATATGTTCTGGCACAAATTTGGTTTCCACGTTCAACTAAGAATCTGGGTTCAAACCCTACTTTGTCTATTTCATAGCTCCTTGACCCGGGCACAGTACTAACGTGTACCCGAGTCTCATTGCCTCTGATGTTGTGAGAATCAAACAATGCACGGTAAGCCGTTAGCCTTGCGAGCGCTCACTAGGGTGTTGATCACAGTTAGGTCCACCATCGTCCTGATTTCCCCCACGACTCTTCTTATGGTGACTTCTACTGAGTTGCCCCAGGTGGGAAAGCTCAGGAGAATTAATCACCCCCACTAAATTAAAAAATATTCATGCTTCTAATCCCCTGGAAGTCCCCTCACTGGCCCTGGGAATCACATTGCAAACCATACCCTGCAATCTGGACGCCCTCCTTTGTCCTTTCAGTCTGGGGCTCACTTTCTAAACTGTGGTTGTCTTGTCTCCAACCACACTCTTACCCAGTTGGTGGTTGTCTCAGGTCTAGCCCAGTGGTTCTCACACATTCAAGTCCAAGTGAATCCCCTGGGCATCTCGCTAAAATGCAGACTCTGGGCAGGTGGGGTCTGGGGAGAGCGGAGAGGTTGCATTTTCAAAATGGCCCCAGGGGACTGCTGTGCTGTGGGTATAGGAAGCACACCAGGAGACTCAGGCTCAGGACAATGGTGTACTTCTGGGTGGTTCTCTGGATCCGCCAGAATACGTGTTGCTCCGGCCGCAGAGCCTGTATCTTACGCTCCATCACCCCGGAGACCCTGGCGCCCACCCTCAGCTTCAGGGGTTCCAGGAAAAGACTCTGTAAGTAGGGGTACTGTCCCGACTCCCGGGATTCCTAAACTTCAACTGTTTCTTAACTGTTGATTTATTTTGAGAGAGAGAGAGAGCACGTGTAGGAGCGGGGAAGAGGCAGAGAGGGAGAGAGGGAATCCCAAGCGGCTCCAGGCTCTCAGCGCTGAGTCCAACGAGGGGCTCGATCTCACTAACCATGAGATCATGACCTGAGCCGCAATCAGGTCGCTGAAGCCACTGAGCCACCCAGGCGCCCCAGCTAAACTTTAGATATTTTTATTGTTGTTATTTTCTAAACTAGAAGATCTGGAGAGAGATATGAACTTACTACTGTTATCTTCCCCAAGTGTTGCATGAGCTTAAAAAATCCTTAAAAATGCTTTCCAATTTTACAGTTATAGAAGGCTACTCACAGACTCTCAAAGTTGAGAAGAGAAATAAAAGGAAAATTCCTCTAAGGATATTTTGAAATAGCTATTAGTTTCTTTTGTTCAGAAAAGGAAATCATGATATGGGCAATTTAAAATAAAAATAAATAAACGTCCTGACAGTGCCTGCTTCCTCCTTTTGTTTTGGCTGTAAATCTGGTTTTGTTTTGGCTGTTAATCTGGTTCGTAGAGAGTGAAATATCAAGCTTTGCCACACAGGGGAAGTAGAGCATCACTCTTTCTACATTGACTAGGGGAAAAAAAAGCCCAAAAAGACTGTTTTAGTTCGGGTGTGAATTTCAAAACCTTGAAGTTAGAATTGAAAGTAACAGAGAAGAGCTCGCTAGTAATTAACCTCTTCTGCTGGTTGAAATCCCCAGGTGTAAATTTCTAACGTAACAGGTTATTTGAAGAGTCATGTTTCAAGTCAGCTTTGTTTTTAAGGGCAAAGGCTGGTCTCTTTGTGACTGTGTCTGGCCCCTGCATGACTTGGGAAGGGGCGGTGAAGCATGGAGGTGGTGTTGCAGGGTGAGGCACTGACTAATTTAATTCCAGTCCAGGATATCAGGTAGCCCATGGCTTCTAGCAAAGTATAGGAAGATAACGATTCAGGGGCAGACAAGAGACAAGAAATCTTTGAGGAAAGAAAATGGATTTGGATGATGGCTGTGTCTAAGGACCAAAAGCAAAAGATCATCTTAAAGAATCACTTTCGGGGCCCCTGGGTGGCTCAGTCGGCTCAACCTCTGACTCTTGACTTTGGCTCAGGTCATGATCTCAAGGTTCATGAGATCAAGCCCCACATCGGACTCCACACTGACAGTTTGGAGCCTGCTTGGGATTCTCTCTGTCTCCCCTTCTCTCTGTGCCCCTCTCCTGTTCTCTCTCTGTGTCTGACTTTCTTAAAATAAATAAGTGGAAAGAAAGAAAGAAAGAGAGAAAGAAAGAAAGGGAGAAAGGAAGGAAGAAAGGAAGGAAGGAAGGAAGGAAGAAAAGAAAAGAAAGGAGGGAGGGAGGGAAGAAAGAAAGAAAGAGAGAGAGAGAGAAAGAAGGAAGAAAGAAAGAAAGAAAGAAAGAAAGAAAGAAAGAGAGAAAGAAAGAAAGAAAGAGAGAAAGAAAGAAAGAAAGGAAGGAAGGAAGGAAGGAAGGAAGAAAGAAAGAAAAGAAAAGAAAGGAGGGAGGGAGGGAAGAAAGAAAGAAAGAAAGAGAGAGAGAGAGAAAGAAGGAAGAAAGAAAGAAAGAAAGAAAGAAAGAAAGAAAGAAAGAAAGAAAGAAAGAAAGAAAGAAAGAAAGAAAGGGAATCACTTTCAGCAGAAAAACAACCTCACCTTGAAGAATCATTCTGGACACACGTGGATCATTGGAACTGATATCTAGAATGCCAGCTGTTCCAGAAGGTGATAGTGTTTATGGTTTTTTTACTTGGTACTATGAGGTTGCCCTTTGAAAGCAGGCTGCTTTGGACGTGCTCCTATTTTATCTCTACGCAAACTGACGAAATCTTACTCATCTATGTTCTCAGGTGGAAAATCAGGCAGAAGAGTGATGATTTGAGGTTCCAAGAAACACATGCACGCAGCTCCAGTGTTCTGTCAGTCGGCCGTGGCCTGAGACCACACGGAAAAGACCGGAAGGTGTGAGTTCTCACTACAGCCCCTCTTCCTTTCTTCAGGCCTGGAAGGTTGAACATGAAAGAGAGTTTTAAAAGCAGATGCTGGTTGGGGCTCCTGGGCGGCTCAGTCAGTTAAGTGTCCGACTTCGGCTCAGGTCATGATCTCGCACATCGTGAGTTCGAGCCCCATGTCAGGCTCTGTGCTGACAGCTCGGAGCCTGGAATCTGCTTTGGATTCTGTGTCTCCCTCTCTCTCTCTCTGTGAAGCGCCCCCCACCTCCCAGCTTATGCTCTGTCTCTCTGTCACTCTCAAAAACAAATATTTAAAACATAAACAAAGCAGATGCTGGTCACTGAATGGCTGTGATGATGTTCTCCCTTGGTGGTATGTATGTTAATTCAGGGTAGAGTCCCCATGCCAGCTGGCCTGCCTGCAGGCTGGGGGGCTGGACAAGGCTCTGTCAGCCTCAGCCCCTTAAAGTGGAAATGTGGAGACAGTTCGCAAGAGCTGTCACAGAGACAAGACTCTGAGCAGACATGCAGCCGGAAAGTGCTGGAGTGTGAGGCTGCCACTGCATTCCATCAGACACGCGCGGACTTAGCGTCTGACCCACAAACGCAGCTGCCTATCTGAGACACCCCCTTGAAGGTGGTTTTTCCCACTTAATGCCCCCCCCCACTTCCTGAGTGCCACCCACTCGAGGGAAAGACGGCAGGCACCATTAGCCATTTGGAACCCGTCCCTTTTTCCACATTCTCCCTTGTAAGTAACCAGCACCTTTTCTTTCTACTTTTGAAATGCATCTTGAATCTGTTGGCCTCTCTCCATCTCTCTTCCCACCACCGAGTCCTCCAACGATCTGAGCTCAGGGCTGCAAGTCATAGGACACTGCTGTCCCTGGCTGCCCCTTCCCCCATTGATCTTCCACCCAGAACTCTAAGAGGTCCTTGGGAATGGAAATCCTATCAGACTCTGGACCTCCTTAAAACCCTTTAGTTTAAGTCCATTGCTCTCTACTGCGCATCTTACCATGGCCTCTGGTGACGGTCCCTTGGCCAGGAGCTGGTTTGCCCGGTACTTCCTGGGTGTTAGAGAAGGCCCGGGTCCCAGGACACCACGTAGCCCCACAAACCAGGATGGTGAGTCACCCAAAACCCTGAGGACTTCATGTCTTACCTACCTAACTGTTCTCCAGTTTCACGTTGCTCCGTCCCCTCTAGGTTTGAGCCACGCTGACCTCCACGTTGCCCATTCTGCAGGCTGAGTTCTTCCAGACCTCAGGCTGCTGTCATAACTCTTTCTTGGGTGACTCTTCTTCCCCTCCCTTCGCCCGCTGGCTTTGTCACACGCCCCGGGGCACAGCTCCACGGTCCTTCACAGAACCCCTGCCCAACAAGCTGATCCTACTCTCTGGCCACGTGTTTTATGCAATTCCCCGTCAGGTGGAGCACCTCTCGACAGGAGAGCCGCCTCGTTCTCTCGTTCTCTCTTCACCTGGAATGGTGCCCAAGGCGTGATTGGTGCTCACTAGATATCTGTTGGACCAATTTTATAAGCATGAGCACCTCAGGTATCTGTTCGTTAGGTCTAATTAGACCTCCTTCCCATTGCACTTTACGTTCTCACCCTTCTTTTCTCAGCCTCATTGAGGGGCTGCAGGGCTGGGATGTGCGGACACCCAGCACACAGCCCCACTCACCAGCCTGACCCACACAGATTCTGCTCTGCGGTGAGCGCAGAGGAGCCCAGGATCCCGCACTTCAGTCGCCC
>NW_027527932.1:8931611-8934111 GCF_008692635.1 Crocuta crocuta
CACCCCTCATCCCCATGCTCATCGCCCCTGCCCTAGTTTTGACCCTCATTGACTGCCTTCCACTAAATGCCTTTTAACCAGCTTCACTGCCTTGAGGCTCTTCCTTCCTTACCCTCAGTCCTCGACACGGCTGCCAGTTATCTCTGTGGAACAGAGATTTAAGTAAGCCATTGCCCTTTGTCCCTGCCCCCTCCCATTGCTTACGGCTGCCCTGCCCAGCCTTCCTCACGTCCTTCCACAGACGCTGCTCCTAAAACATCTCACACCACACAGCTGTATTTGCGCTCTCTCTGCCCCTCCCCTGTGTGCGCGCGCTCTCTCTCTTTCTCAAAAATAAATAAAAGTATATTTTTTTAATTTTTTAAAAAGAAAGGAAAAGAAGTTCAACGTTATTCTCTAGGGACTCTTCTTTGGTTGGGCGGATCAGCTAGCGAGATCGCGTTCTGGTTCTGACATTACAGTCGAGATGCCAGGGGCCATCCAAGCAGAGCCAGCCAGCCAGTAACCAGCTGCGAACATGGGCTAAGAGCTCAGGGAAGTCAAGGCCTCCACACAACACCAGGGGCGGTCCCTGCCAGCTGGGTATGGAGTGAGGGCGCCCAGGGATACTCTTGAGTGTGAAGTAGGGGGCACAGTCTTTGGGGCAAGCCATACGAGGGGGATGTGGAAACAACCAGACACAAAGGCAGAACAACAACAACAAAAAAAGAAAAGAAAACAAACACATAGAGACAAAACCAGGTGAGAGAAAGTAGGCAACCTGGCCCGCGTGGTGTCATGTGATCTTAGAAGGGAGCAGACGATCAATCACGTCCAGGGTGGTAGAAGGGTCAGGTGGGTTGGATGTGCTTCCGGTGCTGACCTGAGCTCGAGGTGAGGATGTGGCCCCGGTTTGCCACTCTGCCCGCTCACGGGTAGTTGTATACTTGAGGCAGTGACCTCCGGGGGTCTCCATTTCCTCGCCTGTAAAACGAGGCACCGTATCAGTTTCCTAGTGTTACCGTAATTACCACACACACTGTGACTTGCGGCAGCAGGTTTGCTCTCTCCCGGTTGTAGAGCCCAGGAGTCTAAAATGAAGGTGCCGCCGCCGCCGCCGCCTTCTGGGGGCGCTAGAGGAGGGTCTGTTCCTTGGCCTTCCCAGCTCCTAGCGCCTGCCAGTGTTCTGTGGCTTGTGCCTGGGTCACCCCGGTCCCGCCAGGGGGTCGCACTGCCTCCTCCTTCCCTGCCTGTGTCATCCTCCTCGGCCTCCCTCTTATGAAGACACGTGTCAGTGGATTCAGGGACCATCCTGAACACCCAGGTTGGACCTCTCTCAAAATCCTTAATTACACTTGGGGGCCATACAAGGTAATTTAAATTTTGTAAATTAAAAAAAAAAATTAAACCAAACTCACAGTTTCTGAGGACAAGGGGATCTCTTTGGGGGGGGTGGTGAGAAACCATGCAACTCACTACCAATAAACTAGTAAACATCCGGATCATAGGTGCTGAGATGTAATGATTCGCCAATAGACTGATAATGTGGGAAGCTCTTTGTTGTTTAGCACAAGTTCAGAATAATGGACAGACTAAAGGAGAATTTGTTTTTTATTACTGTTTTTTATTACTTTTTTAATGTTTATTTATTTTTGAGAAAGAGAGACAGAACGTGAACAGGGGAGGGGCAGAAAGAGAGGGAGACCCAGAATCCGAAGCAGGCTCCAGACTCTGAGCTGTCAGCACAGAGCCCCACACGGGGCTCGAACTCACGACCGTGAAATCATGACTTGAGCTGAAATCAGACAGTTAAGACTGAGCCACTCAGGTGCCTCATGGAGAATTTGTTTTCAACAAGAATCGCTTATATATGGGTTACATGAATTTTTCTCAAGACTGTCACATGCCTTCCTGCAGTTGGTGTATCTGTGACCCACACGGACAGGGGAGTGCTTTGGTGAGCTCTACACTTTATCATTGACTCATGGAAGTTCACTTATCTCTTTACCGTCTGGTCTGCAAATTCTTTGTGGAGTAAAGTTTGGTAATCCTCAGTAGGACAAGGTAAACGTTTTGATGTGCAAACATTAGGAAATTTTAATACATTAAGTACACGCTGCAAATGCTGGTAGGTAGGAAAGAGAACTCTATGTAAGTAAAGACTTTGATACCTGGATAATATATGAGTATATTCAGTGTTTAGGAACAACAACAACATACTCTTGAGTTTTTAATATTTGATTCGCTTACAGTTTTTCATTGCCTTGTAAGTTCTCATTCCACGGAAAGTACAAAGGTACACTTTAGGCCCATCCACCAGAGTTGTTTCCAAATTCTGATTTAAAGGAGTCTCAAAAACAAATGAAGTTTCCTGCTGTACCCAAGAGAAAGCAAGCCGCCCTTGTGTTTGGATCTGACCCACACCAGACAAAGACAACTTCTTTGACACTGTCAATCAACCACACTCGCCCTCCTTGCGGTGCCTTGAGAAAATGTTTTTTCTACTTAATCTTCGTCTGTT
>NW_027527932.1:8936611-8942317 GCF_008692635.1 Crocuta crocuta
AGTTTTCTAGCTTGTCAGTTCTTTGCCATTTTCTCTGATGATTCAGGTTCATGGATACCATTTAGAACATCCCCTCGTTCCAGGGGAGCCCAGGGAAACTCAGGGAGAACTTGAAAATGAAAAAGTTACCAGTGTGTGCTAAAAAGTGGATTTCAAGTAATTTAATCAGGCTGGAAAACATCAATAATTACGTGCAATTTGTTTAAAATTGTCCTGAAAGGAAACTATGTGTTTAAATTTGAAAAATAAATAAAAAGCAAAGAAGATATATAAGTACTTTTATTTTTTTTATTTTTTAATGTTTTATTTATTTCTAGGAGAGAGAGAGAGAGACAGCATGAGCAGGGGAGGATCAGAGAGAGAGGGAGTCACAGACTCTGAAACAGGCTCCAGGCTCCGAGCTGGCAGTCAGCACAGAGCCCGACGCGGGGCTCGAACCCACGAACCACGAGATCATGACCTAAGCAAAAGTCGGACGCTTAACAGACTAAGCCACCCAGGCGCCCCTATAAGTACTTTTAAATAAACAAATATGAAAAAGATATGAGTTTAAAAATTGTTTTATATGAAAAAACACCATAAAAAATTGATACTTGAGTGACAAAGTAGAAAAACAATATTTGTAACATACAAGACAGAAAAAAAGTAATGTCCCAAATAAACTGAAGAAAAATCATCTAGCGAATATTATGAAGGAAAAGAGAGAAAAGGGATAAATACCATTAGAAATGGATGGATGAATATAGCTGTAGATGCAGCAGAGACTTACTATTGTAGGTAAATTTTTGTCAAAACTTCAAGGAACACATAATCTATTTCTTAAACAAAATATTTTACAGCAAAAAGAGGAGGAAATGAAGCTATCTTAAGTATGAGGCCAGTATAAGTTTACTATCAAAGCCAGAAAATGAAAGCATAAGAAAAAGTTTGTATAAACCAATTTCATTTATAAATATAGATACAGAACTTTAAATTCCACACTATGAGTCAGATCCATCACTGATGATATATATTATCAGCTTGAACTTTGTAATTTATAAGTATGTAAATACCTACAACTGCAATAATATCAAAAGTACACGGGAACAAAGGAAGTAATATGACTCCCATCAGGTGGTAAGAGGTGATTGCCTCAGAATGGAGGTTTACAAGGGCTTGCACTTTTATACGTAAGCTATTATAGCTTAAAAAAAATTAAAAAGCTGGAATGAGTATGGAAAATTCTTGAGATTTAATAAAGGTAGATGGTAGATTCAGAGCGCCTAGGTGGATCAGTCGGTTAAGCGTCGGACTCTTGATTTCAGCCCAGGTCATGATCTCAAGGTTCCTGAGATGGAGCCCCACATCGGGCTTTGGGCTGGGTGTGGAGTCTGCTTGAGGTGCTCCTCCTCACTCTCGGCCCCTGCCCTGCTCCTACTCTTTCTCTCTAAATAAATAAATAAATAATCAAACAAACAGTTAAGAGAAAGAAAAAAGGAAAAGAAAAATGGTTGAATCAACCAATGTTCAAATGATATATGCATAAGCTCACAGAAGAAGAAACACAAATGATGAATTAGCATTTTAATAACTCAGTCTTACCTGTAAAATATGCTTATATCATTTTTGATTGATTGTGCGAATGCTCATGTTAATGTGATTTGTTATAAGAGATCTGTGACAAGTTCGACTGTACTTACAAAAGACTTAATATTTTATAGATCTCTGGTGCTGTTATGCACACATAGGAATTTACCTAAAAGGGATTTTAAAAAAATAGTGTATATATAAAATAAAGTATAAGATTCATTTCAAAGCACTGTTTACAAGAGTCTAAGACCAAAACATTCTGGGAATAGCACAGTAATGAAAAGGATTATTATTCAGCTAATAAAAATAATGTTTTAGAAAAATATTTAATGGCATAGCATCTTGTCAAAAACTAAGGAAGTTAAAAATATTATGTATATTATGATCTAAATTCCATTATACACACAGAAGAGCATATGATCTCACACATGCATGCATACACACACAACACATACACAACACACACATACACATACACACACACATGCACAAGGGCAAAACAAAACAATGACTAGAAATTTCTATGATAAAATATAAACAGTGATTTTTCTCTGGGTAGTAGTAGTAGTAGTATTCTCATTTTCTTACTTTTATCTGCCTGTGATATCCAAAATTTCCACACAAAAAAAATTGTTCTTGTTTTTTTCCATAAAAATAAGAAAACTTCAGGTTTAACAAGAAAAGGAATGTATCATACCTTTTATCATAAAGTTCATTGCTAAATCCTTAGATGGTTGAATGATCATTTCACATTATCTGTGTTTTCTTACACAAAAGCCCATTATTCCTAATGTACCCTAACCTTTCCTTGTCTTGTGTTAGAGGTATAATATAATTAGTTGCTTGTCTCATTAAAACTGATTTAGCGATCGAGGCATTTCTTGACACAAGGCAGATGTTTCTGATTAATTTACTCAGGTTGATTAGATTAAGAATCTGAAATGGAAATATTCATCCACGTTGAAATTAGTTTTGCCTGAGTTTGTCATGCTAACTGGCTGTGCAGCTTAGATTATTCTGATACAGAATGATACCGATGTAAGTAGATTTGCCTGAATTGACTACTACTGTTTGGTTGTTGCTTTTACTCTTCTTAAAAAGTTAAAATCATCTTTTGACATGAAATATGATACCATGGTAAAAACCAAGGCCTTTATGTTTACTTTCTTTTCAGTCATTTTAAGTTTCACTGAATAAATACCTACCAGTCTCCTCCTCTGTATAAAGCCCTGTGTTAGTGCCAGGGAGGGGCATAGCATTAAGATCTAAGTGTTACCTGCTAGTGTTCTGTGCTCTTGTGGCACATTCAGATGCACATATGTTGTGGGAGGGGAGTGGCTTTCTCGGCCAAAAGAATAGTTTGAAAAAAGAATGCATAAAATTATAGTATCCCTTTTTTTGGAACTATAGAGTAGTGTGGTGTGGGAACACCATAGGGTCTGTTTACATGGTGGACAAAAAGCTAAGCATTTAAGTTGGAGCCAAAACATTGACTATTGAATTAAGGGGTTTAGAATCGACTTTGTTGTAGGTGATGGGCATCAACTATATAGTTTAACCAAGGGGACTTTCTAGAAAGAAGTGTGACTACTAGAATAGGGAAGAGGAAAGGCAAGAGACCCAGAGACTGGTTGGGACTAGTGTGCTTCTACCAGCAAGTCTTACCTAAGGTCAAGAGCAAGGACAGTGTCAATGTGAAGGTGAAGATATAGTTGAAATGGTAAGAACAGAATTAGCAAAATCTGGGCACAAATTGGACCTGGTATAAAGTAGAAGGGGAATCTGAAGATGATTTCCATCTATGGGGCATGAGAGACTCAAAAGATAAGAATGGCATTACCATTATGGAGATGCCAGTAACAGTAGTCATGATAACGATGATGTAATAATAACATTAAGGAGAGCCAGAGAAACTGGTGAGTTTGTTTCCTATATGTTGAGAAGATGGTACTGTGGAGAGAACCATGTGAAAATATCCAGCAAAAGTGTGAGTCTGGAACTCTGGAGAGAAATCAAGACTCTATGTAAAGAGAAGATGGAAGAAGAGGAGACAAAAAGGAAGAAAAAGAAAAGACTGAGAAAGGGTAGTCATAGGAGCCAAAGGAAGAAACTCAAGAAAAGAGAGAAAGTCTTCATTCATTGATTCATCCAATAAGCATTTATTAAGACTATAATTTAAAATTTTTTTTAAAAAACTTCAAAACAAAACAAAAAAAAGACTACAATGTTCCAGATATTTTTCTAAAGTGCGGGCAATGGAACAGTGATTAAGGTAATGGAGTCTATGACATCATTGCACTGACCACCTAATAATGCTTTACTTTATTTTAAAATAAGAAGAGGGGCACCTGGGTGGCTCAGTTGGTTGAGTGTCTGACTTTAGGTCAGGGCAAGATCTCATGGTTGACGAGTTCAAGTCCCACATCAGGCTCTGTGCTGACAGAACAGAGCCTAGAGCCTGCTTCAGATTCTGTGAATCTCTCTCTCTCTCTCTCTCTCTCTCTCTCTGCCCATCATCTGCTCATTCTCTCTCTCTGTCTCAAAAATAAATAAACATTAAAAAAATAAGAAGAAAAACATAAGCTGCTAGGTCAAAGACATTATTTACTATATATTTGTCTTTATATCAATGCAGTGGTAAAATATAATTTTTAAATACGTTTTTATGGAGGAAAGGGCCACAAAGGTAAAAGTGCCCAGGGCCACAAAAGCCATGATACAAAGCCCCAGAGACAGAGCCTATGGGATGCTTTAGAGAGAAGGTCAAGGGCAGTCCCCTGAGGAGATGACTTGAATTTGAGGAGACAGAAAGTGAGGCAACAATGTGTAGACGAAGTCAAACCTAATAAGCTCTGTCTGAGGAAGGTCCTTCTACCTGGCGTTTTGCTGGTACCTGGTGTCCATCAATAAGAGACAACAGTAGTGTCTTCAGAACTCGAATGCAGTGGATTTGAGGAAATGGAAGGAAAGACCAGAAGAGTCTTCCTTAAAGCCACAGTGTTGGGAAAAGGATGATGGGATCATCAATGCAGGAGGAAGGCAGATTAAATAAGTCGTTCATTCCTTCAAATTAACTTCTCATGTACAACTTGATTCCCCATCACTACATGCTGTTCACATTGTCAGGGGAGAAATTTGTGGAACTTAATAAATAATTGAATCCTGTCCAAATGGTACGACAACATTCACTGGGCTCTATAGAGCCAAAGCTAATGCCTGCTAATGTTCAGGAGATAGTTAGTAAACCAATACAGTCTAATGAAGTGAATTTGAAAACTGTTTCCTACTCTTCTGGACTTTTCCAGTCCTTAGAGTGGTGAATTAATATAACCAAATGTAACAGTTATAACCTCAAAAGTCACATTTATCTAAATATTTGCCCTCTTCTCCTCTTTCCTCTTATATTATTTAAGTATAATGAAGGGGATTATTTAAACCTCTAGCTCCTGGTTCATTGTTACCATGGTCAGTGTCATTAATCTCCAAGAACTTCTTCACTTACTGAGAACTCTGTGACTCACCCAAACATGCACAGCAATCAGAGGTAAATCGAATTGGGAGTCTCTGCCTCCTACCACTTTGCCTTTTATTTGTTCTAGTTGTATTGTTCCAAAATGTGGCTTAGATCAATGGTTTTGTGAACTCATGTGGTCATTTATTTAGCTCAGATGCCGCTCTTCTTCCCTGTGGAATACCCATCAGTTATCTTTCAAGAGTGAACTCTCCGTGAAGGCTTTTCTCACTGCTACTCAGGCCCTCGTTCTGGGTGGAAAGAACTCTTTCTTTTTTTTATGCCACCCCAATCTGAATGGACTTCCATCATGATGGTTGAAGTGTCTGAATTCTGGCATGAGGCCTGACTAGATTCCCTGCTTCCTTTTGGTTTTTTTCCTCATTTATAAAATGAGTATTATTATCCTGATATCATCTTTTCAGGATAATTTAAGAATCAGATTAATTAATATATGCAAAGAGCTCTCAGAACTTATTAAATGTCAATAAATATTGGCTATTTTTTTAAAACATTTGTCAAGTTTCCTTCCTAGACTTTAAGTCTCTAACTTCCTGGGCTTGTTTGTTTGATTTATGCAGCCCTGGGCAGGGAAAAAAGAAAAAGCACATAAGTGTTTCCAAATG
>NW_027527932.1:8942432-8983339 GCF_008692635.1 Crocuta crocuta
ATCCTGCATATTTCGTCCCGAAGTATCTGCGACTCTCCACTCTCTCTAACAGACCATCGCTTCCTGCATAGAGAATTGTAATGACCTCCTGACTGACCTTCGTCTTTCTCTAAACAATGGCCGTGCAGGCAGCCAGAGGGAGACTTTAGCAACTGAAATCAGAACACACTAGTCTAGGCTTAAAACCATACAGTGGTTTTCATTATCTTTAGGGTAAAGATGGTGAGCTTTCTCATGGCCCACCTGCTCTGCCCTACACGTTAGGCTCAGTCTCTCATGGGCCCCTCCCCTCCTCACTCTGCATTCTTAGAGTGACTCTAGTCCTTGTCCCTGGTGCTCCTCCCCACCCATGGGCCCACACGCAGTGTGGAGAAGGCAGCTTTCCTCTGCCCCATCTGTCTCATGTATGAAGGACTGAATCCGTATTATGTCTTGTACACAGTGGGCACTCAATGAATGTTAGTTGAATAAAAGTGGTTGACAAGATGTACCTGTGCCATCACTGCTGCAGACTGCTGAAGGGCCAGCTGAGTGACAGACGTGTCATCAGAGGCTGGTATGGTCAAAAGACAGCCTCTGGAGGAAGAGATAGACCATACGGCTGTCTTACCCCAACCTCAGTACTATTTATGTCCCAGAAACAGACATAACCCCGAGAGAAGGGCGGAAGTGAGATCAGAATTCTTAAAATAACTCCAATTCCGTTTTCGTCATGCCAGCAGATTAGGAGGTCAAAATAATAATTAGGTTGAGTTATATCAAAATAAAACATATCTTTCTTGCCTGCTTGAGCAGTGGTCCGAGACTACCACAGTGCCAATAGCCCTACAACGATAGTCCGGGGAAGATCGAAATAGTAAAGAGAGGATGAATCATTCTCTCTTACCCTCTTGCTGGGGCAGAAAGCAGAGTGAAAGAGCTGCCTCTAGCTTTTTTTTTTTTTTATCTTACCCCTCTGTCTGCCATGGCAGAGATAAAGGGTAAAGCTACACATTCTGTCTTTGAAGCCACCATAGTGCCACTACTGGCAGCCATGGTTTTTCCCAAAATAGTGTCATATGTTAAGAGTCACTCTACCTTTAATCACAACGGAAATTTCCTTTTGCGGAACCAGGAGCTGACATTCAATCTAGTTTTGTTTACCTTACATTATCAAGCTAAGAACATTGGCTTGACCAATCAGCCAGGTGGAACAGAAGGTACTAGAAGAAGAAATTCACGAGCTTGGGAACCACTCAGACCTAATTCTGGTAGGTTCTTTTACTTGATAAGCTATGTTGGCTGGAGTATGTCATTTAACCGGAATCTCAACATCAATGTCTCTCTGTCTCTCTGTCTCTGTCTCTGTCTCTCTCTCTCTCTCTCTCTCTATATATATATATAGTATATATACATACAATAAAAGAAATTAACTTACTAATATCTATTTGGTAAGGTTGTTGTAAAATTAAGAATAATATTCATAGAACACTTAATGTAGTTCCATGCACATTGATGCTTCTCATTAATAATGGCTGGTCAAAAGCTCTTTAAGTTAAAGTATAGAGCTAGAGAGGAAAATCCCAACAAAATTCTCATGTATCATTCCATAAAAACAGCAGACAGAAAGCAGTTATGGAAGAAGTATTAGATTATCTTCAGGGAAAATCAGAAGATATGGAAGTCACTTAAGGCCTCACGTATTTATTCATCTGTGCACAGTACATAGAGGCGGGGGAAGTCCATTAAATTTGTAATTTTAAAACAAGCATTGGGTCAGTTTAGCAGATTCATGCTGGATATGTTTCCGGACTATTCTAGCCTCTGAAAATACAAAGATGTGTATCACATGGCTTCTGACCTCAAGTAGTTTATAATCCAGAAATTAAACATCTCCAAATATGGATGGCATGAAATTCATGACCAATGTAAGACCATGAAAAGGTAAATTTTGCTCACCGGATATACCTCCTATGGAATGTTAATCATGTTTTTCAAAAAAATACACATAATTTACAAAATGCCATGAATTTAAAGAATGATGGAAAACATTCAAGGGTGGATAAAAGGGAGAGAAACGTGTGATGATATTGTGACATGTAGGACAGAATTCCTGGCCCGGTAGAAGGTATAGAGGACAGCTCTTTTGAAAATGTAGACTGGCTCAGAGGCAGTAGGTAACAGTAAGAAGGGGATTCGACTCTGGAAACATTCTGTGGAAAGCAGAACATCTGACATTCTTTATTGACAATTTCATCTTATGGTGGGTGGAGGAAGTAGCACGGAAAATTGCTATTCGGTATTTAATTCTAACAACAAGGACACTCACTGTTGGAGTAAAAGTTATATGAACCTTGGGAGAAATCAAGTCATCTTGGAAGTCATAACAGTGAAGAAAGGAAACAGTGGGCATAGTCAGACGTGCATTCTAGACGTTAAGAAAACAGATTTTTCAGAAGTTCGTAAAAAGGCTGGCATGAATCCATGGCTAGAAACTCTGAAAGGAAATACAAGAGCAAAAAGAGGTAGGAAAAATATTATTTAAAGGAATGTAGAAATAAAAGTATGGATGTTAGAGAGTTGGGAGAGAAAGGGACAGAAAGAGAGAGAGAGATGGAGAGAGGAAGGCAGCGAGAGAGAGATGCACACAGAGATGAAGAGATAAGAGAGAGGTCCAACAGAAGAGACTGCCAAGGAGAATGATGTGCGGGGCGGATGGGCTAGAATGACGATGAGCCCAGGTCCATCACAAGGTTTTGGGAGGGTGGCCCTGCTTTCCAGCTTCCAGTGGTGTGGAATCTTCTCTTGGGCAGAAAGCCTGGGGAGGCCAGAGCAAGTAACACATAGCCTCACAGAAGACCCTCAGTTCCTAGCTTCTCAGACTCACATTATGCCTCTTTCCCTGGGCAGACTGCCCAGGAGTATAATGTGGCAATGGCTAACTGGTGTGGAACCTAACTGGTATCTCTTAGAACACAGAAAATAGCAGGTCCCAGATCGCTCTCAAGCATAGATTCAACAGAAAATATCATCTAAGAGGAATGTAAAGTTCTGAAAAAAAAAAAACAAAACCACTATACAATCATAAATGTTCCCAGTTGTGGAAAAAAAAGGTATAGACAGCCAGAGAAATTCACATTTAGCCATACAGGAAGCTCTCAGATGACATTAGATTTAAATATATATACAGAAGTGGGAAGAAAATCATATAACCAAATGTGAAAAGAAGAAATGAAATACAAAGTGTGGTGTAAAATATACGTATAAAATAGACCCAAGTAGATAATCTAGAATAAGTTGAAACTTTAGGAAATTGTTAAGAAGGACAAGAAAGCAAAAAGTCGAGATCAGTTATTTTGATTCAGATAATTGAACAAAAATTCTAGAACGTGGATTCATTCACTTTTTCAGTTGCTCCCTAAAGTTATTCAGGTTCCCTATGATAAGCAGGTCAAGACTCAGGTATTAATGCACATGACAGTTTCTATTTCCATGATCCTGTGTTCCAAGTTAGAGGCCGCAAAGAGTCACTCACCCAAATCAAGATAACGCCTAGCAGTGATAGGTGTTGGAGAATGTGTAAATGTTGTGAAATGCTCCGGAAACACAGACTGGGAAGAACGTCATCAGGGAAGATTGTGAACTAGACTTCAATATGGGTGGTATTAGAAGAAGAGAACAACAGAGCCTGGGCAAAGATTAATAAACACATTTGTGGTTGTATTAGCGAAGGGTAATGAAGTTACTCAGACCTGTAAGTGACTCATGGCCATTTTTAAAAGACTATGAAGTCTAGGAGCCAGCATTCATGCCAAATTAACTATAGGTATACAGTAGGGTATAGGCTAAGGGTATTTTATTACTGAAAGGTACTTACAAATAATGGCAGACCCATAGCAAATCTTCGGTAGGTCCCAAGTTGATACCACTGGTATACCTGCTCAGACACAAAGAACCTGAAGTTTGGTCCATTTAAGCACCTTGACCAGCATCTCACAGCTGGTGAGAGAAGTGGGATTTGAACCCACCACGTCTGACTCAAGACCACCAACTCTTAAGCTATTTCTTCATCTTCTTCATCTTAACTATTTCTTCATTTACTATGTTATCTATGTGGGTAAGGTGGAAGACAATAAAATCACGTTGGAATAGTTATAAATGAACAACCATATTTAAAATGCCAATTGAATATTCTGTGTTAACCCCAAAGAGGCATTGTATTTGGTCCTGCATCATTCAGTAGATAAGCGGGTAATTTAAGTAAAAACAAAGACAACATAAGAAGAAGATATATAGGTTTTTTTTTCTAAAAACTTCTGGAGTGTACCCTTAATGCAACAACACATTACTTATTTTTACGGTATTATTCTACAGCATGTATCGTTTTTTTGTTTCTTTTTTAACAGATAATGAAACAGGCTCAGACATCACACTTGACCACAGTCACTCAACAGTAACAGTGGAGCCTGGATTGGAACCCAGATTCCGTCTGACTTCAAAGCCTGTGCTGTCCACACAGTGGAGAGACCACATCTGCAGTACTGTGTCCGGATCTGGCTGCCATATTTTCAGACAGTCATTCGTGAAGAAATGTGGATAGAAGGAGAACGAGAAGAGTGTAAAAATTATCACCTTAGAATCCCGTCAGGACCTCTCAGGTTCCCTACTAAGACACTCTGCCCCTGAGCAGCAGTGCTATGTACCCCTAGCTTAGGATCATGATGCGATGTTTTGGAGCAACTGAATATTCACAATATACAATTTTACTTATTTGAATTTTTCTGCACCCTACCCTTGGCCCTGCCATTCCCACAATGGTGCACCACCAGGGACAGGGGTCTGAAATAGAATAAGGGGCCAGGGACAGTGATACTTTTCCACGCACTGCTCTATTCAATATAGAGAGGAGCCCCGGATTCTCAGGAATAATATGGAATTTCTTATCCTCTTTGAGAAAGGAACGGACAATCTGGAGGAAGGACAAAAGAAAGAATGAGCCTAAAAATGACAGCGTTAGCTCTTCACATTTTAACTCTCTATATGTTTTAAATTTTTTAATGTTTATTTTTGAGAGAGAGAGTGAGAGAGACACAGAAAACGTGAGCAGGGAAAGGGCAGGGAGAGGGCGATACAGAATCTGAAGCAGGCTCTAGGCGCTGAGCTGTCAGCACAGAGCCCGATGCTGGGCTCGAACTCATGAACCATAAAATCATGACCTGAGCCGAAGTCAGATGCTTAACTGACTGAGCCACCCAGACGCCCCTCTTTTATCCACCGATGTGTTTACTGAATATTGGAATATCTCTTTGGGGTTTCTGCAAAAATAACAACCACTTTCTGCGTTAGTCAAATTTAGAAACTCCAATTCTGAATTTAGCTTCTTCTAGCTGTTTTTGCCTCTTGTTCCAATATTTTCTGATTTTTTTTTCTAAACTTAATAGTAAAAGTCTATTTTTTTTAATGTTTTCATTTATTTCTAGGAGAGAGAGAGAGACAGCATGAGCAGGGGAGGGTCAGAGAGAGAGGGAGTCACAGACTGAAACAGGCTCCAGGCTCTGAGCTGGCTGTCAGCACAGAGCCCGACGCGGGGCTCGAACCCACGAACCGCGAGATCATGACCTAAGCGAAAGTCGGACGCTTAACCGACTAAGCCACCCAGGTGCCCTGTAAAAGTCTATTTTAATGAGAGCCTGAAGAAGCAAATTTTAGCCTTATTGGCTATAGCTTCAGTATAAAATGGCACCTGCTTGCCCATTTATGGTTTTTTTGTGTGTGATTACATACCAATTGATAAAACATCATTGGCCACAATTGTAATCATAGACAATATTGTGGAGAAGAATTCTACATATCTGCCAACATGCTTGTGAAAACCTGTACCATTTAGGAACCACGCTATTGCAGGTAAGCTACGATGGAATTACTCTATTGTATTTAAGCTACGATGATGATGGCAATGACGATAATGACTTTGAGTTAACACAGTGTGAAGGGCAGGTTGCTCCTACTGAAACTTGAACCAGTCATAGAGCCCTGCACAGAGCCTGGTCCATAGTAGATGTGTACTGAGATATGAATTATTAACAATGAATTCACTGAATGAAAGGAAGCCCATGGGAATAGAGATGGGGTGAATACATCTTTAGTGCTAAAGGAGAAGAACATTCCAGGGCCAGGCTCTGAGCCACAGAGGACACTGTCTTGAAACTAAGGTGGCAGTGATGCTGGATGAAAAAATTAATTATCAGAGTGAATTTATGTATCCTGCGGGTGATAATAAGAGCTAACATTGATTAAAGGACTGATTGGTGTCAGGTATTATGTTCCGCGATTTACTTATAAAGTTTGACTTCTTTTTTAAATCAGTTGTGTGCGAGATATTAAAGTTAGGTTGCTGGTAAGTGCATTGGAGCTTGGAGAAGTAAAACCGCTGGCTCTTTAGAGGTAATTTACTCTAAATTCAATATTTGTCCACTGATATAGGCTACGATGTGGTACCTTCCAAAGAATTTCTCTTCACTTTATTATTCAAAAGATCAACCGACTGACTGACGTATTAGCTGTTTATGAACCCATTTGCTATTTTGTGCCTTTTTACAAAAGGTCCTCATCACACCATTTCCAGAGACCCCGTGGAACAGTGGGTGGTGAATTCTGTCCATGACCCCTGACCACAGGAAGGGGCGGTGCAAATACAAGAAATATTTGGGATCTGGTGTGTCTTTTAATGTGGAAATTACATTCATTATCCACTTCCTTCAGGTACCAGTCCAAGCTACAGTTATGAAGAGAAAAAAAAATTATGGGCATTGGTCCAAAGAAGGAACTCAACAAAGGAGAGGCACTCAAATATCTTTTTCTGACTCTGTATCTTTGTAGATCTGTCTCCGCTTTGGCCTTGACCTCATCATTACAGTCTCGGGGATCTGTTGAACAGAGCTTTGAATCTTGCTCCTTAATTATTAGGCCTTTCATTTTTATCAGCTTGATAAAGTTCTGCATATAAAATTAGCAAGGGATGTTGGTGATCTATTTATTTAGGACATATTAGAAGGCATGCATGTCTCTCATTTGTCCTTTAAAGGTAGAACTATCCAGAAGAAGCTGATTAAACTATACAGAAGTAGAACTGACCGAGTTGGAGCTGACACTAAAACAATATACAATTTAATAAGAATTAATTCATCAGATGGAGGCATTTTTGTACACAGGTTGTCTGTTGTCCTAAGATTAAAATCTATATATGTCTACATGTTTCTCACCCACTAGGTAAAATAGTAATAAAGACACATTTTAAATAAAAGGAAATGCTTTTATTTTTGTGCTAACTAAAATTAATCTATGATAATTTGCAGGTTATAACAATGAAAATTATCAATCAAAAATTTAGAAAGCAAAGACAACAATAACAAATTATTAATGCAATAAATTTCAGTATAAAACCATGTTCTAACAACGATATGAAGTTCAAAATAACATGCAAAGCAATAAATTCTTTTAAAAACTGTAATGGTGACAATAAATATTGTGTAGCAAATGACTATTTGAAAACTGACACTTATCTCTTAGATTCTGCAGTGCAGAGGTCAAAGTTCACCTCAGAGATAAAATGGTGCCACACAGAAAACTTTGAGATCTTTGAAAATCTGACTTTTTCAAATAATCCTGTGTACTTATACAATTTTTTTCATGTGTATTTATTTTTGAGAGAGAGAAAGCGAGAGACAGAGCATGAGCAGGAGAGGGGCAGAAAGAGAGGGAGACGCAGAATCCGAAGCAGGCTCCAAGCTCTGAGATCGTGACCTGAGCCGAAGTCAGACACTTAACCGACTCAGCCACCCAGGCGCCCCTCCTGCATCTTTTTTATGAATTTCTCCATAATGTTCCCTTATGAGTGCAAACCTTTCCTCTTTACTTCTTTACCCCAAATTTCCCATCTAGGTATAAAAATGACTGCAGCTGGAGCATGACACAGAGCCCAGGGGCAGGAGGCACTGGCGGTGGGCAGGGGCACCCAGGACGCCCACCCCCTCAAGAACACTAAGACAGCTTCGAAAACAGTGATATCAACTCTGCACAAAATTTGGGCCCTCAGCACTGTGGGCTGACAAGCTTGATGCTGTCAGTGTATCAGAGGTGTATATGTCAGTGTATTCAGACTAATAACATTTTCCAGAAAGCAGTGCATTCATTTGCAGTGAGAAACATTGTTCTCAAGGGAAATGGATGTTCATGCCGATCTGACAAGTACAGAGGAAGGCAAAGTGCGAGTCGTCTTCTCGGGGCTTGCTGGGTTCCAGGGTGGAATGGCGTCTAGTTCTGCAGCCTACTGTGCCCAGGGAGTCAATCAAGTTAGGACGCTCTTGTTGACCTGAGAGAGCATCTTCTCTCCATGGGGTGCTTGAATGGAATCTTTGGGCTAATTTCTATCCAACCAGTTTCCTTCCATTTGTATAATCTTTCCGCAGAACGGGTGCGATGTGATTGATTAAGCTTCTGTTTTAGTCATTGCATTTCAGTTCTGTCTCCCGGAAGTTAAATCCAGGAGACACTGAGGTTGGAGATTTTCCTGACCTTGTCAGCTATGCACTCACAAATGCAAGGCATTAATGACATCTGTTTCATGTGAACATGTACAGTTTTTTTTTTAAGTTTATTCATTTGGAATTGGGGACAGAGAAAGAGAGAACACGAGCGAGCAGAGGAGGGGCAGAGACAGAAGGAAAATAAAAATCCCGAGCAGTCACCTCGCTGTCAGGGCAGAGCCCGATGTGGGATTCGAAATCATGAACAGTGGGATCATGGCCTGAGCGAAAACAAGAGCCAGATGCTTAACTGACTGAGCCCCCCAGGTGCCCTGAAAATTCACATTTTTTTAAATGTTTATTTTTGAGAGAGACAGAGAGACAGAGCATGAGTGAGGGAGGGGCAGAGAGAGAGACAGAGCAAGACAGAGAATCTGAAGCAGGCTCCAGGCTCTGAGCTGTCAGCACAGAGCCTGATGCGGGGCTCGAATTCATGAACCGCAAGATCATGACTTGAGCCAAAGTCAGACGCTTTACCCGACTGAGCCACCCAGGCTCCCCTGAAAATGTACAGTTTAAAGGTCAAAGGCCAACCTAGTTCCCTAGTTCTAAGGGCTTCTCACACATACAGACACACAGAAAACTGAACGGGACCCTCTATAGCTCCCCAGGTAAATGTCTTTACATTTTTGGCACCTTCCCATCAATGGTATATTTACTTATATATGGAAATCATTTGTTCCCTGGAGAGATGAAGGAACATGCATCTGACCAAAGAATAAATTGGGAGACTCCCCTGTAGGCATTCTCTGAGGCTGGAACTTGAACCCTTTCTGACTTGCCTTGTTCCAATATGAAATATGACGTGCCCATTCAATTGGGAGTGACAAAAAATGGCCCCACTGTGCTTGTCATTCTTTGTCCCGTCATATGGAAATTTTACTCTGCCGCACTTTCTCACCCTTGCAATTGTCTGTGTATTTATCTCTTCAAATTATCTTTTCTATATACTGTTGTGACTGAAATCATGACTTTATTCCATTAAGTCACCAAAAAATTAAATAGAAAAGTCTACCAAAACACAGCTGTCAGCTCAAGTTCTATTCTGTGGAAGGAGAAAAGCTATTGTATTTTAATAATTGTCATTTGTTTCTGCCACAAAGATTCATTTGGGATGGCTCCCTGTTAAATTTAAAAGATGCTCTCAATGATGCCATTTAATATTTCTCTGCTGACTGATTCTGTTATCGGCTGACACGTACATCCTGTAGCCTAGGAAACCTGAAGCCGGCCCCGACAATATAAAGTGTCTAGCTCTCTTTGTATTCTGTCTCTGACTTATTTTATGAAAACGGGTAAGTCACTTAACTACTTTCTGCCTACGCGTCTGAAAAACAAGTTGGCTAACTATTGTCAACAAACATAGCATGTTCTTTATCTGCTGTGTTTCAGAGATAAAGAGTGTTCTTTGCTCAGCGGGGGAGGCAAGAATCAAAATATCAGCAGTTAATGATATTCTCGAGGTAAATACATCTTCTGTAAGTCGTGTCTTTAGACTAGTGATGTCAAATGCAAAGGCTTGTCAAATGCTGTTAAAATCAGGATCAACTTTACGGTTTAGGTTCTTGTGTTTCAGACAGGTGTTAGTGAAACTTCTTTCCTTCCCAGTTTTTCAGCAGTCTCTACAGCCGGCATCCACCCCCCCCAGAGCAGGGTCCCAAGGCTGCCTGCCTTCCCCAAAGCCATGCTGCCCTCCAGAATGATCTCAGCGTGTGAGCTCACAGAAGCCAGAGCATGTTCCGTGGTTAACCCAGGCTGACCTCAGTTCAGATCTCAGCTCAGCTTGTTATCAACCCAATTGAACAGGTTCAATTGTTTCTTGGAGCCTCATCTCTTCACTGACAAAATGGGAGTAATTAACAGTCCCATCCCCGTGGAGTTGAGGTCAAATAAGAATCAAATGAGAATATGTGTGAAAAGCAGCTAATAGGGTGTCTTGCATAAGGTAGGCATTAACTGATAAGTATAAATGTGGAAAGATTAAAGCCCTCTCCCATTTATTTCTACCATGGCCTTAAATGACAAACCCCTGAGGATTGTTGGTCTCTGACGATGGATGGGCCATTGCCATGTGCTGTATCTTGTAAAGTCTCCAGGGACTGAAGGCGACCATCTTCATCGCCCCTTTGTGTATTTTGGCTCTCTTGAAAAAGCCCCTCTTGGACTTCCTTGCCATTGCTCATTCCTATCTCCCACCTACTCAGCATCAAGATTTTCAGTTTGAAAATGATTACAAATTATTCTCCATTCAGTGTCTTCATTTCCCTGCTTCACCTACCCTGCCCTGTTTCTCTTGAGTCTAGGTCAATAGCAGAAAATGAAATTTCATTTGTAATGTTAAGCCATCATTTGTGATGATGCATTGATATAGAAAAAAAGAGCAGAAGGAAAGAGATCTTTTACTGACTTTCCAAAAGTCGAAGATAGCTGATGAAACAGCTAGTTCACCATGTCCTTTCGCTTTTAGCTGGAAATTAAACTGATGTAGATTTTTCTTGGCACGTAATAACAGTAATATCCTGGAATTAGACGGAGTGAGGGAATCGTTTTCAAAAGACATTTCGAAAATAGAGAAGAATGCCTTCCCGTGTTTGATTCTTTCTGTATGCCTCTTTATCACGGATGGAGGTCAGATGAGGACTCCGAGAGAACAGGGAATGATGTCTGAAACTGGACACAAAGACCGGAAGAAAAGGTTAGCGCCCCAGCAGTGTGGTCCTCTAGACTTGGAACAGGAGAGACAAAGGTCTTGTCCAGATAAACCTTACACGCTCCTCAGAGTTAATTAGAAATGATTTGTGTCTCTCCGCTGTGTTTCCTCAACGTACAAATTAGCCTTCTGTCATGGGAAAATTTCCACTCTATTCCATTAAGTTCCTACCTATGGCAATAAATGAAGACTAACCAGCAGAGAAACAAGCAAAGCCTCTGTACTCAGAACTTGCTATGACAAGGGAGTCAGCCATCATCTTGTTTGTTTCAGAGAAACTCAAAGGTAGCTAGAAGAGAGGAAAAGCTTGAGAGAGGAACAAAAAAGGCCTCGCATATGCCCTGGTTGGAGGATGTTGGCCAAGGAAAGCTGCAGACAGCTAACGAGAATTGGGGGTGTCCTGTATGATATCTTTCTGGTACATATTTGATTTTTTCTGCTTGATCCCAAGGGAAAAGTAGAGAGAGCGATTAAGGAGGCTATCAATGGTTAATCAAGTTTCGGCCCTTTGGGGTCAACTGTTTTAAGGGTGATTGTTTGGCTCCCTGGGTTGTTACCAGAAAGAATGGTCTGACTTTCTGCAAGTCTGATTCGTGGATAGCAGGCTGGCTTCCTGGCCTGTTACTAGGGTGGATTTGTTGGCTTTAAGTTGTTGCTAAAGATTTGGGGTTAGAGCTCTAATCTGATACATGGTCTGGCCATTGTCCCTGTTGCATCTTTGAGGAACCAGCTAGAAAGAAGTTATCCTTGGGTAATATGTGTTTTGAATCCATTTTAAGTTCCCTGGATGACAGATGCCCATTAAATATCCTTTCAGCATATGGTATGGGGAGGCAGAGCATGAAGCATAGGCCAAGATCCAGAGTCCAAGAAAAGGATCAAATTTATACACACAGGTGATCATCACGGGCACAGTAACAAGTGAAAAATGGAGAATGTGTATCTGCATCAGAAAGAGACTCAGGGATAACTGGTATTTTCAAATATTTAGAAGGCTCGTGAGGAAGAGACCTCCAGTATATCCAACTGAGAGAAGCCGACAGAAATAATGGGGAGGTAAATTAAGTGCAAATAGAGGGAAGGTCTTTCCGAATATAAGAGCTCCCTGACAATGACATGAAACACATTCTGAAGGAAGACAGTTCTCTCCATGGGTAGGCCCTAGTAGAGAGCGTCATCTACAAAGATTGCTGTGGGAGAGGTCATGCAGAGGACAAGGGGTGGCCTCTGATTCTAGAATAATTATGTAGATCAAAGAGTTAAGGTAGGTCTTACTATTCCTAATAAATAATGAATAGAATTGAAAGGAAAGTAGCAATTAGGTGGTGATGTGGAATAAGTGACCAATAAATTATCAGATCGTGGGGTGCCTGGGTGGCTTAGTCGGTTAAGTGTCAACTTTCACTTAGGTCATGATCTCGCGGTTCGTGGGTTCGAGCTCCGCATCGGGCTCTGTGCTGACTTCCAGCTCAGCCTGACAGCCTGTTTCAGTCTGTGACTCCCTCTCTCTCTGACCCTCCCCTGCTCACGCTGTCTCTCTCTCCTAGAAATAAATAAAACATTTTAAAAAAAAATTACCAGATCGTAAATGGCCAGAGAAAAACTTGGGGACTCTATCTAATAAGAAGCCAGGTTAAAAGAGGAGGTAGGCAGGAGGGGGTGTTATAGAAAGACAGGGAGAGAGAAAAAGATGACATAGAAAGAGGAAGGATGAATAAATATGAATGAATTGTGTGAAAAAGAGAAAAGACACACTTGGAACTCAGCATAAGAAAAGTCAATGGCTGTTTGGAGCAAAACACCAGGCGCTTGTCCCTGTGAGTATCCGGTGCTTGGTCACCTCGCATATATAAAGGACAGTGGAAATCTGAGTAGGTGATCAGGTATCCATGATCAGTGAGCCTGGGCCTTCCTGTGGCTATTTGTGTGGATTTCCGGGTGGGGGTGCAGGGGGAGGGATGCAATTCCAGAACCCCAGAGACATCATCATGGGGAATTTACAAACTGAAGAATTAAGTCTTGCATTGCATCACTGCCATTCTACCAACCAAATGTCTTCAGGAATTTTATTTATTCTGCTCTTATATGCCCTAACTACTCATTATTCTCCATGATTCGTTGAAAGAAGAAATACGCATCTTCGGGATCCTGTTTCAGGCTGCAATCCGAACAGGGAAGCATAATCTTAGCCTGAGCAAAATGCAAGGCAAGAGAAGCCCTGATATTCCCTGTGTGTTGGGCCAGACACCGTACCAGACATTTTACAAACAAATACTGCTTCATTTAATCCTCTCAGAACCTCCTCGAAGGCTATCATCATCCCAGGTGCTTAAGTGAAGAAAACGAGGCTCATGTGGCCTATTTACTGACAAAAATAAGTTAGCTAGTAATGGGCAGTGCCAGGATTGAAAATCAGATTCTTATGACTGTAAATCCATAAGCAACAAAACCACAAGCACATAAATAATACATATTTATATATCTTAACGAATGATTGAAAAAAATTCAAGTATGGTATGTCAGTGAGCTCCAGAATATAAACTTCAGTTTTGTATTTCACTGACAAGGAGATGAGACTTATTTTTTTAATCAAAACTTGGTTGTGTGTTCTGGTGCCAATAAACAACTGGTAAACCTTCATAGGACATTTTATGGATTTTTTTAATAGCAATGTGTAGAAGGTTATTGAGGATCTGATGTGGCAGAATATTCCATTGAGACCCACTACTTATGTTTTCTGGTTCACAGGTTAATCATAAAAGAATGAAAAGAATCCTTCCCCCTTGGCAACACCCTCTCTCCCGGGAGAAGAGATGACCTGTCTGCTTATTGCCAAGAAGAGGACATTTCTAGGTACACGTCAGGGTGAAAAAGAGGTTTCTAGGCAGAGCTGACTCTCTTAGAAGCGGAAAATAACAATCTTTGTTGTAGAAAACTGAAGTCCAGGAGGAAATGAAGCTAGTCTGTCCCAGAATGTTCTTCAAAATTTGCTGAGGGAAAGGACCCCACCCCTGTGTGGTAGTTATTAGAGCTACTGACCAAACATCGGTGATTCTCCATCCAGCCGTATAGCAGGACAGCCATTCCTGGCCCTGTGGGGTCAGGTGTGGTCATGTGACATGGTCATGTGACTTGTCTGACCAAGGAAATACAAATGGAAGTACAAGCCTTAAGATCCAGGGTGAGATCTGCACTGCTCTCTTCGTACCAATACAGCTCAGGAGAGTGGCTGCTCACGTAACTTAGATCCTACAGAGAAGACTGCACAGCAGATCCCTCCGTGGGCCCGCAGGAGACATAAGACATGAGTGAGAGATAGATATTCCTTGTTTTACACTACTGAGATTTAAAGGTTAATTGCTACCCCAGCATAACCCAACAACCATGATTGATACACTCTAGAAAGTTGGATACCTTGGTCAAGGACAGGGACAGCCACACTTGTCAGTGTGCATGTGTATGGTGAGGTGTGTGTGTGTGCATAACTTTGTCACTCAAGCGCCAGTCCAATGATGACGAATGGTTGCTAGGCGAGGCTGTAAGGAACAAGAAGAATGGTAAGCAGGAGGTAGAGGATAGGAAATACCGATGACATTGAAGGAAACTAGAAATCAGTCACAGAAAACTGCCTGCAATTGTTTGCTAAATAAGTTGTGAAGTTTATAAGCAATCATGGCATTTTATAGATCAGGGACTAACCAGGTTCAGAGACGAAAAGAAACTCCCCGAAGACACACAGTCAAGATCCTGATTCCTAATCTGTTTTCTCCCTTTCTTTTTTTATTTTTTTTTAAATATATACACGATTTTTTATTGTTCTTCTTTTATTCCACATTGTCCTTCTGGTTTATTTTTTTGTTATTACAGACGTACAGCATTAGTAATTTTCTCAGCAAATGTCTTACAGGCAGTAAGCTTTGTAAGCCCTGTCTATATTTTTAAAGTTGCCTTTACCTTGCCTTGACTACTTAAGAAATAGTTCATCTAGGTTTACAATATTTTTTCTTTAGCACCTTAAAGATATTATTTGGTTGCCTTCTGGAATCTATCGCTGTAGATGAGAATTATGCTATTAACCTGAATTATTCAATAGTTTGAATTAATCAGTTATTCCTGACTTGATTTTCTTCTGTGGAGAATTTCCATATTTTCTCTTTGTTCTTGATAATTTGAAATGTCAACTAGGCTAAGTTGAGAATGTTAAAAGATATCTTACTAAACTGGGCTTTTCCTTCTGAAATCTGTGTTTTCTAATTTCTGGGAAGTTCAAGGGTTGATTAATGGATGAATTAATGAAAGGATTAAACTCTTGGTCTTAATTTCTTGGAATATTACCTTTACACTTACTATCTCTTTTGAACACTGCCATTTGATATAAGTTAAAATTTCTCATTCTGCTCTCCTTCCAAACTTCTTTGTTAATTTCCATTTGTTTTACTTCCATTTACCTTCTCATTACATTTTGGGTTATGTCCCTGGAGATTTCTCTAGTCTATATTCCAGTTCACTGAGTCCCTTTCCACTTTGTCACCTTTGTGGATTAACACATCTATTTGTATTAACCTTTTATTTCACTTACCATATGTTTTTCCTTGGTTCCTTATTTGGCCCATTATTATTTTATAACCTCCTGTTTCTTTTCTATATCAATCACTTTTTTCTTTTTAAATATTTCTCACGTACTTTGAAGTCTTTTTCTGTCTGCCTAATTATTTGTAGTTCTATGAATGAGAACTATCTCAGTTAAAAGTCTCTGGATTTTCTTTCCCTATGTGTTGTGGTTTGAAGTTGTGACTTTGTCTTTAGTCGGAGTTAGGTCTCATGGCCGTCAAGCAAGGGCCCTGGCCTCTGAGGTTGCGCTGTAGTTTTGCCTGACGATGGGCCTACCATTGTGGTTTCATGATTATGTTCGCCACGATCCTATAGGGCTCTTGAGTTCAATCAGATTTTCTTTTTTTTTAAATATTTTGTATTGTAATATTTTTATTATTTATTTTTGAGAAGAAGAGAGAGAGAGAGAGCATGCATGCACATGTGTGGTGAGGGGCAGATAGAAAGGGAGAGAGAGAGAATCTCAAGTAGGCTCCATGTTGCCAGCACAGAGCTCAATGTGGGGCTTGATCTCACAAACCATGAGATCATGACTTGAGCCAAAATCAAGAATCACTGAGCCACCCAGGCAGCCTTCACATCAAGTTTTCCACTGGGTTTTCTTGACAGTATTTTACTCATGGTCTAGGGCCAGAATCTGCTCTTTTGGGTGCATTTTCAAGGTTCCCAGGTTCACATAGTTTGTTCACTCTTACTAATTGCTAGTGTGGACACTCCAACTGGTAATGCTTTTGGTTATTTCTAACTGCTCTGAGAACTACTCAGATCCCACTCCAACATACCTCATGTCCCAGGCAGGAATCTCAATAGAATCGGCAAGTAATAGAAACTTAGAAAGGAAGTCATGCTCCACTATAAGGAGGTAATATCATAGGATTGGGCTCCAGGGAAATACCAGACTTGGAGCTAATTTGTCAGGCAATAGCATTGGTGTTTTTAAATTGAATCACACCTATTAGAACCCAAAGTAGTAAGTATGCCAATTAGAGCAGCAGTGCCGACTGTGGTTATTACGCAATATTCTGACACTAGTGTAAGAAGGAGAAAATAGAGATGGTGGTAGTAGACACATGCTCAGGTCATTGCCTGTGACAGAGGCCTGGATATTTCCCACATCTACCCCATGCAAGCTGTACTGTACTTTAGAGGGCTGTTACAACAACTCGATGTAATTAAATAAAGTAATGCGCGTGCACTGTTAGAATGGGGTATTATAGGGGACTTTCCATGGCAAAGGTCAGAAACCCAGTCCAAGCTTGGTTCATTTAACTGAAAAATCATTGGCTCACTTAACTGAAAAACCCAGGGGTAGGATTGCTTCAGTGTGATCCTGGTATCATCAGGAATTTTTCCTTCTATCCCTGAGTTCCATTGTATTCTGCGTGTCTTTCTCAGGCAGACTCTTCTCAAAAGTGATGAAGTACACGTCCACGTTGGATATTTTATCTGGCCAGCATGGGTATTTTTTGTAAACAACCCCCCAGAAAGTCCCGGGGAGGACTCTCAGTTGGCCAGAACTGGGCCATGTGGGAATCCTGAAAACCATGTAAATGATGTATGGCTGGGCCCGGGTCACGAGCTCGTGCCCAGAGTTTTGGCTATGAGTTCAAGTGGGTGAATGGAACCCACCCGAAGTAAACAGAATCAGGACAAGTGAGGGGTGCTGAGATTTTGTGACCAGAAAAAAAGTCTAGATGCCAGTCCAGTGAAAATACTAAATGTTTGCTATCACCTGTAGTACATAATACCTTTCTGTCAAATTTGTTATTATTGTTCTATAGTTAACATTATCATTACTTGAATCAGACATGTTTGACATCTATATGCCTATTTTCATCTCATTTCTCCTAAATTCTCCATATTTGCCTGCAGCTGGCTTTATAGCCCCACATTCTAACCTGTTTATGTCTTAGACAAGTATCTGAAGCACAATACACTCTAAGGCGGAGATTTAGCACTAATTTAGGATTTATAGGTTGGAGGTGAACCCTGTCATGTACAAACCAGAGTAAGTTATTAAAAGGTATTTATCCTTTGTTTTCCTGTTTGGAAAATAGGGCCAATGTTAACAATCCTACAGGGTTGTTCTAAGTTTTAGAAATAATACAGGATAAATTCCTAGCACTGTGTCTGGTCATATAATGCTGTAAAAAAATAATGCTCTCAGACCATTTAGCCTAATTCCTGAGGCTAAGCACCACAAAACTGGTGCTTAATAAATAGCAATTACTGGGGTGCCTGGGTGGCTCAGTCAGTTAAGCATCCAGCTTTGGCTCAGGTCATGATCTCGCGGTTTGTAGGTTCGAGCCCCGTGTCGGGCTCTGTGCTGATGACTAGCTCAGAGCCTGGAGCCTGTCTTTGGATTCTGTGTCTCCCTCTCTTTCTGTCCCTCTCCTGCTCATGCTGCCTTTCTCTCAAAAATAAATAAAACATAAAAAATAAATTAAAAAATAAATAAATAGCAATTACTGTGGTTGGCATTCCGTAAGTACTGGTTATTATTATTCTTGTTTAACTTTAGACCATGGCCTGTAGGGCCCCGAGATAAGAGTTAAGATTGTGAGGCTCCTATGTTGCTCAAAGTAGTCTGGCTATTGGTGGTCTGGCTGTCAATCAGACCTGAGTCTGAGTGCTACCAGGTACACACATGGCCGCTTTTCATGGCCACTTACCCAGTCAGTGCTTCCCCAGGTATATGAGAAGACTTCTATCTTTGTCTCCATGCCAAAACTTGAATTCTTATCAGAGTGTTTATTACCCTATATTATAATGGCTTGTTTTCTCTCCCACTGGCCTGAAATCGTCACAGAGAGCAGTGGTTTTCGTGGCACTTAGCATGATGTCTGCAAAGAATAGGCTACCAAATGACATTTGTTGAATGATTAAATGACTCGATCAATGAGTTAGTAAGCGATTCTCAAGTGCTACCACGAGCAAGATTTTCTGCCACTGGGACCACACATTTTTGATCTCCAGGGGCCAACGTTTCCCAAATCACACCCGATTTCACAGCACCCTTTGGGTACCGAATGTCCTGTGGTTGTATCCCTTGGCTCTTATCTGATCTGTCCCAGGGAGTTAAGTTCAGGCAGGGTTCATTATCTTCCTCCCTGGACAGAGAAGCCTTGCACTCGACATCAAGTTACAGCAGTACGTGCGTGTCTATTGTGTGTATAGGCTTTATTTGTTCTAGAAACCACTTTGGAAAAAACCCTCCCATGATAATTTTCAATACCACAGGAATCTGACATTGTGCCAAAAAATATGAAACATAATTATAGTAGCTCTTATGTGTTTAATATTGTGCCAAGAACATTTTCTCCTCAAAGGTATTTGGATGAGAATGCCCTTCTGCGTAAAACTAATTGACATCAAAGTTATGTCTGATGTACTCAAAGCCATTTACATTATTAATTCCTCATTACGACTTTCTTCTAGGGTGGGCTTAAGATCAATGATCCTGAATGTAACTTAGGAATAATTCGTATAAATAAAGAAAGTTTTCAACAAGTTAAAAGATGAGATTAAATGATGTTTTAGAAAGGATGGCTGCTACCCTGAAGTCTAGAAATTTAAAGTATTTTCCTTTAACTGTCATTAACTATATGTCTATATGCTATTTACCGCTAGCTGCGACCATGGTTATCCGATGTCATGAAGTTTAGTGTTGAAAGTTTTAAAACAGCATCGCAAATTTGTTCTATATTTCATATAACTTACGTGGCCTGAATTTCAAGTTTTTATTTACCTGTTAAATAACTGTTACTCTGTTTTATATTTATGTACTAAATTTCTCCACAATTCTTTGCAGAAAATGTTTGTTCCCATACATGCAAATAAGACGAGGAATTGCAGGCTGAGAAATGTGGTCAAGGTCCAGCGAAATATTATTGTGTCACGTCAGTAATATCTGTAAAATAATTAACACTTTTTATTTAGTTTATACTTTGTTTTTTTTTTTTTGAAAACACCCCCTTAATGAGCTGTACCGCTGTGCGTGTTTTGGAGGTGGTATAAGAATGTGTGTTCTTTGCCCCACAGAAAACTTACATTGTCAGGACACCAGGCAAGGGTCTGACTGGGTTCATGTGGATTTATTGAAAGACAGGCAGCACCTTTAAACAAGACGGGCTTATGCTGTGACATTTGCAGATGGTCTGAGAAGGAAGCCAGGCTGCACTTCCTGGGCAAACGCAACTCCTCCCCTTTTGGTAACTATCTACTTCTGCACTGCCTGGCTGAGAGCACTATGTCTCAGCCTAGGGTGGGGTTATCTATCTTCTGAGCTCCCTAACTCCCCCATGCAGGCACCGTGTCTTGTACTTCACAGTGAACTAGATGACTGCAAACACCTGCCATGGTTTTTATCTGATTAAACCTCCACGTGTCTCCTGAAGGAATTGGTATAGACCATACTTCTGAAACATACCTGAAATAGATCTTTACATCCAGTTGGATGTAACGATCTTCCAATGTTGGAAGGAGAAGAGTGAATTACTGGGAACGAATCCAGTATTACAGACTTTAACCCCTATGGTTTTCTTGGACAGATCAATTTAAGGCATGTATGTGCTAATGTATCATACATAGATATGTGTGTGTGTGTGTGTGTGTGTGTGTGTCACAGAGATTACACAGACACAAAACAAATCACTATTATAAATGTGCCTTATAATAGTGATTCTTGGACTTTGGTGAAAGGAGCCTTTTAAACATCTGATAAACGATATGGACCTCCCGGGTAGGAAATGTTTTATTTACAAAAAATTTGAGTCACAGGGAGTCACAGAATCCTTGGCCCTAAGAAATGAAAAAATCATTATATGTGTATACATATTATCATATATTCAGTGTCACCAGAGGAAGATATACTCACCAGATTAAACATCAATGTAATGTAATGTAAATGCCAGAAACGTCCTCCCCTACTGTTTTCCTATTAATGGTCTCAGTTTGTGATTGTATGAACTGGATCATTAGTGGTGAGGCACAAAATAAGAGAGGAAATTTAATTCTCTTGCGTTGTGGAGAGAGGCATGGATTATATTTAAAAAATCTTTTTATGTTTATTATTCACTTTGAGAGAAAGAGAGAGAGCAGAGAGAGAAGGAGAGAGCGGATTCCAAGCAGGTTCCACACTGTCAGTGTGGAGCCTAACGCGGGGCTCGATCTCACAAACCGTGAGATCATGACTTCAGCCAAAATCAAGAGTCGGATGTTAACCCACTGGAGCCGCCCAGGAACCCCTATGGAATTCTGAAAAAGCTTACTTGTGAGCTGAATTTGAGGACTTTCAGTCCCCACATGCACCTTGGCAGGTATCACAATGTCAAAAAAATTCTGATTTGACTCTTCTATTCAAACGGGCCTCTCACTTTATGTCCTTACCCTAGACCTCAGGGACACCACTGTCCCTGAGGGGACCCGTGTCCCGGGAGCATCTATGGGACAACCGCTTAGTTGGTGGGTAGAAAGACGTAAAAGGGACTTTTGCACCTAATTTCCTAATCCTTCTATTAGAGATGATGCTTCTAGAAACTCACATGCAAGTGGACTTCAGGGGTTTATGTGTTATTTTTGGTTTCTTCACCCACCTGAGTGGAAGATGCAAAGTCTTCTCCATAATGCATACTGGTGCAGCCCCTGGCTCACCGCGGTAGACAAACTGCATTGCAGACCTTCTGACAGCCAGTGCACGGCAAAGTAAACATGATTTTCCAACACAGGAGATGGTACCTGTGCCGTAATGGGAAACAGCAGATCAGAAAAATCAGCTCCTACAACTCCCCATTGCCTGGTCACCTCCCGATTCTGAAGCCACTCTGACAAAGAAATGGCTAGAATGGAGGCTTTCTGACAGCCAGTGCTAGCCCATAGCTAACACCATTACCTCTTTTCTTCACAGAAGATAAACGTTGACTTTTAATTTCCCATCAGCATAATACACTAATGTGCATTTGTCCTATAGTTTGTGAGGGAATATGAATTGGTTGATGACATAAAAGAGTAGCTCAAACATGTAAAACTTATCATGCATTTCAAAGGACTTATCTGGTGAGGGGAAGAAAGTTTCCTAAGTTGTGAGTCGCTTTTCATGACAAAGTGAAATAAAGAATGTTCCCATTCCTCAAGCTGTGTCAATGCCATCGAATTGTGAACGTGATTATTTTACGACAGTTTCTTCTAGAGAAAACGCATAATGCAATTCAAATTCCACCCTTCCACTGGCCCCTAGGAAGATATTTATCTGTATGCCCATTCAATTCTCGTGAAAAATGGGTAACTCACCGTTGCACAGCATGAAGGAAAATAAAGATAGACATTTCTATTTTGGCATCATGATTGTCAAGTACCAAATTATTTCATGCCTCAGTCTTGTTTTCCAACCCCTTGCAACACTTATGAAAGATACATGCTCTACCTAAAAATGTCCGTGCCTCAGAGGGTCCCATAACTCACCCACAGCCTGGGAATTTCTGCAGTGTTTAACTGGGAAGAGCTAATCTCGCATGGCTTCTCCTGTTTGGATTCCATTTTCTTTTCTCCTTTCATCTTAAACTCTATGTGAAATTGAGTTGATTCTTACTTTTCCTACCAAGGTTTATATTTTCCACCTTTGCATATCAAGGCTGATCATTTCATCTGATCAAGCAGCTCCCAACTTCTAAATGTTCCAGATCATCCTTTATAAACGGATGTTTCAGAACCTGGAATGTGTTTTCACAGAGAAATAGCGCAATCAAATGGTGGTTATTCTCCTAAGCTGACACAGATTAATCTGTTAAAGAGTGAGAAGACACAGGGCTCAGTTAAAGTTCCAAAGAAGCCAAGTTTGCAGTCATTTCTGGAGAAAAAGCGTCTCCAATTCCAGCTGCAGAATCACACCCTGCCCACTAGCCCATGCGGCAGTGGGAACCGCTACCCCTGGCTTCCGCCATCACAAGGACATTGGTGGCAGCTGTCAAGGGAGGTAAGTGGCAGGTCTGCACGGGGGACACAGTTTCTCTGGGGACTTAGAGGCCAGGTGTTAGTCACAGGCAAGCTGGGAGGCCATGTGAGGACAGGTCTGGGGTACAGTAAGAGCGCACCAGTTCGGCATTCTCTTTCCTTCTTCCTGCCACCCCAGCCCGTATTTTGTCCTGTGGAGGGAGGTCTCTGTGGAAGTGGTGTGAGTCCCCTGTCCAGAACAGGTTAGCACTGTCTTCACATGCTCTGCCCCGGCCTCCCTGACCACTCGCCTTCATCAGCAGTGCCACTGTCCTCGCAGAGAGCTACTCACAGCTAGAGTATGTGAAAATGGTTTAAAATCGAAAGTTCAATCAACTCTTTAGGCTTGCCTTCCAGCCTCACACTGAGCATACCTTAGCTGCTTGAAGATTCTCAACAGCTACTTGCTTGAGCAAGCACTTTGGCTTCAAAAGGCACATAAAGAATGAAAACTCTAGATAGTAAAAGGCCATGTTGCAAAACGTAGTCAAGCGTGGCCAGGGGGAATCAAATTGTGAATCAGATTATAGAAGACACCAAGAAGGACACAACCCGAATAACCTACTCCTTTCCTATGGAGTAACCTTCGTTGTTGTTGTCGTTGTGTTTTAAATAACGTTTTATCTTGGAATAATTTTGGATTTGCAGAAAGGTTGCAAAACTAGCACAGAGCTTCCGTACCCCGTATCTGGGTTCCCCGTTATCAACATCTAACATCTTTGTGGCACATTTGTCAAAACTAAGAACCTGACGTCGGCACACTTCTGTTACATCAACTGCAGGAATGTCACCTGGTTTTCCATGGTCCAGTTTGGGGTACAGCAGTGCATTTAGTCCTCACACCTACTGAGTTTTCTTGGTTCTGTGACAGTGTCTCAGTCTTTCCTTGTCCTTCAGGACCTCCACGGTCTTGAGGAAGGTTGCCCAGGGATCCAGATAATTCATTTTGTCTGTCTTCCTCATGATGAGGCCGGAACTATGGGTTTTGGATGAGTACCACAGCGCTGATGTCCATTCTTGTCACCTGTACCGGGGAGTAGGTGACATTCATGTGACATCCCTGGTGATGTCACCAGGCCGAGCGAGCATTTCTGAAATCTCTCCACTGCAAGGTTACCACTTTCCTCTTTCCTATTCTATTATTTGGAAACAAGTCACCATGTCTAGTCTGTCCCCAAGAGGTGGCAGTGGTGGGGGGAAGAATTAGGCTCCACCTCCCCGAGGGGGAAGTTGTATTTGGAATTCTTGTATAAGAAGAGATGTCTCTTCTCTCCATTCATTTCCTTATTTAGTCATTTATTTATATCAGTATGGATTCAGGGCAGCTGGATGGCTCAGTCAGTTAAGCGTCTGACTTCAGCTCAGATCATGATCTCACGGTTCGTGGGTTTGAGCCCTGCGTCAGGCTCTGTGCTGACAGCCAGCTCAGAGCCTGGAGCCTGCTTCGGATTCTGTATCTCCCTCTCTCTCTGACCCTCCCCTGCTCACGCTGTCTCTCTTTCTCAGAAATAAATAAAAAACATTTAAAAAATTTGTATCAGTATGGATTCATATTTATTTCATACTTGGGGTTTAAGCGAACCTAGCTTAAGGGTTTTCAGACAGCCCCCACCTTCTGGACAGATGCCTGAAGTGTGAGTGGGAGCCTGAGTCTTCTCCCCCAGGGAAGGTCCAGCTGTGAGGCACTGATGAAACAGCGATTCGTGGAGTCTTAGTCACCTTTCCCTCAGACACCTTTACCTCCAGCCCACACAGCCATTGCTTTTATTACTCGGTGCTGTGTTGGCCGCTGGCCACCGCCTCAGCCAGCTAATGAACAGAGCTCCATTACTCACGCTCTGCTCTTATCTCTGTTTCATAAGGGAGCCTGGATGCATGCCTAATAAAAAACTCAAGCGCTTTGGTTTCCTTCTTCTTCTTGAGAAATGAAGCGCTATGTCCTTAGCTGTGTCCATGGACAGCAGGGATTTTGACAAACGTACTCCCCCAAGTCCAGACAAAGGGCTATTCTCCCCAAACCTCCAGTTTGTAGAACAATGGCCAAAGTGTTCAACCGAGCATGAGAAAAATCTTAAGTGAGTATCATTTGGTTAAAACAAAAATTAAAAAGACATAGGTGTGCTTGTATTTCGGTGTTCCAGGTTTGTTTTTCCACAGGAAAGGTTTTCATGTTATACCTTGAACTTTAGAACTGTAGAATGTTGGCATGTACAAAAAAAAAAATGTATTTAGTGCTGGCAATAGAGGCATTTATTAAACCCTCAAAACCTGCTCTGTAAATGTTTTATATGTTCTGAGTCGTAGGGAGTGGTTGTGTTTAGGTGAAAGAACGAAGTGACAAAAGCTTGGTTGTTTTCCTGTGGAAATGCATCCAGAAAAATCTGTAAGGACCTTATCCGTACAAGTGCCTGGCAAGAGGAAATGGCGGAAAAGACGGGCTGCCTGTGCATCCTCTCTGCAGAAGGGACTAGAGCACCCAATACAGCCTACTCTTGCCCTACTCTCCTCCCTCATCCACTGTCCCATCTCCAAGCCCGCAGCCCCTTGCAGACTCCAGGCAAACAACTGCCCTGGGGACATGCAGTCACATGGGGAGATGAGGATCCGGTCTGAATCCTGCTCCCCTTCTTAGGCCAGTAGACAAGCGACTGGACAAGTGACTTCAACCTCTAAAGGCCTCAGCTGCTCCGTCTGTATAATGGAGCTAACAGTCCGCCTCTCATGGGAGCTTCTGCAGTGTAAATGACATGACATACAGTGTTTTGCAGAGGTCTTGGGGACAGACACAAGAAGGCCAAAGAGACAGGTGCCTAAAATGGCAGAGGGCACCTGAGCTGAAGATCCTGTCTCAGGGTCAGGACCTTAAGAATCTGAGCATGAGGGCTGGTTTCAGCATAAGCGTGTGGCTGAATCTCATGCTCCTGAGGGTCCCACCACCCAGGCACAGTAGTGTCCCTTGGGGAACCCACACTGGATGTAGATAAAGATCCAAGCGTGAGTCGCCATCAGCGGCTACAGGGAGCCTCAGGGGAGGGGCCGTGCTTCTGGAAGACCACGTGACACGTGTGGCAGTAGGAAGCAGCGGCGAAGCAGAAGGCTGCATTTAGAGGCAGGATTATGCCTTGTCCCTCCTTATTTCCGGCAAAGAAGTTGTCAACCGCCAGAGCTCGCGGTTCTTTTGCTTGTTTGTTTTTGACAATTTGAGTGTGCTCTTAGGGTGGGAAAGATCCCAAAAAAGGTCCTGTTTGCCACTAAGAATTCAGGGATTTGAGCAATCACCTGAGGAAGTAAGAGGTAATGGCATGTTTGCAGCCTGAGCTGATGGCAAGTAGTTCATATGCATTTTTCCATATTTGAAAGGGCATGGCTTTTGGAAATTCCCACCCCTCTCTCCTCAAAAGCTGCATTTGCTTTTTGTGTGACCTCAGCATCGTTGGGCTTTCCAGCAGTTCCTAAGCCACTTTCTCCAACTGTTGATGGAGTAGACGCAGTTCTGAATAAATCATCAGTGTCACCTCCAGACTGTGGTCGGAAAATATAAAGGTCTAACAGAGATACTGGAACTGAGGACCGAACCGATATAAGCCAAGGAGAAGGATTTTCATCAAAAGGAGAAGAATTGATATTGTTTCCTGGAGCAAAGCAGATCAGCGTCTTCAATCAACAGAACTCATTTTCATAAGCTCTGTTGAATTCCGAGTACCTATGATCATTTATGGGAACACGATGACAAATAAATAGGACTCTACTTTTCTATTCAAGAAACGCCCTAGTCTATGGGATAATAGAGAGTCATTTTAAGGGTCTGGATGAAAACTCGGGGCAGTGGGGGTGTCTGGTGGAATGAAACACACCTGTCTGTGTGCCTGTTGCCTCAGTTTCAGTTGTAGTTGAGTAATTTAAATGTTTGCAAAGTTCTTTCTTGTGACGAGCTAACTTCTGCTTCCCTCAAGTGGGCAAAGCCCTTCTCAGGACCAATATGGAAGAAATCTCCTTACTATTTCATGTCACTGACTTCAAATATTTGCAGGTCACTGTCATATACACGGTAATAATCTGCCCGCCCCCTTTGATTCCAAGGCTGTATTTCCTGCAGTTTTTCCGACTTGCCTTCCCATTAGCCTGGTCCTAGATTCTAAGACATACTAATAGAGGCAATTGAAGCACTACTACTTCAGGATCCTGTCAACTCAGCAATAGCTTATAGTTGACCTTGCACAAGGTAAATGCAAGGTAAAACAACAGTGATGAGAGCCCTCAAGATCACACGACACAGGCAATGAGTAAGAAGGAGCCCAAGTTCTAGGGCAAAGTTCCATGACCTTCCAAAAACTATTCTTAAGTCATTCATTACATTAGCCGTAAATATACCCAACTGTCAAGCTTTTGCTCTATGATAAAATCAATAAGTGTTATACCTGTGGCACTTAAAATTTACTATGAGATGTCATAAACAAAGAGCACACTAATGGAAAACACTATTTCTCTATGCTCAGTACTTCTGGCACCAATGCGAGGGTTTCCATACCAAACAATCTCCAGTTCTCTGTGGACGTCAACTGGGCGTCCTACAGTTCAGTTATGATAGTGACAACCAGGAGGTAGCCCAGACCACTTGGTTTAAGAAGGTTCAATATCACAAGCCCACCCTTCACTTCAGATGCTAATTACAAGTCCCAGGTTGTCATCTGTACTTCTAACCAGCAGCTCTAAAGAAAGCATAGCTTCCCATGACTTCTTCTTGGGTTCAGTCTTTTGCTAGCATGATTCACAGAGCACAGGCTGACAGTTATGTACTATTGAGCACCAAAAAAAATATTTAAAGGATAAAAATGAAGAGCAAGAAGGGATATATCTAGCAACATCTGGAAGAGTTCTGAGCGAATACAGGACCTTCTCTTCCAGAGGAGATTTGGGGTGGGCCAACCTCCCAGTCCATAGATGCATCTTGCTAAGGAACCCAGAAATTCTCCAAACCCCAGAAGTTAGATAGATATGATTGATTAAGTCACTGGCCATTGATGAGCCAACTCAACCGCCAACCCCTCTCCACGCCTGGAGGTTGTACATGGGGCTGGGGGGAGGCTAAACGTTCCAACCTTCTAATCTAGTGGTTGGGTTCCCCAGCAACGAGACCCCACACTGGCTAGTTTCTTCAAAGTCACTTTGTTAACATAAACTCAACTGCCTTAGAAAAGGGTTTGGTGTGAAGGGCAAAAGATGCTTCTTTCACCTTTACTGGCCAACTCCTGAGCTATTTCAGGAACTGGGGGCAAAAACCAAATATTGTAACAAAAGACATTCCTATCTCTGTTAGCATTTAGGAAATTACAAGGGTTTTGTGAGCTCTGGCCAGGATCCTGGGGTTGAAGACCAAAATATATATATTTCTTATCATCTCACAATAGCAGACGCAGCTAACCTATAACTGTTTGAAAATAATAATAAACAGACTCTCCTATTTACCCACAAGCTTATGATACGGAACAGAGTCAGTGCTTTAATGTTCCTTCGGACTGTTGCATAATTATTTCCCAGCTTTCCCCAGAGGCAATTGCTATCCCAAATGTAGTTTTTAATTAACTTCCCTTTCCTTACACTTTTACCACATACGTATGTATATATCCAGAAACAATAGCTGAATATTTTTTCAAAACTTATATAAACAGGATCTTAATACTTAGGTGTTCTTACATGACTTGTTCTTTTTTCTTTAACATGCTATTTTTAGATGCATTCACATGGATGCCTGTGGCAACATCTGGCTCAAGTTCAATACAATTTTTTATATCAACTTAACTTCTTACGTGCATCCAGTGTCTTGCTATTATGAATAATGCCAGGAGCACTCTTAACTCTGGGCTCTGTTGGGCAAGTGCAAGAGTTTCTCTAAGGAACAAAATGGGGGAGTGGTGTGGCCCGTTATTGTGTGTTTTCCTGTTCAGATTTACTAAATTGTAGCAAAAGGCTTTCTGAAATAATGGTATCAGTTTGCAGTCTAATGGCGGCTGAAAAGTTCCTGTTAGCTGTGAGGCCACCCCATAGGCTGGAGGCACAGCAAGGAAGGTGAAAGAATTCACTCACGGAAGAACAAAGGACATGGGAAGTGGTGAGGGGCTTTAGTTGGGGGGGGTGTCACGGGGAGGTGAGGAGGTATGGGAATGTTTGGAATGTCCCTTTTTTGGTAGCTGTGCCTGGGTCAACTGGGGCTTATGGTTATTTTGAGGTGAGTCCTCTAATGGGCTGGGGATATTCAGCCTTCAGGTCAATGTGGGCCCTTCTACCTTCCTGAGGTTTCCACTGTTGACCTTGGTTGCCTTAAAGGGGCTCTACATTTGCTACAAACTAACCAAACTTCTGCATTTTAAATCTGTGCCCCCACCCTTGGGGGGGAGGGGGGGTGACATAAGATGGTTAGTCAGGGTGGTTTTAATTTGGTTACGAATGAGTCTGAGCATTTGTTGATGGGCCTTTTGTGTTTTATCTTTTGTGAAATGCCTGTTGCTGTGCATTATTTCATTTTCAGTTGGATTGTTGTTTTTCTTGACTTTTAGGAGTTTTTCATACATTCTGGATATTGATCTTTTGACAATCATGTCCCCAAAATATTTCTTTTGTTCCAGTTTGTGACTTGTTTCTTCATTCTTGTTGTAGTGTCTTTTTTATTATTATTTATTATTTTTAATATTATATATTATATTTTACATATTATTATTTAGTATTATTATTATTTTTTAAATGCTTATTTCTGAGAGACAGAGCAAGAGCAGGGGAGGGGCAGAGAGAGGGAGGCACAGAATCCCAAACAAGCTCCAGACCCTGAGCTGTCACCACAGAGTCCAACATGGGGCTTGAACTCCTGAATGGTGAGATCATGACCTGAGCCAAAGTCAGACGCTCATCCAACAGAACCACCCAGGAGCCCCTCTTGGTGTGGTGTCTTTTAATAAATATATCTGAATTCAGAGATACTTGAGTTTATTATTTTCCCTACGATGTGCATTGCCTTCTTAAAAGAAAAAACCTCTAGGGGCACCTGGGTGGTTCAGTCGGTTAAGCGTCCAACTTCAGTCGGTTAAGCGTCCAACTCAGGTCATGATCTCACAGTCTATGAGTTCGAGTCCCACGTCGGGCTCTGTGCTGACAGCTCAGAGCCTGGAGCCTGCTTCGGATTCTGTGTCCCCCTTACCTCTCTGTTCCTCCTCTGCTCAAGCTCTGTCTCATTCTCTCTCAAAAATAAATAAATGTGAAAAAAAAATTTTTTTAAAAAGAGAAAACCTCTAAAATCTAGGTCATTAATTCTTTTATATTTTTCTCTTAATACATAACCAACTGCCTAAGTCCCATTTATTGAATATTCCTTCTTCACTGAACTATGACTGCAACTCTGCAGAGATTAAAGTTCAACATTTGTGCACATCTATTTTCAGGACTGTGACTTTCTGCTGACCAGTTTATGTAACCCTGCACCACTATCATACTGTCTTGATTACGTTATTGGTTTCTAGAAGGCCAAGTTCTCTCTCCACCCCAGCTACCACATTTTATTTCTTATTAAAGAATATATTGGCAATTTAGGTTCTCTGTTTTTAAATAAAATGGAATCAATTTATCAAGTTCCATGCAAAACCCTGCCGGGATTATGTTTGGCAAATTCATTAATTCACTGAATCAGTAAGGGGTGAAATAACACCCTCCCTATCATGAGTCTTCCTAACAATGTATATGAAATGTCTTCAAATGTCTTTCAAGAAAGATACATACCTTTTTTTTTTTTTTTTTTTTACCATAAAGGACTGGAGCATCTTATGCTGGATTTATTCCAAGATACCAATCCTTTGAGGTTATTGAAAATGGTATCTTTTTGCAATGTTGCTTTTTCTAGGTGTTTTCTATCTTTATCTTTGGAGAATTCCTGTGCTTTCTGTTTGGAATTATCCCCAATGAGAAATTTTTTGTTCTCCTGGCACATGGTAGCACCAGCCAGTGAGAGCCCCTGCTACTTAGATTTTCAGTTTGGGGACTTTCAGGCCACGCAGGTAATTGCGTTTCTGACTGCAAATCACGCACGGGCTGGCTTAGAAGTAAGGGACTTCTCCATCGCTTCCAGAGTCTCCGGGCAGGCATGTGGCCCATCTGATCAGACCTCCCTCTGCACTTAGGTCCTGGGCTTTGTCTGGGGGCCCTTTGCTGGTCACAGACCAGACCGGGTCAGGCCAGGAGACAAAGGAGGTGGTCCCAGACAAACATGGCTTTTACCCCCACTGAGCTGTGTGCAAGTTTGCTTTCTGCCTTGCGTTGTTTGTCTTCCTTTAGTCTCAGCTCAACCAAGCTTAAAAAGGACATTCCTTAGAGTTTTAAATTGAATCAAGTAGTTTTAGGCATTTTATCCCAGGAGAAGTTTTCTGTTTATCCAGACTGCCACATTGCCAGAAATAGAAGTAAGTCATTCCCCTCCTCCACTTTTTTTTTTGGAAAGGGAAAAGGAAATGAAATTATTTGGCATAATTTCCTTCTTTAAAAATTTGTTTATTTTACTTATTTTAAGAGACAGAAAGAGAGAACACGAGCAGGGGAGGGACAAAGAGAGAGGAGAGAGAATCCCAAGCAGGCTCCGCACTGTCAGCACAGAGCCTGACGCGGACTTGATCTCATGAACCTTGAAATCATGACCTGAGCAGAAATCAAGAGTCGGAGGCTTAATGGACTGAGCCCCCCAGGTACTCCAATTTGGCATAATTTTCTGAATGAACTCATGTTGATTCCACACTCTCTTTAAGTGCTCAAAAACATTTTATTTAATTATTTAAAAAATTGTGTGCTAAAGTCATTAACCTGTTCTTTCTATTTCTATGCTTTGCTTTTCCCCTTAAAAATGGAGACATTTGCTTTCTTCCAGACATGAGGAGAGAGAAAGAGAAAGACAAGAGAGAGAGAGAGAGGGAGAGAGAGAGAGAGAGATGAATGAATGAGTGAATCTGGGGAGGATGACTATGTTCTAGCTACTGACTTACCTAAACTAAGCCTTTTAAACTTCCCACCCCTTGGAAAACAGATCTCTCTTGGGTGATCAGGCCGAGAGTGGGGTCAGCAGTTTACCCCAATCACATGGCCAGTAGCACAGTAAGAAAGTGGGTGATGGGCATTGAGGGGGGCCCTTGTTGGGATGAGCATTGGGTATTGTATGGAAACCAATTTGACAATAAATTATCTTAAAGAAAATAAATAAATAAATAAACTCCAAAGGGGGAAAAAATGGTTGGATTCTTTTCTGTACCATGCCTCCATTCCTAACTGTTGCTAACACTGTAATATTGCGTACTACAAGCATTTTTGTGCTAATCACATTGCATTTTGTTTTTCCATCTGACAGGCTTACATTTCTTCTGATGTTAGCAAAATACCTACTAGGCAGTGGAGATTTATGCATCTAAAATACCTGTCTTCGAAGTTTTTCTTCTTTTTCCCCTTTTGACAGATACATTGAAGTGATGTTAGGAAAATCGGTATAAGTGGGCGTTTTCAAATGAGGCTTGAAATAAATAGTGGCCCCTTGCCCAGCAAAGAAGTGACACCTGTTAGCTAACTGGGACACCCCTCTACCAGCATCATGGCTTCCCCGTTGGCTGATGGGGGCTTGGCCACCCAGTTGTAACCTGAAGCAACTGAAAATAAATTCTTCCTCACTCACTCAGAGTTCTAAACCATTCATTTTGGGTGTTTTATAATGTGTGTATTAGAGAAATGAAATATCTGACAGCGATTTACTATTGCTCAGTTTAATTTACTTTTAAGCTTTTTTTTTATTTTGAGGTTTTCTTAGTAACATGTCAAGGGATGTTACTCTATGAAATGAAAGTAAATTACATTACACATGCCCTGCTACCCATGGAGCACCGAATGCCAAAGAATTGAGGGAAAGGGCTGTATTTTACCTTAAGGCCATCGTATAATTGTTTCTATTTCTTTTCAAGTGGCTTTCTCGTCTTTCATAGCAGCGGTTCAGGCCCTTGGTTTGCAGCACCGTGAGTTTCCTTCCATCAATATTTCCATCCTCTCTAATTTAATAACAAACTGAAAAAGTTTAAAGCTACCTTAAGCTGTTAATGTTATCTTAAGCATTAAATGCATATCATTGTGAGAAGGTGCCATGCGGCAGTATTAAGCCAACAGATATGACAACATCCCCTTATTATTTAAATCAATGGGGTCTTCTGGTTTCATTGCTAGTGAATGATAAAAGTGGGTAAATATCCGGTAGTTTTTTCTTCTAGTATGTACATAGTTTCATTGCTGGTCTGTTTTGTGCTGGTTTTACCATAATATGTTTGATTGGGATTAAATCAATCAAGATTCATTATACTTGTGTCTTGACTCTATGAAATCAGTAATTTTATACGTAGATCTTTCTTTTTCTTTCTTTCTTAATTTTTCTTTCTTTTTCTTTTTCTTTTTTTTTTCTTTTTCTTGAAAATTAGCTACTGGGCAGAATATGTTGTCCTTGTTAGAGTTTCCATAAACTTACTTTATGCTTTCCATTTTCATACTGAATACGCAGAAAAGAAGTAAAGTCCTTTAGTCATGCCATTTAGGGAAGTAAACTTAACTCCTATGTTTTTGTTTGAAACGTCTGTTACCTTTACTTGGTTTTGAAGACTCTAACTTGACTCCCATTGGACCAGAATCTCAAACCAAAGTAGAATAAAAGAGAAGCGTAAACTTCCAAGTGGACAGTCGGTGATCTAAGAGGAAACCTACTAGCTTGATCCCTGTGCCCATTCCCCAAATAATGTCACCAAAGATTTCTTCCACAGCATCCCACACCGATGTGAGTTTCCCAAGGACTCCGCACATCCGCCCCCTTTCGGCATATCTGGGGTTAGGTAAGCCGTTTCTGTCCTACCTTGTGGATGTCTGGAAAACGGCATCACGATGAAACTCCCACACAGCCCCTCCTACATTGTGTATCTGGCCTTAGCGAGCATATAACTCATATACGTGATATATTACTCATTGCAGTGGCAGTTGGAACAGAGTGCTCAACATCATGAAAATAAACTGAGGTATTTATGAGCAGAATTTGACCTGTCAAATTATTTATAGATGCCTTATGAAAAATAAAGTTAAGAATCTGAAGATTAAGAATCAGTAAGACATATTTTTTTTATTTTTTTAATAGTTTATTGTCAAATTAGTTTCCACATAACACTCAGTNAGACATATTTTAGAACGCACTCACATACTCTTTGTTTCTTTCTTCTTTTTTTCTGGCCCCAGCCTAGTGGGCAGCTCTGGTCAGTTATGCAATATGTTGGCTTCCCCCTCTGCCCTTTCCTTTGCTCTGACATCCCAGGAAGGGATCACCAGTCCCAAACAGTGCAGGCTCTGAGAAGGCTCCTGTCTCAGAACAGAAGTAATAGCATGTTTGCTCGACCTCTGAATCACATTAGGTTGGCTTTGCTATTGTTTCTTCTCTAACTTGGTAGCTCAATTCCCGCAATTAGATCCCGCAATTAGATCCTGGCCGGGGACTCAACAGCACTGTACTCAGCTGGAGCAAATAAGTGTCTCCTGATTTTCTTCCCTTCCACAACCCACATCTCCACCCCAAAAGTCAGCCTTGGTTTATCTCTGTTACCTCAACATTTGCATTCTTGAGCCCTGCTGGGTGGCCGAAGAGCCCAAATCATGGTGGTTGTTTGCCCACGTGTCCACCAAGAACTAAAATCCCAGGGTAATAAAATCATATAATAAAACAAATATGATATAATACCAAGTACATGCACACCCGCACTGGAACATAAAGAGTATGTTCAATAAATGTCATGGATTTTATGCGTAATGTTCAGTCAAAGTGCTTTGAGTTCATGAATCTGTCTGCTCAGCTTGAGATTTAGTTTCTATTAAAACATGTCTTAAATCCTTGAGCAAAATATGATTTGCCATAAGCCAAATTGGGGCATGGTTTCCCTCAAATTGGTTCCTTAGAGCCTTTAAATGAAAGACATGTTCAACTAATGAAAGAAGAATATTACTGAAATATCTTTATTAATTAATTCAAATTGATAGCCATAGCATGTGACCTTTCTGGGCACACGGGATGGCCATGGAGATAAGCTACTCATATCTCCCTCCAGAAGAACCTTCTGGAAAGTATGTCACACCTTCAGATCCACTGTGATGTTCTTGCCAAAGCCACGCTCCCTTGACCAATCCTAGCAAACACCTGTGCACAGTGGGGTGCTGGATCTGGGTCTTTCCTCCTGACCCTGGATGCCTCTATCTCACGTTCTTTGCCCAGGGCTCCCTGTCAGCCTGGCCGAGACTTACCCAGAGAAACACTACATCTGATGCTTCTCCAAACCATACCTACTTCCTTCTCTCCTTTTGTGGATGCCAGACCCACACCACCCCCCTTACCTACTCCTCTCTCTCTGTCGAGGCATTCCCCACTAAATGTCTGGTAAGTCTCATTCTCCCTTGGCTTCTGTTTCTCAGACGACCTGAACTGACATCCGCCTTCACCCGCGGAAATGCTTTGAAAACCCATTTTAGCAGAGCAAGAAGCAAAACATGGATGTTTGGTTCCATCCCATACTATAAGGGAATCCCACACTCTCGGATGAAAATAATTTGAAAACAAACACAAAAACAACAAAAAGCCTAATTGATCAGAGGGTAACTGGTGCTTTGATAACCCTCTCACACTTAATTAGAAAATGAGTTGTTTCAAAGTTTTAAAATGTCATGAGAAGGGAAATCACTTGCCCCAGGATGCAGCTAAAGGGCTTATCATGGTGTAAATAAAAGCCGGGCATTGAGGGAAAAAGCTAAACTTTTCTCTGTTGTTATAATTTCCTGCTTCTGGTGCATCGTGGGGGAAACTTGAGATTATATGACGAGATATTAATTCTGAATGATCTTAACTTTGGTAGGTATTGGAGACAATGTCGTCTCCCACCAAGCAAACCTTTCACTAGTGCTCAAAGAGTCATTGGGGGGAAAAAAGGGGGAAATCGGGATGTCACTCTACTCTGTAAATCACAACAATTGATTCAGAAAGGACAGCCCTAAGAGAGGCCAGAGGGTTAATAAACACTGTCATTTTCACTTAATGTAACTGGCAAAAGGGCTCGGAGCAAGGCTCTACTTCATTTTGTCCAGAAAATTGCTTTGAGAAATAAACATCCAGAAGAAGAAAAACACCCCCAAGCTATCATTTTGGGAAAGAAAATGGCACAGCATTTCTTTCACGGCAATCGCAGAAAGGGCTAAATTTCTTGGTTAGCATCTAACAATGCAATTTATTTTTGTTGTCTACTAAACATGTTAATTTTTTAGGAGGAAAAAACAAGGTGCACTGTTTGGCCATAAAAAGTAATTGCTGCATTAAAAACTCTCTCAATTTCTTCTTGAAAAGAAAAAGTGCTAGTTATGCCAGTTAGGATTACAAAATTGATGATTCATCTTGAATTCGGTGACTAGTATGAGAAATTGCTTGGGGAAAGATGCGCTTAAGAGACGTTAAATCACTGTTGTGATTTTCTTCGGAGCCAATGCTTCTATGCATTAACTTTATGCACATTCTGTATTTTTTAAAAAATGAGGAAATGCTGGGAGAGGTGATTTTGATTCTTGGCAAATCTATCACATGAAAGGAATTAAGGACAACTCTTACTGGAATTGGGAGACTGGTTTTACCAAATATGACTGAGGATAATGTTTGGACATTTTCCTGGGCAGGCAGAATGGAGTCCAAGCAGGCTTCTAAGCAGGAAAGGTCAGCAGGATGATTCATGTCAAGCTTTCAAAATGGTGACTTGAGGGTCCTGGGAAGATCAGCCAGAAAGCTAGGGCTGCGGCTGTAGCCCAGATGTGCCGTCCTAGGGATTAAATCAGAGCAGGAAGTCAGGATTGGGAGGGAGAGGGAAGACAGAGCATTGCAAGTGGGGTCAACTGTTCGGACTGTAAATGCCAGGGTTAAGGGATGGGGAGAAAAGTTATGTTATTTCCCTCACATCCCCCTTTTCTGTTTACCACCTGACTCTTCGTTCTTGATGCCCATTTTAATAGCAGCAGCAACACGTGAACTTTGTACGGTGTTTGCTTATTTTGATTCGCTTTCAGAAACACTTTGAGGAAGCACAACAATTATTACTCCCTTCAATTTTTAACGATAACGTGAGCCTCTTTGGAAGCGAGGGTTCATCCCAAGAATTATAAACAGGCAGTCGGTAGCCAAGTGGGTCAAGACACAAGTTTGCTTGTTCTCTGTTGTTGTTTTAACTTCACCACAGAGCACTCCGTGATGAATCATGATGGAAGCCCAAGAATGACCTGTCTACACGTTGACCAAAGTTACAGGTGGACTGTACAGGGCACTGTGGGGTGAGACAGCAGAGGAGGAGCGATGGCATGGGGCTCAAGGAATAACCACAAAATATGAAATATAACTTTATTTAACCTTACTATATATGTGTATAACTTAATATATATAACTTCATAATACATTTCTGTTTTCCCAGCCAGAAGTTACATCTCCCCATCAACATCACTAAGCCATAGCAAAGCAAGCCTGGAAACTTCCAAACTAACCATGTCAAGATGTCAAAGGAAGTTTCTTATGCTGTGTTCTTGTGAGTCTACCCGTCTTCTTCCTTCGATTGGACTGAGAAGAATTTTCTTTTCATCAGTCATTGTTTTGCTCCTCTCTGCATGTTCATCGCCAGCCTCTCCCAGTGGTAATAATCACAGCATTCGCTCTGTGCCCAAGTGGACAATCACAGCACTGATTATTGTGTCATTGCCGGCAGTCTAAAGGCAAGCTCATTGGCGGGCTGGACGCTTACCCTGAGAGGCGAGATGTTTCCACCTCATTATGTTGAACAGCAGGAATTCTAAATTCTGTCTTAAAAAAATAGGTCATTGCTGGGGGGTCACAGGAGGGCCCTACAAATGAAACCATCTGGCTGGTGATAAAGAAAAATGGCTGCACTATCACAGAAGGTATAGCCCTGTGTGTGAAAAGTGGGTGATTAATAATTTTAGCACATTTGGCATTTCTCTATGATGAAATACCTAGCAGCAATGAGTTTTTAAATTTCATTTTACAATTTGCATACAGTGAACTTTTACTTTATCGGGGTATGAGTCTGTGAGTTCCAGCAAATGCACGTACTCTCACCGTAATCAACCATAAGCAAGATAGAGAAGAGTTGTCTGCCTTCCAAACATTCCTTTGTGCCCCCCATTCACAAACATCCCACCAACCCCTAATGCACTAACAACCACACATTTATTCTCCTTCACTATGTTCTGGGCTTTCCCAGAATGGCACGTAAATGAAATAATACAGTATGTAGCTTTTAAGTCTTGTGTAGGACATGTTAGCTACGATTTTTAAAGTGTTTTATGCAACAAAACAATTCCTAGACTTTTGAGAACTAAGTCTTCCCCTGTCACACAATGTAGGCAGGAGTGACCTGCGCTGTAAAAGAGAAGTACCAAGAACTTTTGCAATTTTAGTCTGTTGGTTCACGTTGGCCCCTCGGGGGGCTGAAAGTGAGCTTACAATCATGTGGTTCAACCCCTTCATCATACAGTTGAGGGAGTTGTGGTCCCACACAGAGGGGTTGTGGCAGAGTCGGGGCGAGAATTCAATATCTTGACTCCAAATGCAATTCTCTTTTGACTTTACTTCTAGCTACGCAGTAACATGAAGCTTCTCCTAAATGAAAACCAAATATGAGGCTTGCTATATATATTTATTCTGTAGGCTTCCACTTAAATCTCAACCTCACATGAAAATAAATCATGACCACGTCAAAATAAGCCAAACCCTGATATGATTCACCTCTCATATATAATATGCTTACTTCAGGTCAGTCCATTTGAGTTGCTGTAACACAATACCAGAGACCAGTAGCTTATAAACAAAAGAAATTTGCTTCTTAGAGTTCTATGAAGTAAAGGCTATGAAGGAGGCTATGAAGTCCAAGATCAAGGTGCCGGCAGATTCAGAGTCTGTTGAGGGCTGGCTTCCTGGTTCATAAATGGCTATGTCCTGCCATGGCAGAGGGGGGTGAGGGAGCTCTCTGGAGTCTCTTTTATAAGGACATTAATCTCGTCACGAGGACACAGCCCTCCCAGAAGCCCCCCACTACCAAATATCATTCTACTGGGAGTTAGGATTTAACATATGAATTTTATGAGGACACAAAGTTTCAGGCTTTTGCACTTCATATTATGCATCACATAAGGAAGGGAACTGCAATGGAATGTGAGCAACCTATTTCTTAAACATTTAAGAACAACAAAGATTGTGATTTGAGCAAAAAGCACAGGTACTCAGTCTCTCCCTTTCTCTCTCTCTCTCTCCCTCTGAGTTTCTGCTGAGATTTACACACTGATGTAGATAACCAGGTATCAATCCTCACTTCGATTCTGTATTTAATCCTAAGAGAGTTTGACTTTGAAATAGAGCTTGATTTTAGGAGGACATGTGTTTGAATGTGAATGAGCAGATTTATGGGGGGTTTTTTGGGTATTTTTCATGGAACTCTTTGGCTCCATCACTGAGCCAGATCTGGGAGTCAGGAAACTTATGTTTCACTTTTAGTTACTCGGAATTTCTGCCCCCGTGCCAAAGACGTCAATCATGACACTTCAGACTATATTCCAATTAAATCATCTTTTTCAGCTCCTGGTAAAGAGCCCGTCCTCCAAAGGCCGTGGGACCCCAGGTCAAGCTGATTGCACCAGAAATGAACTTCCAACACAAGTGGCAACAGTCCACAGGATGGAGAGCAAACAAGAGGTAGCCTGGTTCAAAATGGTAAGCAAAGCCAGTCAGATATCCTCTCTCGATCATTCAAATTAAATTTTCACACTGAAGTGGGCCCTGAGTGTAGGAGCTGAAAGGTCATGAAAGAGACAGAGGCCAGAGAAGTCGCAATGTGGAAGCTGAAATTACGGGGAAGAAGAAACCCTGAAAACCAACCGGAGGGCATGAGCAGAGGCTGAGGACTCCTTTGGTCGCACTGGCGGTGGAGCAGTGGGATGGAGAGAAATGACCTGCCCTCCCGGGGGTCCCATTGTCTGGGGTTTTCCTGAGTCCTGTGCACACACAGTCTTGCATGAACCATCCTCCTGACCCTGGTATGGGAGGCAACTTGATTGAGTCGGTCTAGCCTTAAATCAAAAAAACCTTTAGACTCTATTTCAACAAAAACTATTGGCAAAGACTCCCCTCAACGGTAAAAGTAGGTAGTAGAGTTTCTTAAATACAAGAGGAAACATTTCTCTCCCAGTAAAGTCAGATTTGCTACTTATTTACTGAATATGTGAGGAAAAGAAATATGAGGTAATAAATGCCTGAATAAGAATGTTTAAATAAATAAAGAGCTTTCTTTAAATTTCCAATGTAGGCAGTGATATAGACAGTAACTAACAGGCTGTTTCCGAGTAGAATTCCAGAGAAAAGTGCTTTAAAGAAAAGAAAATATATATTTATAATGAGCTCATTTATAGGAAATTTTTACTAGCGTGTTTAAGAATAGTTCTTACCCCTTATATATTTTTTCTTATATTTGTCTTTTTCTCCTAGAATGCCTTATTTTATCATGTTCTCTTTTCAACTCTCCATTCTTCAGGGCTTAAGTTAAATAAAATTATTTTCTATACATTTCCCCAGTGTCTTTGTTTGAATTCATCTCTGATTTCAGAGCATAACCAAACTCTTTCCAGCATTGATCACTTCTACTTACAGCATGGTCATTTCCATACCTGTATATTGCTTTCTCTAATCTGTAAACTTTTCCAAAGCAGAGGATTTGCTTGTTTGTTTGTGTGTTTGTTTTCCATTTAGTATTGGGAGAAAAGAGATAATATCTTGAGATATATTAAGGTAGTTTTTTGTTGATAGGCTCTTAGCTGTGATATTCCCCCTTGTTAGCCATAAATACACATTGGCTTGTGAAGGGACAGGATTGTTACAGCAGAAATACAAACAGAAAGAGTCAATATCTGTAGCAGAG
>NW_027527932.1:8983354-9186513 GCF_008692635.1 Crocuta crocuta
ATATATATATATAAAATTTCTCATTTTAAAAGAGAGCCTCTTTTTCAAGAAAAGGAAGTAGGCATCAATCAAGAGAGACAGAGTAACATATAGCTAGAAACAAATGACCGTAACGAGAATAACAGAGAGCCCTGTGATTCTAGAAGAAGGATTACAGTTGGCCAGTTTGGAAGGGCTGGGAGGTAAATGAGAAAACAGAGGTCTCAGGGACCATGAGGAACTTCAGGTAGAAGAGACTGTCCCCCTCTGCCCAAGTGACACAATCTATGTCTAATACCTGGGAGCAGCCTGGACATTGGGCAACATCAAAAATCTATCCATAAGTTTAGTCAACTCAGGCTGCCAAGACAAACTACCATAGACTGGAGGGGCTTAAATAATAGGCATTTCTTTCTCACAGTTCTGGAGCTAGAATTCTAAGGTCAAGGTTCCAGACAATTTGATTCCTGGTGATGACTCTCTTCCTGGCTAACAAATGGCTACCTCCTCACTATGTCCTCACATAGTACTATGTAGGCTGGGGGTGGAAGGGGGTGCAGAGAGCAAGTTCTCTGATTTCTCATTTTATAAGGGCACGAATCCTACTGGATCAAGTCCTTGTACTTGGCCTGGATCAGTCCATGTACTGAATTGTGTCCCCCCTCCTCCCCACTAAAATTCCTATATTGTAGCCCTAACTTCAAATGTTACTGTATTTGGAGATAAGGTCTTAATCCAATTGGGCTGGTGCCCTTAGAAGAACAGTATGGAGCACTAGAGCTCGCTCTCTCTCTCTCTCTCTCTCTCTCTCCATATGAGGACACAAAGAAAAGGTGGCTGTCTATAAGCCAGGAAAAGAGCTTCACCAGAAAACATATCAGACAACACCTTGATCTTGGACTTTTCAGACTCCAAAACTGTAAGAGATAAATTTCTTACACCACCCAGTCATGCCATTTTGCTATAGCAACCTTGGCAAGCTAAATATAGCATCTCATTCTTGTGACCTCATTTAACCTCACTTATTTCCTTTAGGCCCCATCTCCAAATATGGTCACAAAGGGAACCAGAGCTTCAACACGTGAGTGTGGGGGGGACATAAACATTTGGTCTGTAACGATACCAGTTTCAGTGGGATCCACATGTTGCCTGCACTGAGAAGCTCTGTGAGAAACATGTTTCAAAGCCACCTCTGGAGAGGATATACTGTCTGCCAATGTCTGTCCCTTGCTCATTGGCTGTCCAGCAAGAGTGATGCCTGCCTCTTGGGTCGAGTCTTGGTTCAGCCTATCCTAAACACACTGTGTGGACAGCTCCAACGTCAATAGCAAAAGTTATAAATACATTTCCTTCACACAGAAGGAAGGAATCTCTGGGCTCACCAAGCAAGTAGTGGTGGTGTTATAAAGGGAAATTCCCTCATCCTTTCTTGCATTAATTGTTCCAAACTGAGATTTCCCTCTATTGTTGAAAACAGGATAAAACTCTTTCTCTGTGTGCACCTTTCAATTTTCGTCTCTTATGTGGACACTTCCGAAAAGTCTTATATTGCCCAAGTTCCATTTTAATAACTTCCAGATATTTCAATCCATAAAAAGGGTCCACATTAAAGGGATAAATGTTCTTCTCAAGATAACAGGAAAATAGAGAGTGGAAAGTTAGTTACATAAAACCATACTGCTGGTGAAGAAAGGCTACTCGATTACTCCAATGCTATTCTATCACTTATTATTTGAACCAATGCCTAATAATCAGTAATAATGGAGACTAATAATAAAGCACGAGTAATTAAAATGGCAGATTATTCCAAACATTAATTTAGCCATATATTTCCATATATATCCCCATTGATTCTTTCTAAAAAACTTTTTTTAGGGGCACCTGGGTGGCTTAGTCAGTTAAGCGTCCGACTTTCGCTTAGGTCATGATCTCGCGGTTCGTGGGTTCGGGCCCTGCGTCGGGCTCTGTGCTGACTGCCAGCTCAGAGCCTGGAGCCTATTTCAGAGTCTGTGTCTCCCTGTCTCTCTCACCCTCCCCTGCTCATGCTGTCTTTCTCTCTCTCTCCTAGAAATAAATAAAAATATTTAAAAAATATTTTAAAAAAATTTTTTTGAATGTTTATTCAGAGACAGAGCATGAGCAGAGGAAGGGCAGAGAGAGAGGGAGACACAGAATCCAAAGCCAGCTCAGGGCTTTGCACTGTCAGCACAGAGCCTGACATGGGGCTTGAACCCACAAACTGTGAGATCATGACCTGAGCCAAAATCAGAGGCATAACAGACTGAGCCAGCCAGGCGCTCCCCACCCCATTGATTCTTTCAATTATACATTCATGTCCCTGCTTCACCTTTTTGTGACTTGTGTACAGATAGCATCATGGACAAAAGCAGGTTGAAAAAATGGCCTCAAAACTCCCCAAACACCTTCATCAGCCCTTAATGTTTGAGAAACAATTACAGGCATATTTCCTTCTAACTTTGGTAGCACCACGTTACTCTAAAGATGTAGAAGGAATTTTAAGGAGAATATGGAGTTTGACTCAACCTAAATTAGAATTAATCACACAACATTGTTCTTCCTTCTCCTAAAGAGCTCTTAATTTCTTCTCATTGTCCCTCGTGATTTCAGTGTGATCGTTTTAGCAGGACCCTTGTGTGCTTCGCACATAGGTGACTTCGTTTTTACTGGAACTTTGTATCCTAGAGAATGAGGAAGACACTAAGGACTGACAGATGACCAGGAGGGTCACTTTAGCCACGTACTTACTCATTAGCATAGGAAGGGGCTGTCTATTGTTTCATCACAGTTTAAAGTCCTGCCGTGTCTAAGTTCTCAAAATAACTCTAAGGAAAGGCCACACCCTGCACTCCTTCCCACACATTCCACCCCTCACCCCGGCCACCCCCATGGCAGGCTGGCACTAAGGGGACACAGTGAAGTGAGGGACTAGGAAGCACCACATGAACCGCAAGGAGACTGTGATGGGGAAGCCACGAAGAACCTTGAAAATTAGAACCAAGGGGGGAAATGCAGCTGAGAAACGCTGTGGGGGCAAAAAGACTGTGGTCTTATTGAATAAAGAGCAAAAGAGGAGAAGGTGAAGACAGCTCCAGGGTTTCCACTCAGAAGGATGTTCCACGAGGAGCTTCTGAAACATGGATTTCCAAGTTCTCAGATACCCTTGAAGGGCAGCGCAGATTTGAGTAGAAAATGGTGTTTATCCTAGGTATCAGGCCGGTGAAACAAGATGGCCAACAAACATAATTCAGAACCTGGGAAGGCCACCCCGTTCCTGCTTCTGTCGCAGATGAAAGACTACTGAGGAATCCCACCACCTAAGGGGAAGTCTGCGGCCACAAAGTCAAGTCCGCATTGATGCAGGTTCCCTTCCATTCCCTGACCTTACCCTCATTACCTAGTAAGCAAAAATAAGAATAGTTCAGTCTGCGAAGCCATTTTTGAAAAAATAAAATCTCCAATAGAGAAAATAAATTAAGACAATCTATTTCCATTTTCATGAAAATTTCATTTCAGAGGAAACCGGGCATCGGGTAGTATTGGTGACATGAGGATTGTACAATTCAATGCAAGCGAAGACTTGGAAATTCTATAAGAGAAAAAATCCTACATAAGTATAACTGATTGTATTCATTGTTGGGGAGGAGATTATGTCAATAAATTTAATGAAATAATAACCCAGGAAGCTCCCAAAATGATAAACAGGGCTTCACAGAAACAAATCATTAAATGTGGCAAAGGAAGGCATGGTTTGGCTAGAGTTCTAGAATAGAAAATCAAACTTAATTGTATTAGATGGTAAATTACTATTAAGTTACTGGCTGTTCTCCCTGAAGTCCAGCAACATGGCTCTACACTATGATCCGTCACCATCAATTAGTATTTAAGCAACAGCTTAAGAAGATAAATAATCGTAGCATCAGTTAACTTCATTTTGCCTCTGGTTGAAGTATAATTTGCTGTTCTCTGTTACTGAAAGGGCCATGAAACCATATTAGAAATATCATATTAAGAGATACACACAACGACACTAAGATGAATATTGGCTCCTCTCTTCTCATTCTTTACATGTAGCATGAAGTCGGTGTTTGGCCAACTCTGATCTTAGAAGTCATACTTTTTTCACATCGCATTGTTTTACTTTCTTCATCAATTCATCCTGCGTAGTATGTTCCTGCTTCTGTCTTTTCCACTAGAGGGTAAGCATCTGGATATTCCAGAAGCATCTGTCTGGTTTACTGCTGAATCCCCAGGGCCCAGAGCAGCACCTGCACATGATAGAAACCAAAGAACTATTGTCGGATGAAGAAATAAGTTCTCTGCAAAAGGAAACTAAGAAATCCGACAGAGGTAAGAGCAGAATGACAGATTAAAGGTTATAATGAAGCTCGTATGTAATATAAGTTTGGCCCTCTCTTTCCAGCGATGAGTTAGAAGCCTGGGTTATGGATTCTCATGTGATCGAAAGGATGACTCATTTAATGGCAATGGATAAGGCCCTGGTGCCCATGTGCTGCTCCCGCATTTCCTGGTCTCCTAATTCCAGAGATGCCCCTGACTCCAGGCTGCACTCATGTTTAGAAATAAAATCTTTAGACACATTTTTTATGAGATTTTCAGGATGGAACTTGGCTCACTGGACGCAACAGCCATATCACAGCAAAATACTTCAAGGCATATAAAAGAACCACAGGTAATTGAGTTTATGAACATAAATCTACTAAAAGCTAACTCTCTCTCTCTCTCTTTAAATCTTACACCTATACATTCTCTAATACGATTGTTTCCACATTTTCCAAAAATCATCAGCTATACTTCACAAAGCTGAGCTTACCTAGAATATCAGTGAAAACATTTCGCATCTGTAATATAAGCCTTAGGGAGCTCCTTTTTATTCGGGAAAGAAATTTTTTTTTTTTACCTTTTCACTTTTACCTGTAAAAAAATTCCCATACACCGAAATGCAAAGGAAATCAACTGCAGAGGCTACTGCAATCTTGGGAGTTTTATTGGTAGCAAAAGAGCTCTGACCAGAGTTTCACCCAGGATGGGCCCAGAGGACAGGCAGTATTCAACCACCCTATTCCACAAATATTTACTTAGCCTTCTGTGAGCCTCATCAATGCTTGACCTTGAAGTACATAAGGGCAAACAGCCTGATCAAGTCCCTCTCTGCCTTCTAGATGGCAGGGGAGGGAAATTTTGATAAGAGAAGTTCAGTGATCTGTGAGAAATAGGAAAGTAGGACGGAAACAAGGTGGGTCAGCTCTGTAAAGCAGGTCAAAAGGAGACCTTCCTAAGGAAGACATTTAAACCCAGCCAGGTAGTTAAACAGGACAAAGGTAGGCAGAAAGAGAATGGCCCTTAAGATCCTCGGGTCTCCTTCAATGTCGAGCCAGGCTCTCAGGGAGCCCATTCAGATTGGGGCAAGGGAACGGGGCCCAGCTTGGGTCGGGTGTTCGCCCTCACTCCAATCAGCACAGTGGCGTTGGGTAGCAGTGGCAGGACCAGCTGCCCAAACGGGCCCCTGGAGCACAGCCCTGGCGGGACCCATCACGGGTGGAGACATGCTCTCTGAGACGGGGGAGGGGATGAGGGTGCCTGTCTGTAACACGAAGTGTTCTTTTATAGGCAATGCGAAGATATCCCCATCTCATGTGCAAGTTCAGCCCATCTCCGGGCACTCCCAGATTTGCTTGTTCAGGAGGGGCAAGGAGGGTTCCTACTCGTGAGGAGGATTGATTACAGTGGATGGAAACAAAGGCAAAACCCGCAAAGAGAAAATCACACCGAGCCAAGTCGGGGCGACAGAACCGGTGTCAGCTTCCAGATCCCTCTCTCAGCGAGTCCCACGGGCTGCATGCAAACACACTTCAATCGGAAATGAGATGTGACAGCTGGCGTGAAATGTCGCCAACCTGGGAAGCTCATTAGACAGTCAGGCTCAGGGTTTTTATGGGGGGCTGATCTCACAGGTACGTGGTGTGCAGAATATACCCAAACTCCAGACTTCCAGAAGGAACAGAGGATTTCAGCGTAACCACGTTGTTAATGTAAATAGTTTAGGCACATTGGGCCACCCACTCCTACTATTATTTGGGACTGGTGGGAACACTGTGGATATCCAGTTTCCCAGACGGGAGGAGTCAGGCTTGTCAGCAAGGCTTTCAAAGGATACCCTCAGGCTTGCCAGCTGTTTTTTTTTTCTCCAAGTTTTAATTTAAACTCCAGTTAGTTAACATACAGTGTAATATTAGGTGTCTAATATACAGTATAATTATCAGGTGTAAAATATAGTGATTCATCACTCATTTACATAATATTAGGTATATAATAGACAGTGTAACTGTCAGGTGTACAATATAGAGATCATCACTTACATACAATGCCCAGTGCTCATCATGGCAACGGTCCTCCTTAATACCCATCACCTGTCTCACCCATCCCCCCCACCCACCTCCCCTCTGGGAACCATCAGTTTGTTCTCTATAGTTAAGGGTATGTTTCTCGTTTGCCTCTTTTCCCCCCTCTGTTCATTTCTTTGTTTCTGAAATTCCACATATGAGTGAAATTATGTATTTGTCTTTCTCTGACTTCTTTCACTGAGCATTATATGCTCTAGTCTGTCCATCTCATTGCAAATGGCAAAATTGCATTATTTTTATGGCTAATATTCCATTATACACACACACACACATATACACTTATATACGTTATATACATACATATACACTTTTATGGCTGACTAATATTCTGTTATATACATATATATATATACTTCTTTATCCATTCATCAGTTGTTGGACAATTTCACTCTTTCCATACATTGGCTATTGTTGATGCTGCTGCTATAAACATGAGGGTGCATGTATCTCTTCAAATTAGTATTTTTGTATCCTTTGGGTAAATACCTAGTAGTGCAATTGCTGGATCCTATGTTTTCCAGAGTAGGCCTGCTACCTTAATACTTTTCTGCACATACTGTGTCTCAACAAATGCCCCAACCTTATCCCTGGGAGGAAAGAGACAAAATTCATGTCCACACTATGAGGCGGTTTATATTTATCTGATACTGACTGTAAACAACACATTTGCCTTTTATTTGTGCCATAGATTTTAGATCTTAAACAGTTAATTTTTTTTTTTTAGCATTGAGTACCTTGTCCAATGTAATCCATCACCAAAGAGCTACCATTTGTCCAAAGGGTTGTAGATTTGCCTGCTTTTTTAACACTTCCGGACTTTTCTACCACCCTTCCCGTTGAGAATTACTGCATTTTATCATGGGCAGCAACGCATTGTCCTTCTTTGTCAGTTTAAAGGTCAGACTGCAGCAAGCCTTGTCTGTTTGTAGCCGGACTGTAAAGGATACTGTGCCTTCAGCTCCTCACTGATACCCTGCGGTGTCTGGAAAGGCACGCGTGAGAGAAAACCAACTCCCAGCCTGGAGCCAGGGTTTCTATCTTTATCTCAGGATTCCTGTCTTTACTTGGGTGCTCCCTTGTCTCTCCATCGTCCGCCTTCTCCTCCAGCACCTTTATTTATGTCAGTCTCTGCGGTTTCTTGGCTCTCTTGCGCATCCCCGCTCCTCCAATCTGATAGGGATCTGAACGTTCTCACCTTGTGAATTTCGGTGCTGGATCCCTGAAGAAAGGGCCATCATCAGTTCTTAGTGGGTCTTTCACTCTCTTCGGTGTTGCAGATCTAAAGTAATAACAAGCCTTTCTCCTACTAACAGGGCTTGCTTCTTAGAGCATAACTCCAGGGCCTAATTTGCCCACAAAGTCTGTATTCTTTATTTCGAAGAGTCTCTTCTCTTCTCTGGAGAAAGAAAAGAAAAAGAGGTGAGTGGGGTGGAAAATTCCTTCCGGCCCACTGTCTTCTCATTTCTAGTCCACCCACCAAGTGTATTCTGCCTTTTGCTCTGGGTAAAACCCCTACCAACTTTATGAAGCAGATACTCTCAGGACTGTTAGGAAGACAAGTGTGACTCCGACACATGGAAAGCACGGTTCCAGCCTTGATTATCACTGATTTGATCTTGACTTTTGCTCTGGTGCTACAGGGATGTCTTCACTTGAGTAACTCTGAAAGGGGCTTCATTTGAAACAATCCTGATTAAGTTTGAATTGTAGAGAGGCCTTCTTGAAAGCGTGGGGAATTATTTTAATGAGAAACTCTAATGTAACTTTTTTGTACATCCTTGAGAAAAATGAAATCTGTAATGGTTTTCTTTAACCCGCGAGGCAGCGGACACGGTGTCTGGAAAAATTAGCTAGCTACACTTGAGTAATCATTTTTAAAGTTATCTTGCAAATTCTTTTTTACAGCTATAAAGAAGAGTGTTCCACTTTCCCCCAAATTATGCCTAATCATGTACTCGATGATGAATAGTGCTTATCTCCTGGGAAGGAACTGGAAGGAAAGAGGGCTTAAGGAAGACGCTCACCTTTTATTCCAAATATGTGTATATTGGTTGACTATTTCACAATGAGCATATACACATATTGTGTATTGCTTATATCTTAATATGAAATATCTTGAAAATCATTTTGGATGAAGTTAGAAGTCAAGACATATATGTTAATTTTTACTGCAAATTTTCAGTATAGTATCACCTCCTGCACAAACCCCCTCACTACTTAAAAATCATATTAGAAACTGTGTACCATGCATGATTGTATCCAATTTTCCAAAATTTCCATTTTCCCCCCAATTTTTTTAGAGTGGTACAGGGCAACCTAGAAGTGTATCTCTTAAAAACTCTTTAAAGTAGCTCTCAAGATGTGGTATAATAACAGCCATAATGCTTCCTGCCTTTTACTGCATGCCAATTACGGACGGTCTTACTAATTTAACTTTTACTGAGCATGTAAGTACGACGCCCTGTTAAGCAGTTTATGTGTGTGATTGCAATCGACTCCCGCTAGCACATGAGATCGATGTTCTTGTGTTCCACTTTATGCAGGTGGAACACCTGCTTCAGCTAGTCTACCTGACTCACCCATGAAAGCCGCAGCCCGGACAGGCCACCGCATCACTCTGGATGGACTAGACCCTGCGGAAGGGAGGCGGTGTGACACAGTTGGGTGCACATGGCATGGGATTCAAATCCGGCCTCTACCACGTAGAAGCTGTGAGAATGAGCTATGTTATCTCCCTGTGTCTCAGTGTTCTCGTCTGCAGAATGCACGCCTTATCTGTCACACATGACAAATAATAGAGATGCCTCGTGGGGTCCATTATGAAGATTCAATGAGATTATCTCGGGAGGTAGCTAGTAAAAGTCCCATGAATCTAGCCACTATTATGTCTCATAGGCCGTGTACAAAGAACTTTGTTTTATGTCTCTATCCATTTATGTATTCGTTTATGCACAATTTGGTTATATAATTTTACTGAGACTTCACAAAAATATGGAGAAGAGGTAATATTATCTTTATTCTTACAGACGAGCAGAGCTCAGGGAATTTATACAACCTGCCTAAATCATAAAGCTTGAAAGTTATGACACAAAGATCCAAATTCAGATTGTTCTGACGAGATGGTCAAGCTTTGCGTTGATGCCACCAGAGAGCACAAAACAAAGCCGGGGGGGGAGGGGGGAACGTGTACTCACCAGCTCTGGGATCTCAGGTGAGTCTGGACCTTAGCACTGCAGCCGGTTTCCTTCACTGCAGGGCCAGGTGACACCAGCGTCCCAGTCCTTGGAGGTGCTGCCAGGGCTTGGATTGCTTACCCAGAAGGGATTCATATGGGGCCCAACACATATTTAGCATCAAGATCACCCTTGTGCCCACAGCATCCGGCGACACTCTGAACCAACACCTTGCTAAGTGCAGTAAACACTCTTCCGTCATACACTAGATGGTGATAATAATTGCATATTGATTCTGGAAGTTCAACTACCAAACATGTAAAATCTTTTTTTTAATATTAAAAGGGTCACACTAAATATATTATATTGCTATTATTATTAAGATTCACAAGCACATTCTTCCAGGGAAGCTATGACCGTCCCCAGTGGCTGTGGCATTGCTGGAGCATCACACCACATTTGGTCTCCTTACCCCTACATAATGTTTGGGGCTTTATGTGCTCAAGTCCTCTATCCAAGGCTAGGTGCTCTTTCCTGCCGAAGATTTTTAGTCAATTCTCTTGTTCCATATCCGATTTCCCTCAATAGGACAAAGGCACATTTTTAAATGTTGTTTCTTCATTTGGAAATCAAGGCAAATTTGATGCAAAACACATTTTTCACAATATCTTTTTCTTTAAAGCACACTCCCTAATTTAAAGAATACTCCAGAAAAAGTAGTGTCACTAGGGCATAGGTGAGTGTTCCCATTCGATGCAATTTGGAAAGACAGGCAAGAAGCCACTCAGCGGCAGAGAATAGGTTCATTTTGCTAGGAAACCAGGTGGGAAAAGAAGATACTCATTATCTCCGCGGCCAGGAAATGTGTCTGGGAGGGGACTCCGAGGAAGGCAGCAGGTGCCGGAGTGCCCCCAGCACATCTGAAATGGCACAGAGCAAGGTGCAGTGACAGTTTTAGAAAGGCACAGTCATATGCAAGCAAATAAACAACCAATAATTACCATAATCTAATTTTCCCTGTTCTTACTCTGTATTTTTTTAATGTTTTATTTATTTTTGAGAGAGAGATAGAGAGCAGGGGAGGGTCAGAGAGAGAGGGAGTCACAGAATCTGAAACAGTCTCCAGGGTCTGAGCTAGCTGTCAGCCCAGAGCCCAACGCAGGGCTCGAACCCACGAACCGTGAGATCATGACCTGAGCCAAAGTCAGATGCTTAACCGACTGAGCCACCCCGGTGCCCCACTCACTCTTTCTTTAAATGGGCCCTGTCTATTGCCGACAGAATACATTTTCAAGCTTATTTAAAAAAAAGAAAAAAAAGAAAAAAAGAAAAGAAAAAAAGAAAGACTTCTACTCGAACATACTTTTGGGCTTCCTGCAAAAGATCAGAGCATCCAAGAAACACTCTTTCTTTAAATGGGCCCTGTCTATTGCCGACAGAATACATTTTCAAGCTTATTTAAAAAAAAGAAAAAAAAGAAAAAAAGAAAAGAAAAAAAGAAAGACTTCTACTCAAACATACTTTTGGGCTTCCTGCAAAAGATCAGAGCATCCAAGAAATGAGAATATAAAGTGGCTTCCACTTTTTTCTTAAGTAACTTTTCACTTCGATTATAAAGAACGTAATTTGGTCACTCCAATGATGTTCTCTGTCTGGAAGTCTCTCTCGGTTACACATAAAATACCTTTTAAACTTCATACTTTCCACTCCTGTGGGTGAGCTGTTGATTTTGCAGTTTATATTATATTTAGGATAATTATCAGAAAGATTCATTGAAGTTCAACTATTGTTTTCTAACCTGTATATCGTTATCTGAACCCCTATCCTTCTCCACCCTTTTTCTTTTAGGACAAAATCCAAAAACAAATAACAAGTATGACTCGAATTATGATCTTATTTGCAACACATGATAGAAAAATTTTGGAAAAGAGGAACATATACAGTAAATAAATGATGTCGTTTTTATCTTGGACAATGGCAGGCAGGTTTTGTCACTTCGGTGAGAAATTTAACAATTGTACTTCAGACAAATATCTTCCAAGATATTAGTGTAATGGATCTTTCTCTTTGGTTTTTCGGGGGGTGTATGTTTTATTAATAATTCTTTTCCATAATGGAAATATGTCTAGGGCCCTGGGTTCATGGTTTGATGGACCTTCTCGGTACCTTTCCTTATTTCTTAGCCACCAGTTATGATAAAGTTAGAAAGGTTTAGTAAATTCTAAGGAATTTCATGGGAAGTAAACTAGAGTTTTAATATGTAATATCAGATTCTGGATGAAAATCAACTTGATTTTATAAAGATCTAATGCTGTCAGGATAATATAATATACCTAAATGATGAATAGTGGAGATTTATAAGAGCAAACAAATAGAAATTAATTTTCTTCAGCATTTGGAGTTTTTCCAAAACAGTACATGAAACTTATTTTCCACAATGTAAAAAGCAAATTGAAAGCTTGAAGAACATTCATTGTCAAAAATAAAAACAGGAAAATATGGGCCAAATAAACTGCAAAAAAATGTGCTAAACAAATTAGAATCTCTACCACCTTGAAGAAGTGACAAGAGGTGGTGTGGGGTGGGGTGTGTGTGTGTGTGTGTGTGTGTGTGTGTGTGTGTGTGTATTAATCTGTCACCAGTTTGAATATTTGGGGTAGTTTTACTTCTACCTTATTGGCTCAGTTTTGACATTGGCATTGAGGTCAGTCTTGTTTTGTGTTAGGGAAAATTTTTTGAAAACCTTGAACTCACTGACTTCTAATTCTGATAACTTTTCTTATTTTTTCCCCATGTTTTTGTATATACACTCATATGGCAGGTTTTATGCCTGTATCCAGGAGTGATCTGATATATGCAGTGTATATCAACTGATACGGTAATATGAATTAATATATTATTAAGTGATATGCAGGCCAACACTATACATACATGCTTCTTACTCTGATCCTGATGAAGTGACTTGTACTAGGTAGCTTTCCTACAGAAAACAATCATAAAACTATACTGAATATATAAAATTATGATCACTGTTGAAAAATATTGAAAGCAACCAAAGCAGGCAGGACTCAAAACCCTGTGGTCCCTGAGAGAAGATAAACATAATGAAGTGAGTTCTATTCATCCTTGAAGGTACTTGCTCATTCACAGTGCAGAGGAAGAATGCCGGCAGGAATTTGCAGTCCTACTAGACCGAAGAGAGAGAGGCTGGATCCAGGGCTGTCAAAGGAGCTGAATCTTGATGGGCCAAATCAAGGGAAGGAGGGATCGCCAGGAAAATGAGCCCCCAAATCTTCTTTGTGCACTCTTCTATAAAGGTTTTAGCCAACTCCTAAACTGTTCAGTTTAAATATTCAGGAAATTTTGCAGAAGATAAAAATTGAGACAATAAAGTATTCAGCAGATATTTTACCAGCTGCCAGGTGCTGGGAAAACAGAGGTACAGTTTAAAGTCTGTTAAGATAGAACAACTCTGGTAAACACCTCAGGCTCTCAGTTGAAATTACAGAAAGCAGAAATAGGCCAGCCCTAACAAACCTAAAACTCAGTAATCTGCTTTTGCTCTATCTACATTTTACAACCAAACTTACCCATTATAGAAGGAATAAAACACATTTTAGAACAAATACACATTTTATGACATAATGCCCAGGTTCTAGTCGAAAATTACAAAACATGTTACCAAGCAGAACCAAAGATCAGACACCAGTGTATTCACACAGTCTAAGACTATTGGTAAGCCTCTCTGGAAGGGATGCACCTGAACTGATAGTTCCAGAAGGATTGAGAAGTGGAGGGAAGAGCAGAGAGCTAGGGAAAAGCATGAACAAAGAGGCAACTAACAACACAGAATACATAGGGGATTATTACCTGTTCCATGAGTGTTACCAGTGGGCAGTGGGTAGACAAGTCATAAAGTGGCCAGGATGTGGGGAGGCCCTGGGCTACTGAGCGCATGGGCTTTAGCCTGTAAATCGGATTTTCAAACTGTCCTAACCCTTGTAACTTTCTACTAGTGACGTCTAGAATGAAGTCACAAACAAAAAGAGGATTTTTCAAGTTAAAAGGGGGAAAAGGGCCAAATATCATGGAGATCTGGAACATCAGCAGCCCCTACTTGCCACCCTCAAACCTTGACTTTTCCCTATCCCCAGAGGTCCCTTCACAGAATCCATTAAGTTTCCAAACAGTTTTATAAAGAATTACGCTATGAGCAGTAGACTAACCGCCGAATGCCATTAGCCAGATTTCTGCTTTAGACAATAATATGGGGAACTGTGTGGGGATAAATTTGGGAAGATCATAGTGGGAAAAAGAAAGATGGATGAGAAGCCCATTCCAACTGTTTGAGAGAGTATTACAGCAGTGGCGGGAAGTGGGAGGGAGGTGCGGGGTTAAAGAAATACTTAGATGGAAAATTGGGGCAACTTGGTGATGGATTGTATGTAGAGAACGACCCGTAACACTATCTGGTTTAAAAAGAGGCTCACCAAAATGAGTGACCTGGAGGGAGCACTGTTAAGAGAGAGATGGAGTAATATGTATCCAGAAGTAGTTTCAGAGGGGTGTGTGTGAAAGGGAATGAAAGGAGGTGGGTAATGAAATGAAGAGAAGGAGCACTTACTTGGGCTGCCTTTTAGAACACAAACAATGCAACCAGAGGAGTTGAGAAGAAATTGGTTGCTGGAGACATAGAAATATATTGAGAGACTGGAATAATTCATGAAGAATATGAATGGAGAATAACTGTGTCTCAGCTAAAATGAATAAGCCCTTGTACATGTTATTAAATGGCTTAGGTTGAAGCTATCAGGACCATGGTTGATCAACTGCAGAAACCAATTGCTTCACAAGCCAATAATCACCTTAATTTTAAAGAAAGAAAAGATACAACAGTATCACCAGGAAGATGTATTGTTTGTACTTACATTTAATACTTTGTTTTGCAACAGAGAAAATGAAACTGCCCCAACAGAATTTTAATTGGGTACATTTCCACTGCCTTATACAGGTTTTGCCCACGCTTAAAAATTTCCTTTTAAGTATGAACGAAATAGGGAAAAATATGTATTCATCAGAAGAATATCTACATTGTCCTTGCAAGTTATTTTTTGTTTGAACAAATGTTTCAGATAGTGTTCTTTTTTGCTGTGGGAAGATGTGTTATCTGAAAAGATCAGGGCCTCTAATCTTGTAGGAACACTGTGGAAATGTTGAATATGAGTATTTGTCATTTATATGACATTATGCTGTATCTTCAAAGAACTCATGATCCTATACTGAGCATTGCAACAAACACATTCCTGGCTCCCTATATAAAGAGCTCACAGTCAGTTTTTATCAGACAAGTTAGTTTCTTGGTCTTTCTCATCTAGCTTTACTTTTGATCCTGAGATGAGGAAATTATCCTCAGTGCCCATGTAGTGAAGAGCAAAGGGTTTGGGAATCAGACAGTCTGGGCAGGAACCCAGTGTCGCATACTGTATGTCGTGGCTTCCTTCCTTCCTCAATAGTTGTCTAGTGTGAAAAGTAGATGTGCAAGTATGGATAAGGTGTTCCTACAGAGTCTGGCCCAGAGTGGGTTTCAGTAGGTTTTAATCCCCTTTCTCTTCTCCTTTTTTTCCTACAATAGGTATTACTATAACTGGTTCTAAGCAAAATTGTGAAAGGAGAAATTTGTACATTTCTGAGTATCCCTCCTCACCTTTCATGCTCCCGTGGGGATCAGGAGGTAATAATAGTATCACTGGTAGAGAGCTTCATAGTTCATTGAGCATGATTCATATAATGCCTTCCACCTAAGACATACCTCATAAATGACCATCTCTTATGATCTCATGTGCCTCACCAATAGCTCTGCAAAGTTCATGACCCTTGATTATGAACAAAGACACTGAGGTGCAGAGAAGATGTGACAGTCTCAAAGACACGTAGCTACACCTGGCAGAGAAGAACTGAACTAGGGTTCTCACTCTGAAGTTATATTGCAGCCATCCACTCCAGCTGGGTATTTGTTCACACCATCACGGCTTCTGCCCAGGTCTACCCTTCCCCTGCCTTTCCTTGTGCCCCCTCTGTTAATCAATGCCCCACTCACCCATTCCCCAATGCCCAACTTCTACTTTCAGCAGACTCCTACAGAGAAAAATATGTTTCAATCTATTTTACTATACCACTTTAGAAACTGATATTCTTCATGGTAGGCAGAATAATGCCCACCTCCACCCACAGATACCCATGCCCTAATTCCCCGAACCTCTGGATATGTTACCTTAAATGATGAAAGAGCCTTTGCAGATGGGATTAATTTAAGAGTCTCAAGAAGAGATTATCTTGGATTATCGACATGGGCCCAACATAATCGCATGAGTTTTTAAAGGGTCTTGGAAATCCTTTCCTGGCTGTGGACAGAGGAAGATGTGACTATGGATGAAGGGTCAGAGAGATACAACGTGTATGGCTTTGAACATGGAGTTAGGGCACAAGCCAAGGAAGGAAGACAGCCTCCAGAGCCAGAAAAGATAAATGTATTAGTTTTCTAATGCTGCTGTAACAAGGCACCACAAGATGCTGGCTTACATGACAGAAATGTATTCTCTCACAGGTCTGGAGGTCAGAAGTCTGAGATAAAGATGTAGGCAGCTCTGCCTCCCAGCTTTTGAGACTTGCCTGGGTGGTGGTTGCGTACCTCCCTTCCTCATGTCACCCACTGTGTATGTCTGCGTCCATATCTCTCCCTTTTATAAGGACACAGGCATGTTGGATTAGTCCAATGACTTCATCTTAACTTGAGCATCATCTGCTAAGATTCTATTCCCAAATAAAGTCATATTTCTGTTTTGTTTTGGTTTGGTTTTGGTCTTTTTTGGTCATGGAGGAGGACACACTTCAACCGCTAAAAACAGGACAATGGAGTCTCTCTCTCTCAGAGGCTCCTCAAAGAAACGCAGCCCCACTGAAGGCCTGATTTTAGCCCATGGAGACACAATTCAAACTACTGGACCACAGAACTGTAGGATAATAAATGTGTATCAGTTAAAGCCACTAAGTTTGTGCTAATTTGTTATGGCAGTAATAGAAAACTAATTTATCTTCTAAAAGCAACGTCTAACTTAAAAAAGGAAGAAAAAAACCCTAGAACACTAAATTAAGGGAGGGTGATGACCAGACACCACAAATTCTCGAAAATATGTTTTAATGTCATTAGTCAGCTACCACATTGGCAAACTCACAATGTTTCCAAAGGTCCCTGGGGGCAGACATGGGATGTCTTTAAGGAAAAGAATAAAAATGACAAAAATTTAAGGAGTGAAGTGAACGTCCATTTAAAATGAGAAAGTAGACCAGAACTTAAGACGGGAAACTATTCACCAAACAGAGAAGTCAGTTCTTTCTTCTTGTCTTGAAATAGTCATGCATCAAGGGCGGGGACGATTGGCTTTAGTGATGATAGTTGCTTGACTACACGGGCTTCCTGGTACCATCACATTAGCTTCCTCTGCTCTACCAGAGCCAGCCACCTGGTGTTAAGCTAATGGAAAATGTGATGTGGATGCTCATAGCCTGTCAATGAAATTAGGGACTGACTTGACCCATGTCGTCTTGAAACAAAAGTGTAATTTTCAAAGCGGGAAGCAAAGCAATAACAAAACAGGGCTAAGCAAGCAACTACACTTCACAGCTTGTGAATATTACAACTCAGAATGCAGCAAACTGACCAACAGATCATGTCTGGTGTTTCTGCAGGACCCTGCCCCGCTCAGTTTCCTGAGATGGAATACTTCTCCCCATCGGACCCCCATCAAGTGTCAACCCATGCCCGCCATGATGTTGCGTGTGCCCAGTGGTTCACATTCAAGCTGCTTTTGCTCTTTGTCTATAATATCCAAGTGCTGCTATTACAGGTATTTTAACATCAGCAAAGTTCAGTTTAGTCCTTTAAAGGCTAAGGGTTTGGAGCTGGATTGAGTATCACTACTGGAAGTCAAAGTCATCATGAAAATATCAGTGTGCCTCCTGCCGGCCATGCTGAGACTCACCCGTCACAAGGGCATTGGCCCAACCAAGCCAGCCATTTGAGGTGGCTCTGTTCACTCGCTCACCTGATTGTCTAGAAAGCTTCTCCGATTTGTGCCCACATCCTACTTCCCGATTTCTGTCCTCTGCACTGTCATTTTCCTCTACCATCTGCCACTCCTGTAATGTTTTGCATCTCAGTTAACAGGAACTCACCTTGCTCAGGCCTAAAAGCTTAGAACAACCTCTGATTCCTCACTTTCTTGAATCCTATATCCAATTTATCGACGAATTCTGTCCCTTCTGATGCAGGACACAAAGGCAAACAAAAAGTGAAATTTCCTTCCTGCCTACAGAGCATTAACAAGTCCTTGGAAAGAGTGACCTCCCTCTAGGAATTCCGCTGTCTCCCTGAGGACCCTTTGCTGGGGGCAAAAGGGAATCTTAGCTTAACATTATCCCGAACCCCCAGGATCCTCTAAGCCTACTTGAACATATAAAAATTCCTTTAGAAACTTCCTTTATCTCTACACCCCCAAGATATATGGTTGGCAATCATATTCCAAGCATCTGGCCCACTGAGCTACATCTGAAGGCTGTCATGACTGAGGTTTTACTAGACAGTAGTAAGGCCTTTTCCTAATAATAGCTAGCCCCCTCAAGGTTCTGGAAACTTTGCTTCCAAAATACCTTAGTGACTTACCGCTGTCCCTAACCCCTTTCCATCCTGAAGGTATATAATCACCCACCCGTCACATCCCTTGTGTGGCTCTTTCTATCCACAGGTCATGTCTCTGAGCCTTCATAAAACTACCTTTTTCTATCGAAGATGTTTCAAGAATTTTCTTGGCTCTCGGCTCCGAACCCCAATACTTCAAACCACATCATCTTCTACCTTCAAACCGTATCCAGAATCTAATCACATCCCAACACCTCACTGCCACCACCCTGCTGCGGCCACTGCCTCTCAATAGATTATTTCAGAAACCTCCCAGAACCTCTTTCCAATCTTCTTTGAGGTCTTCAGTCTGGAGTTAATGCCGGAAGTTTGAGTAAACCTATTAAAATGCAAATCAACTCTTGATTGCTCAAAACTTTCCAGTAGTTCTCCATTTCACTTAAAAGAATGGCTAAATCCCTGCCTTGGCCTAAAACTCACGCAATCCGGCTTCCCACTACCAACCTCCTGCCTTTTCTTGCATTCATCTCCCATCCGCATTCCTCTCCAGCCCTCTGGGCTCTCCTCCTGCCATACCAGGAATGTTCTAGGCATGCTGTGTCTGTCCCAGGGCCTCGGCACTGCTTCTCCGTCCGCTGGACAGCTCTTCCCAGACAACCTCGTGGCTCCCTCCCTCAGTAACTCCAGGCTCTGGGGGCTCCGGGCGGTGTTACCCCCCTCCTGATGCCTCCCCTGAACCTCATCCCATTTCATTTCTTCCCATCCGTTTTATCTCCCCAATATACTTTACAAGGTATTTTGTTGATCGTCTGTCTTTTTCTCACTAGAAGGGAAATGCCATGAGGACAGAGGTTTCTTCCGACTTGCTCCCTGTTGTACCTGAATTCTCAGAATAATGCCCACTCATGATCACCTATGTGACACCAGGAGACAGTGAAGTGAATGAAGAAACGGATCTCAGAGGACAGTAAAGGGGTGGCTGATGACATTTTGGGGTACTGGGGGTTTCATGTGCTCTGGAGCCAACGACCAAGAAGGAATTCTTTGAAGACACCTTTAGTGCACAAAGGTGATTTTATTTAAAGCACAGGGACAGGACCAGTGGGCAGAAGAGTTCCCCTGCAAGTGTGGGGTGGGATCATTTTGTGAAGTCTGGGGAGTTAAGGTCAAGAGGGAGTTTCCAAAGAGACTTGCACATGCTAAAGACTTACTGGAGGCCTCGCTGTTGTCAAGCTAGGGTTGTTTTTCCTTCTAGCAAAATATTAACTTTAAGACAGTAGGGAAGTCCTAGGCTTGAGGCCATTGATGGGGTTGCCTTTTTCTAGTAAACTGATGGAAACTCTTACCAGTTTAACCATTTGGTTTTTGTCCTTTCTTGTTTCTGGGTAGCGGGAGTGTCCAAGGAATATCATACACGTCCCACCTGGAAGGGGGTGGGGGGTGCTAGCTTGTGCTTGGCCTCTCAGCCTGCCTTGTCCTCCCTCATCAGTGGCCAAACCAAGAGTCACCTCACTGCGTCACTAGAATTTTTCCTTTGCCACCCACTCAGGCTGCCCGCTATAAGAGTTAGTAACTCTTGCAAAAGCCAGCATGCCAGTGATTTAATAGCAGATCACTTTTTCTACACTGGCACATTCCCATTCCTGAAATTAGAGATGCCTTCAGAGGTTCAAGCAATAGAGCTCTAGACACCAGAAAATTCCTTACCCCTCTTGGCTTGAGATGTGCTGTCTCAGGTAATACAAAAAAGCAGGAGAAGTAAGTAAGGGAAACTAGCCCTTGTGCTATTAAGGGCAGCCTTTGGGTATAGGGGTGTTGCTGTTGTTAAAGGAGCTGTCTTCTGGAAGTTTTTCCACAGTGGGGGAACAAAGGGGGGTTGTTCAAGAAGGATAGCACAGGGGCGCCTGTGTGGCTCAGTGGGCGGAGCGTCCAACTTCAGCTCAGGTCATGATCTAGCGGTTCATGAGTTTGAGCCCGGTGTCGGGCTCTGTGCTGACAGCTCGGAGCCTGGAGCCTGCTTCGGATTCATTGTCTCCCTCTCTTCCTGCCCTTCCCCTACTCTTGCTCTGTCTTTCTCTCAAAAAGAAATATTAAAAAAAAAAAAAAAAGGATCGCATCTGGCCAAGGGGTGGTCAGGACTGTGATATCATGTTAGTGGTTTACTCACTACATGTGTTGAATGGTGACAACAAGCCGAGGGGTGTGCTGGGCGTTGCAGTTATGGTGAGGAAGGAGATCCAGTACTTGTTATCAAGAACTTCTAGGCTAATAAAGGACTCGGTTATAATTCGTAGAAGATTGCATAGGAAGGATCCATAATGGGGCCACCTGCTCTGAGTTGGGGTTAGGGGAAGACAGAGGAAGGATCACCAAGCTCAGCCATAAGCAACATTAGGGGACTGGCCAAGTGCAGAGGAAAGGCAGCTGGGGGGGTGGGGGGGGAGGCTGCCAGGCCAAAAACAATGCTGGACGAGGCTGGAAGGAGAGCAGGCTTGCTTGGAACCCACAGGTGGTCCTGTGTGGCTGAAGGCTGGAGGCAATAGAGGCTGGACAGGGTCAAGGGCCAGCTCATCCATGACCTTGCCCGCTGATCTTTACCTGCAGTTCATAGAGGGGACATTGCTATTTTCAGTGATACCTGATTAACAAAGGTTCTCATCTTAAAACGGTTTGATGGAGGCATAGGATATACGCTTTTGTGATGCTTGGAACCAGCTCATTAGAGCGGGAAGCAGGTGATCAGAGATCATCTAATTAGTTATCCCTGGAAATTCAATGCCCAGAGAGGTTGAAATGCTCCCTGGGTCACACAGCGAGTCGGTAGCGATGCGTAACTTGTTTATTGGGTTTCTTTGGTCTTTTTGATTATGACAGAAATTTCATATTGGAATTTGCCAAGAGGCAGTCAATTTATGAACCTAACGAGTAATTAGGAAAATCATCCGCAATGCAATTTCTGCATGAAGGCGAAATGAACCTGACTTTGAAGGGGATATTTACCATAGTGAAGAAAGAAAGGAAACTTGTCGTGGGTCGAACCTTAGAGTACAACCAGCCAGCCTTCCCCTGGGCCTGATCCTGTTTATCTTGTCCTGTAAAGTGGCACCTGGGCATCAGAGAAGGAATGAAATGAGATCCAGAACATTGAATGTCCTAGACGCCTGACCCCAAGTGAGTTCCGGATAATTTGGCAATAATAGTGAGTGCTGAGTACTAAAAGGGGCGGGGGTTCACAGACGTGGCCTTGGAGGTGATTACTCCTGGATCCAGAGACCCTCAGATGAGAACTCAGTAAGACCAGCCTCTCTCTGCCCTGAGAGGCAGGGGAGTTACGGACAGACAGTGACACTAAAGGGAAAGGCTCCTTACCTGTAGCTCCTTTCTCAAAAAGTCACGTGCCCAGGGGAAGTAGGGGACTCGCTCTCTCACTGTCACATGGGCAGGGCAAATGAGACCGTGTCTGCTGTGGAAACAATGGCTTTCATTCAATCTCTCTTTCGTGCATGTATTTATATGTTAAAACTCCCCTGCGGTATTACTTTTGCACTTTCTTTAGATAATCCATTTCCCTGTCAGTACGCTCAAGTCTGATCATAACTCACAGTACGCAGGCCCTATTCCCAAATCATGAATGTAGATAAATACTTTATTTAATAACAAGATGCAGCCACAGAGGGGGAAAAAAACAAACAAAACCCTGACCTTTTTGTAAGCAGAGTCTTCTTTTTCAGATGAAATAAAATGATACAAGTGCTGTATTTACTAGAGGCTTTTGAAAAGACATTTAAGAAGCTTCCAATACTGTTTTGGTTAAGTTGAAAAATGATATGAAATTGCATTGGAATTTTCATCTGACCAATAGCAATGAAGCAGGAGTGAAAAATAAATGCACGAGTTTTGCTTTAGCTGGAAACTGATTACGCGGAGGCCCCGATGGGTCAAGGGCAACTTCGGTAATGAAAGGTGCCTTTGCCAGGAAAGGTATGAATTTTAAAATTGACTTCCTGTTTTAAAAAAAAAAAAAAAAGCACAGGCTCAAATCTTGCATACTTGTCTGTAACTTTATTGTAAGTTTTCCCTGATTCTTTCCCAGTAGAAAACTTCTACATTGCGAAATCCAGTCTCAGTGATGTCATATGATATAATATACCATTTTCCACCAAAGGAATGTAGGGTCCTGGCAAAATACTCAAATGCATGTGTATAAGAAACCTTTGCAAGCTAGTTTCCTGGGCTTAGCTGCTAGGATCCTACTCCATGGGTGGGAAGTGTGACCTTAACAGAGAATATCTCTGCTGGCTGTTGGAAGGTGCCCCAAGCTTTTGAGTGTCTGTGGCTTGAATCATATTCTACCACTTGGAAAGCCTGTCCTCTGACTTTTTGCCTCTCTAAATGGTCCCATTTTTAAAAGCCTTGCTTAAGAACCACCTCCTCCAGGAAGTCCTCCTGTCTTTGCCTATTTATCAGTGAATACTGCCTCCTAGGAAACCTAGAAGCCTTTTTCTTTGCCTCTTCCAAGCACTTACTCTCTGCTTAATAATTGATCATGCCTATGTGATAAATCTCCATAAAATCCCCAGTAGTACAGGACTTGGGGAGCTTCTGGGTTGCTGACCACACGAAGGTACAAGGAGAGTGGTGTGCTGGAGACGACAGGGGAGCCCATTTTCCCTGCCCACACACCTTCCTAGCCACGTCTCCCATCTGGATATTATCTGTATCTTTTATCATGTCCCTTAATAAGAAACCCCTATAAACAGTAAGTAATGTCTTTGGTTGGGTTCTATGAGCCACTCTAGCAGATTAATTGAACCCGAGGAAGGGGTTGTCAGAACATCCGATGTACAGCCCACTGATCAGAAGCACAGGTAACCTGGGTGTGTGTCTGAAGTGGAGGATGGTCTTGTGGACCGAGCTCTGAACTTGTGTGATGTGATCCGACCTCTTGGAGACAGCACCAGGATTGGGTTGCACTACAAAGCACTCAGCCAACGTCTCAAAATTATTTAGTCACATTTGGTGACCGGAAGTGTCTGAGGTGAAGTGTTCTGTGTGAGTAGTAAAAGGAAAAATGCCCGCGAGGAGGAGAGAGGTTGTTTTCTTACACCCCAGATGACCCAGGAATCCCACCCTAGAGAAATGGACCTCTATTCCTACAAAAACCTGCACGGGAATGTTCCTTGCAGCTCTATTCATGGCTGCCCACGCTGCAAACACCGCAAATGTCCTTCAGTGAAGAATGGCAAACTGTAGGACAGCAGTACAATTGAATGTGCTCAGTAATTAAAAAGAATGAGCTATTGATACACACAACTTGGATGAGTCTCAAAGGCATCAAACTAAATAAAAGAAGCTCGTCCCAAATTCCCAGCTTTAGAAAACTGCTAAGATTTGATCCTTGGGGTGAAGGGCTCCCTTCTAAAGGATGCTAATGTAGAGGGAGCTTGCACAAGACAGAGGAGCAGAGGAGCCCTACAGCCTTGGGGTGACTGTGCATGGAAGAGACTGAGCTGCACGGAATGTTAGGACAGTTCCGGACTGCAAAGGCCACTTCACACTCCAACACACAAATCCAGCAGCCCTCGAGGATGCAGCCTCATCCCAGGAACTTGGTGTGTGGTACTACCACACAGGGCTTGTACCTCAGGAAAGCCTAACGCATAGCCTGACACACCAGAGAACAGAAAACCAACCACCACTCCCTCACTCTCCTCTTTGCTGGAAACCCCCCTGCCTCAGAAGGGTGGGCTGAGAGTTCACTTTGAACAGGAAACATCTCCTTTCGGAAGACTTGAAGCACTAAATGTCTGGGAAGAGTTGGTTAATGGACTCAAATTCGCTGAGCTCTGGAAGGAAGGATTAAATGACAGGTTGAGCATTTGCCTCCTTGAGCCAGAGGAATAGCCTGACCCCGTGTAGATGAGGATCCCACCATGAACTGGTACATTGAACATGAGCATGGAGGCCAGTGGCTGTTTTATGTAAAGCCACTGGCCTTTGAGATAACCCAAACCAAACTGGTATCAATTTTGTAGTGCTTCTTGAAGGCATAGATGTGTGTCTTGAAAAGTCTTGAAGAGAAGTAAAGGCAAAACTATGGGGAGAGACAAAGGTTCAGTGCTGCCCGGAGTTTGTAAGGAGGGAGGAATGATGAGGCACAGAGGATTTTAGTGAAGCCATTCCTTGTGATACTGCAATGGTGGCTACACGTATGATGATACATCTGTCCAAACTCGGAGAATGTACAACACCAAGGGTGAACCCAAATGTAAACTGTGGACTTTGGGTGATGATGATCGCATCAATGCAGGTTCATCAACTGTACAAAATGCACCACTGTTGTGGGGAACACTGATAATGGGCGAGGCTGTGCATGTGTGGGAGGCCGAGGGGATAGAGTGAATCTCTGTAACTTCTCTTTAATGTGACTGTGAACCTAAAACTGTTATTTAAAAAAAAAAAAGCCTATTAAAAAAAAAGTCTTGGAGAATGCCCAGTTCTTCCAAGATGACTAAAAAACAGTGGATGTAACACAAAAGCAAGCATAGGAAGGATTTCACCAGCAGGGAGAAGAAGGCAGGATGCCTGGACGTAAGGAAAAACACAGCGATGACTTCCCTGGGTTTCCTTGCTGCCTCTCATATATCCTCAGTAGGATGCAGAAACCCTAAACAGGCACAAACAAAAAATCTCCAAGGAAACCTGTTTTCCTGCAGCCAGTGGACCATGAAAGGCATGGCTTAGTAACAGAAAACCTTGTGAACAATATCCACCCTACTCCAGCCAAATGCCAATGTATAAAATCACACCCTTGTGGTTTCAGTGGGGCCAAACAAGTTCTAGCCCAAGTCTACCCTCTATGCTACCCCACACAGTGCTCTGACTCCCTGCTTGGTGGTGTCTAACAGGGAAGCAAACAGTTAATTTTCCATCACCTGTCGAGAAGAAGAAGACAGCACTCTGAATCCCCCTGGAGGGGTCAACTGGAACTGAGTCTTCACTCCCATCCAACATCAACTCGACTGAATTCCTGGGTCTGGGAGTACAAGTCAGGGTGAGTCTGTGCCTGTCTGTGGCCCACCCCTGGTATAAGCCATGCATCATGGTGAGCTCAATGTCCACATCCACCCCATTGCCAATGGTTAGTTGGCAATCTCACAAAGGATTAACATCAAATGTACAAAATCTCTTACAGAAAATAGAGGAGAAGGAAACACATTCCAGATAATTTTAGAGGCTAGCATCTATTATCCCGATACCAAAACCACAGAAAGACCACTCAAAAAAAGAAAACTAGAGACCCGTGTTTCTCATGAATTTAGATGTAAAAATATTCAACAAATATCAGCAACTAACAATCAGCAAAGCATACAAGAATTATACATCATAATGAAGTGGGGTTTTATGTAAAAATCAACACTCAAAAATCAATCAATGTAACTCACCATAAGAACAAGCTAAAGAAGAAAAATCATATGATCGTATCATTTGACCTAGAAAAACATTTGTCAAAATCCAGTATTCATTAATGTTAAAAATTCTCAGTAATCTAGGGATAGAGGGCACATCATCACCTTGATAAAGAACACATATTAAAAAACCTACAGCGAACACCATATTTAATGATAACAGAGTGAATACTTTCCCTGTAGTATTGAGAACAAAGCAAAGACGTTTGTTTTCACCACTCTTACTCATCATAACGCTGGAAGGTCTAGTTACTACAATGAGACAAGAAAAAACCCCCACTAAAGTCATTAAGATTGAAATGGGGGGAAGAGATAAAACTATCCCTATTTATCAATGGCGTGATTGTCTATGTAGAAAATTCCAAGGCATCAACAACAAAAGCCACTTCTAGGGCTACTTGAGTTTGACAAGTTTCCAAGATATAAGATAAACACACAAAAGTCAATAGCATTTCCATGTACAAAAATGAATATGTGGATACCAAAATTAAAACACAATACCATTCCTAATCATGCTAAAGAAAATGAAATACTCAACTGTAAACCTGATAAAACTTGTATAAGACTCATCGTCCGAAAACCACAAAACTGATGAAAGAAATCAAAGAAGATCTGAACAAACACAAGGACACACCATGTTCATGAATAGGAAGACTCAACAGAGTGAAGAGGTAAATTCTCCCCAAATTGATCTATAAGTTTAATGTAATTCCTTTCAAAATCCCAGCAGGGATTTTCTGTTGACATAGAGTTTAAAATTTATAAGAAAGTTGTAGGTCTTAAGATATCTAAAATAATTTTGAAAAAGAATCAAGTAGGAGGAATCTGATAAAGGTCTAATCCAGTTCAGTACTCGAGGCAATGTAGGTAGAGGGATCAAAGATCAACAGAAGAGACTAGAGACAAGAAATAGTCCTGTACAAGTATGATCAACTGATTTTGGTAAGAGTATGAAAGGAATTTAATAGAGGAAAGATAATGATAGTATTTTCAACAAATGATGCTGGAGTAATTGGGTATCCATAGGCAAACAAAACAAAACAAACAAAAAATAAAAACAAAAACCAGAAAACAAAACAAAAAATCCCCACAAAATCTCAACCCGAGCCTCACATGTTGTATAAAATTTAACTCAAAATGGATCATGGATTTACATGTAAAATGTAAAACTATAAAACTTTTATAAAAAAAAAATTGGAGAAAATCTCTGGGATCAAGACTAGGGCTAGGCAAATAGCCTTGACATCAAAAGCATGATTCATAAAAGGAAAATTTGATTAATTGAACCTCATCAAAATGATAAATTTTACTGTGCAGAAAACCTATTGAAGGGATGATAAGACAAGGTATAGACTGGGAGAATATACTCACAAAGCACATACCGGATACAGAACTAGAAACTACAAAGAACTCTCAAAACTCAACAGTAAAAAAGTTAAAGAATCCAACTGGAAAACAGACAAAAGATATGAAGAGTCATTTCAACAGAGAGGTTATACAGATGGCAAAGAAACACAAGAAATGAGGGGCACCTGGGTGGCTCAGTCGCTTAAGCATCTGACCTCAGCTCAGGTCATGATCTCACTTCCCTGAGTTCTAGTCCTGCGTCAGGCTCAGTGCTGTCATGACAGCTCACAGCCTGGAGCCTGCTTCAGATTCTGTGTCTCCCTCTCTCTCTGCCCCTCCCCCACTCATGCTTTGTCTCTCCCTCTCTCTCTTTCTCAAAAAATAAATAAACATTAAAAAAATTTAAAGAATAAACACCTGAAATGATATTTAGCATTATTAGTCATTAGGGAAATGCAAATTAAGATCAGGATGAGAGGTCACCACACACCTATCACAATCCTCAAAATAAAAAAATAGTGACAACACTACATGTTAGTGAAAATGCAATGAAACTGAATCACTTATACAGTCTTGGCGGAGATATAAAAAACAGTACAGCCATTCTGGAAAACAGTTTGGTGTTTCTTATACACGTAAATACGGAACTGCCATACAACCTGGCAATTGCATTCTTTGACATTTATTCTAGAAAAATGAAAACCTAGGTTCACTCAAAAATCTGTATACAAAAGTCCATAGCAGCTCTCTCTGTGATAGTCCCAGGAACCCATATGCCCACACTGTGGAATATCACTCAGCAATAAAATGAAATACACTACTGAAACATACAACTTGGATGAATCACTAGGGAATAATGCTGAATAAGAAAATCCAATTTCAAAAGGTCACATACTGTATGCTTCCATTTTTGTAATTTCTTGAAATGATAAAATTATAGAAATGGAACACAAACCAGTAGTTGCCTGGGGTCAAAAGTGGGGATGAGAAAGGTGGATATGGCTACAAAAGGATTAATAAGAGGGATCCATGGATGATAGAAACATTCTTAATTGTATCAAAGGTAATTTCTTGGTTCTATTATTATACTACACCTTTATAATACATACCATTAGAGGAAACTGTGTAGAGGTTATATGGCATCCCACTGTACTAGGACTTATGACTATATGTACATCTACAATGATCTCAAACACAATGTTTAACTAAAAAAAAAAAGTCCAAAACAAATAAAAAACAATAACAACAAAAAAACAACTCTCATAAAATTCTCAGTCACTTATACTCTGTCTCTTTCCTCTTCCAGGATTCTGATTAAATACATACTTCTTTTACCCTCTTCTTTTTGTCATATCTTTCCATTTCTCCTTACTGAATGTTGGAGAGTTTATTTGCACTTACCTTCCAGCTCACTAACTTTCTCTTCAGCTATGTCTAGTCTGCTCTTAAAACTGCCCTTTGAATTTTCATATATATTATCTTTTGTTGTTGTTTTAAATGAAAGGTAAATCCAGTCCTTGTTACTATGTCTTCAGCAGAAGCTGAAGTTCCCCTCTTGAATTTTGTCTACCAGTCTCACATCATTCTCTTTCTATGCCCTTTTAATCACTTTCTTTTCTTGGAATATATCTTGGAAGCCTGTGTTTTATTTCCATTGACTTTGCCACCTGGATCTTAAAATTCTAATTCCTCAAGATTATCAAGTCACCTCCTGTTGTGCATTGTTTGCTGGTTCTCAACTTGTGCCTTATTGCTATTCTTAAGAGAATATTTTAAATATAATTTATAGAAAGAATTTGAGGTTTAAAATGACAATATTTTTCTCCAGAAAATTTTTGTGTTTGCTTTTTAGCCTGGCAATTGGATCCACTAAAATCTAATTTGAAGGCTTGAGATGATTGATTAGATAGATCTTGGCTGTGATTTCTGCATCTGTTGCACTTCTGGTTCACCTTCATCCTGGGAAATACCATTTTAGGATCTTAGCTTATTTTAGGGAAGGTCTTTTATTACCCTCTCCACTTTGTTTTCTGTCCTGTTCTCCCCATGACCGTCAAACCACATGTATCCACCAATCTCTACCATCATTTGAAATGCCCTCAGGGCTTCTGCGCACCTTTATCTCTTTGTGCTCTAGTCTTTCCACTTTCTTTTGTTCTGGTAATTCCTTCCTTTGGCATATATTCAATGTTCCTAAGAACAATTTAAAATATGTATTCTATCTTTATTTATCAATTGGTTTCCAGAGAAGGACTGATCCAAATTGCCTATTGTCCCATTATCTGAAATAGAAAGCCATAGATCAGAGGTGCATGGGTGGCTCAGTCCGTTAAGTGGCCAACTCTTGATTTTGGCTCAGGTCATGATCTCATAGTTCATGAGTTTGAGCCCCCATTGGTTTCTGCACTGACAGTGGGGACCCTAGTTGGGATTCTCTCTCTTCCCCTCCCCTGCTTTCTCTCTCTCTCTCTCTCTCTCTCTCTCTCTCTCCCGCTCTCTCTCAAAACATAAATAAATAAACATTTAAAAAAATTTTAAAAAAGAGAAAGTCACAGATCTATTTTTTTAATTAGGAAGGAATGAATACTTTTATCAAGGCTCAAAAAGTTTTGATGTTATCATTTCTAATTTGATGGAGAACTTGAGTAATTATGCTAAGTAGTTTACATTTTGCAAACATCTATAAACATTATAAATTCAAGTCTAATTGGAAATTATGCAGACTATTTACATGTGCCAAAAGATAACACATTGCTCATTAAAAATTCCTTTTAAATTACCCCGATGATATGTGAGGGATGCTTACTGATTTTTGAGAATAAATTAGTAAATTAAGAAAAAGAAATTGAGTCAAAATTATTTTAACTGAAAGGACATTTTTAATTTACTGTGATGATTTTAAATTTACTGGCTATGTCATTAAGCACACCTATGAATACTAATGATATAAACCCTTGAGGGACAGACCTTTTGGGTTTACTTAAAGAAGGATATGAGAAGGAGGCATCTCATTTGATTCTAGCTTTTTGATTTTTTGTTTAGTAAAAATGAGCTAAAACAGCTGATATTGTTTTCTGTGCTCCTAGAGCTCTCTTTGTGGCCCACTGCACTGGTTACTAAGCCCCTGAGCTGCTAATTCTCCTGGTAGTCCCAGCGCCTAGTCAATTTTGGACACTATGTATGGGTAGAGTCAGAGGTTTTCAATCTCCTGGACAATCTAAGGCAGATGTCTGGGTCCCATTTAACAGGTGTTTTATGACCTAAGTAGAAGTGAAGGTCTAAATCTTAAGGCCTCAAGTGTCTACCTCTCAATGACTAGAGGAATCTTTTTTATGCTTGGAGATGAGGCCACTTACTTCATTTGGGGAATAATAATAAAAGAAGAAATCATAGCATATATTTGAGCAGTGATTTAAAATTTCCAAAATGCTTCCATGCCCATCATACCAATTGGTTATCACACAGCTGGATGAGTGAGGTTGAACAAGGAGGCAACACTGGCCATGTGCAGGGGTACTTTGCTTCCCTGCCTAGACTTTCTCATTATCACTCCTCTACTAGCCACAGGGAATAGAGACAAGATTTATCTTTCATTTAGTTGAAATGGTGATTCCAACAAAAGCCACTAATCCCTTTCTTATGGATTTCCTTTTAGAAAATGTAAATAATATACTCTTTTCATGTTTATTTTTGAGAGAGAGAGAGAGAGAAGCAGAGAGAGGCAGAGAGAGAGGGAGACACAGAATCTGAAGCAGGCTCCAGGCTCTGAGCTGTCAGCACAGAGCCATATGTGGAACTCCAACCCACGGACCCTGAGATCATGACCTAAGCCGAAGTCGGACACTTAACAGACAGAGCCACCCAGGCGCCCCGATGTACTTTGTTTCTAAGAATTTTTCCTCTGCGGATAACATATTTCTCTTTTATTTTCTCTTTATTGCCTTTTCTAGCTCAAATATTTCCATTAATTCATAATTTATTTAGTGTCTTTTCACTTGAAATTTTGTATAGCCAGATCATACTCAGCATTTGATGGAAGAAAAAAAAAACAATTGTAAAAATAAAGTGAGGTTGACATTCAATTCTTTTTTTTTTATTTTTTTTTTTATTTTTTTTTTAATTCTTAGGAGAGAGAGAGAGAGAGACAGCGTGAGCAGGGGAGGGTCAGAGAGAGAGGGAGTCACAGACTGAAACAGGCTCCAGGCTCTGAGCTGGCAGTCAGCACAGAGCCCGACGCGGGGCCCGAACCCACGAACCGCGAGATCATGACCTAAGCGAAAGTCGGACGCTTAACCGACTAAGCCACCCAGGCGCCCCGGTTGACATTCAATTCTAAAAGAAAGATCACTAGAAGTAAAAAGGGGCTTTAAATTAAAACAATGATTCTAAAATCTATTGCTTTGTTTAGTGTTTTGATTTAAAGAAAATGCCAAACAACTTGTACTTTTTTTTTTTTTTGAAAATTGCGAGTCTTCTCACAGGATCTTCAAGGCAAATGGTTTAAGGTTTTTTTTTGTTGTTTTTTTTTTTAACTGAACAATATTCAGATCCGAGCCTCAGATGAGAGAACTGAACAGTTGTAATGTTTATTGTCATTTAATAGAAGCTGAATTACTTTCCATAACAGATCTCTTCATAGCTTTATTTATAGATCAGCAAGGTCAGGGTGAAATTAAATATATATTCTGTGATTTAAATGAGGTAAAAAGTGAAATTTCCTTGAGATGGTGCCTGATAAGGAAATACAGCTTGTTGTTCCATGCGGATGTACCAAATAGACTACCTTTCCAGAAGGTTGTATAGAACATTAACAGGAGGGTTACCTGAGACAGCACCAGCCTGAGAGAGTCTGACTTTTCCCAGCCTACCACACAGGGCTGAGATGGGTAAGGAAATCTGGCAGGTTTAGTAACCAGTGAATTACATGTATCATCCACAGAGAATATTGGTAAGATGGCAACTTCTGACCATGCCTTTGGGTAACATGATCTTGATGTCTTATCTTTGAGATCCATAGAGTGTGAAATAAAGAAAACAACTCATTGACAAAAGAGACTTTCAACAGTCACAAAATATGAATTAACTCAGCCAGCCCAATGCACAATGCATTGGCCATAGACCGTCATGTAGATGGTCTAATTCCATATGCCATTTACCACCTTTCAGCATTGAGTTCTCCTTTTAAGAATCTTTCTCCATGGGAGGACACTTGTGGGGATGAGCACTGAGTGTTATGTGGAAACTAATTTGACAATAAACTATTTGTAAAAAAAAAAAAAAGAAATCTCACTTGTTGAAATATTTACACATATTCACAAAAGTAAATTTCAGTGAGCATAATTGCCTCGTTTATATTAAAACATAGGAACAAAAAAAAAAGAGTCTTTCTCCATGAACACTTAACATACCTTCTGCATGAGATATGAACAGGTACTTCTCCAAAGAGGACATCCAGATGGCCAACAGACACATGAAATGATGCTCAGCATCCCTCCTCATCAGGGAAATACAAATCAAAACCACACTGAGATACCACCTCACGCCAGTCAGAGTGGCTAAAATGAGCAAATCAGAGAACTCTAGATGCTGGCGAGGATGTGGAGAAACGGGCACCCTCCTACACTGTTGGTGGGAATGTAAACTGGTGCAGCCCCTCTGGAAAACAGTGTGGAGGTTCCTCAGGAAACTAACAATAAAACTCCCCTATGACCCAGCAATAGCACTGCTAGGAATTTACCCAAGGGATACAGAAATGCTGATGCATAGGAGCACATGCACCCCAATGTTCATAGCAGCACTCTCCACAATAGCTAAAACATGGAAAGAGCCTAAGTGTCCATCAACAGATGAATGGATCAAGAAGATGTGGTTTATCTATACGATGGAATACTAAATGGCAATGAGAGAGAATGAAATCTGGCCATGAGTAGCAACATAGATGGACCTTGAGGGTGTTATGCTGAGCGAAATAAGTCAGGCAGAGAAGNTAATAATAAAAAATAAAACTTGAAAAAAAATTTTTTTAAAAAGGAAGAAAAAAATCATACCTTCTGCATGGCTACCAAATCTTTCTCTCCTCAGATGGCAGAATTTGTTACCTCTGCTTCAGATGAAATAACAGGTGACAATGATAGGGTGGGGGTGGGGAGAGACCCTTCCTGTCCCCAAAGAATATTTCATTTTCTTCTATATCCTTTGCCTGGGCCTGAACCACAGAGTGAAAATAAAATATTAGAGTTGAGCGGACACTTAATAACTGCCCAGAGGAGGGTTTCCCAACCATGGCATGTGAACTATTCTAAACTTCTGAATCACATAGTGAAAAAAATATGATTCTCTTGCAAATCTGTTTTAATCCTCATAAGAGAAGATGAACTTCACTCATGCTAGCCTGTCCTTAACACCTCTTCAACATTTGTCATTTCTGTTTTTCATAAGGTGAAATCGGGTCTACGCCAGAGCCTTTGCCAGAAGGAGAAAACCTAACTAGAGTTTATTGGCACCGCTTTTTTGAAAATATTTATCTTGCATAACCATGTCTTTATAAGATGTTATACTGGTCATATGTTGGTAGACACAAAATTTCACTCAAAACAAAATTTAGCAGAGTAGATCAATATAAAGAAAGTTTTTAAGTAAATAATGGTACAGGTGGAATGTAGCTCTGGCAAAAATCATGAAGGTGGTAGATACTCTAGCAATTGCGTTTGGAAACACTACTGTAATACACCCTCTTCTGGGACAAGTGAGAAGACCAAGGACAAGGGAGCTTGGGTGACTTGCTCAGGTTTACCAGGGACATCATGGCAGTCTCAGAACAAAAACCCATGTCCAGTCTCTTCCAGTCTAGTGCATGTTCCACTAAATGACACGGCTTTTGCCTGGTTCATGAGATTACGCTGAGTTAGCTTCTCCCATAGAAGTAGAAAATTTATATGAAGGCATGACCTATATCTTCAGTGCTATACAGAATCACAAATTTTAGGGTTTAAGAACAGATGTTTATAATAACACTGAGTCATGATTAAGGGTCCAATGGCATTTTCAAGATAATTAAGAGTAAGGTACTGAAGCTCATATTTGGGAATTTCCACTCTAATGTTTTTTCTTATTGTCTCTTTGTCTTTTTAAAAATCATTCTGTCACATACAGGTTTACATACACGTATCCACACACATATAACATAATCTGAAAAATATATCCATTCATTTTGCTGTTCCAGCTCTATAAAAGAGTATCATTCTATATGTAGACAATTATGAGTTACTTTTCTCTGAATAATGTTTTTAAAGTTCAACTAGGATGTGCTACATAATTGTTACTTATTAATTTCACTGATGTATAATATTTTCTTGTCTAAACATGTTCTGTTCCTATGATGATTGGGTTCTTTCCTTCTGTTCACTTTGCCTGCAATACAGACAGTGCTGCTCTGATCACCTCTGGAGTGGAATTAATAGCATAGCATATATGAATGTCCAGCTTTCCATGACAATGCAGACTGTTTTCCAAAGTGGCTTTATCAATATAGATCCGCATTTACATCGTTCCTGTTTCTTCCTAGTCAACATTTGGTATTACAGGGCATCTTTATTTTTGTCAATCTATTGGCTGTAAAATGCCTGTGCTCTCATTTGGCATCTCTCTGATAATAATGAGAATGCATATCTTCCTATTTGTTTACTTGCCATTTGGGTTTCCATTTCTGTGAATTCTTGTTCGTGTATGTTGCCCTTTTTACGTTGGGTTGCCTTTCTTTTAACTGATTTATTTATCTTTTTTTTTTACTGGAATTTATCAATCTTTGTGTTTTTTCTTTAGGAAAGTGTCCCCTTTCCTCATGTCAATAGTTTTAAAGTCTTAGTTTTTATATTTATATTTAAATATTTAGTTATATATTTGATGTTGGTATAACACCATAGAAGAAAGATCCTGTTTAGTACTTTCTATATGGAATAACCAATTGCTCCAGTGCCATGTATCAGATCATCCACAATGCCTATTCTAGCAAAAGAGCAGTTTTCATACAGCACATGTCTCTGGGCCCCCATTTCTTTTCCACTGTTCAGTTTCTTGATTCCTATGTCAAAACCACACGGGCTAACACCTCAAGCACAAGGCTCCATATACAATTGTCCTGATCCTAATTTTAAAGGGGATGGTCCTAATTTGTCACCACTGAGAATGACATTTACTGTGATAGGTAACTTTTATTGAGTTTAAGGAAATTTCCTTCTATTTCCACTTTGCTAAAAGATTTACAATCATAAGTAGATTTTTAGTTTTATCAAATACTTTCTTTGAATGCATTAAAGTATTTGCTGCCTTTAATCTGTAACTGTGCCCAAGGACAGACTTTTTCTGACTTTAAACCATTTCTCTACTCCTAGAAAAAAACCATTATGTCTTATACCACAAGCTATGTCTAACATGCAAGAAGAAAAGCAATTGGACAGATCTTTATCTCTTTAAGATCTGTTCTTACTCTAATCCTTTAAGTCCAGCATCAACAAATTTTGCCAGCAGAGCTCAGAAAGTGTGTGTGTGTGTGTGTGTGTGTGTATGCCAACATTTATGTGTGTGTGTAATTTTTGTCCGTTTAAAGACTCAGTTGTAATGCAAATACAAGAGTTTTGTCATTGTTTCTCACCATCTCAATATGCAAATGAAAAACAATTGTTCTTAGGACTAGAAAACACAATTGTAAATTGCAATAGTCCCTCCCTGGCAAGGCAAATAGGTTTTACAAACTAAAAGGTGGTAAGTTTAAGCTGGTTAACAAATTAATTTAGTCTTTCACAAAATTATCAAGCTTGAACTACACAATTTATAAGAAGACATAAAAATCCACTTACGTCTTCAATATTTTATGTCTTTATGAAAGAAGAAAGTTCACTCATAGCTATGCACTCAGTTACTTTAACAATAGTTGGGCATCTAGAAATAATCACTTCTTTTCAAATGATTATTACTTTAAATATTAAAGAAAACAAAGGCAAAAAAAACTCCAAGCATTTCTAACTGACACATTGATTTTGCAATTTCCATATATTTTGCATGTTGGCATTAATATTTGTTATTTATAGCTTTTGCATCTCTTGGAATTCTCAGGGTGGAATTTTAAAATGTATTTTAATTATTTCTTTTTACTTTCTCCAATAATCATATTTAAAATTTATAATAGCTTAGTTTTTACAGTTATTGAGTACTCTGTATTTTGTGACAGTAATTTTTCCCCTGCATGCCTCTTATACACAGTCTTATATTTTAATTGGGTTTATTTTAAATGACTCCAGGAAGCTAACATGCTTGTAAGCAAAATAATCATACTTAAAAAATAAACAACCAGGCAGTGTGATTTAAAGTCCTAAAATGCAATACTAATTAAGTCACTTAAGCAAGTGGGAAGAAAAATTAAATATTTAATGTCCTTTCCAGCAAGGATGGATTTCATTCTTGAAAAATATTGTTGTTAGGACACTGGGTTAGGAAATGTTTCCAATGAGCTCTTAAAATTAAAAACAATGCACCTAGGTTTTCACTTGTCTGATTTGCACACAGCATTTCTTTGGCTGACCTTAACTCACCAAAGCATGAACTGCTACTAACACAGGAGAAATTAGGCGGCCTCATCTTGTTCAACGTCTAAAGGCCAGATTTCTAGTTAATGTGAAAAACAGCAGGGATTGAACAATAGAGCCTTAAAACTGCTCTTGCAGCAAATGGAAGACGGTACTTGTGTTCGTAGCCAACTCAGCCTGACCCACATCTCAGGAAGCTATAGCTCTGCCTGCTACCAAGAGGGATCCTAAGAGAGAATTCACTTATATTTTGTTTTAAATGTGACTCCGACTTTTTTCTTTTTCAACTTTTTTTCTATCAGAAACCAGGATTCAGGTTGTGCCTGCATTTAGTATTTAGCCATGAGAGCATGGGGGAACAACGCATTCTGGAATCTGAGACGAGTTGCCTTCAATTTTCTTGAAATTCCATTCATACTGAATTCTTCATTGCCTGACAAAGCCTGACAAAGTGGAAGCTCGTATGCGCTTTATGGCACCTGTGATGGCTCTATAACCATCCCGGGTGTCCCCTCAGGACCCACAGAGTCCTACTCTGTGCCAGATCGGGTGCATGTCCCAGCTGTGGGCACGGAAACACTTCTACCGCTATTTGAAAGCTGTTTCTAGCTTTGCCAACCAAAAGATGGCTTCACGTTTCTCAGGTTGAGCAGTGGAAAAGCGAAGACTTTCTGCCTACACAAGGAGGCTACTGTAAAAGACAAAGAAATAGGAAAAATAGGAACGACAGCTTTCCGGAGAGATGAGGGAAAAGAGGCAGGTGGGAAGAAGAAGTAGACCTAAGAAGGAGGAGATGATGCTGTAGTCTCTTAATCTTGAAATCTGTGTTTCCAGATAGTGGAGATCGTAGCAGGAGGTCTGAGGTCTTGGTATCACAGTTTGTGATCCTGGGAAAGTTTATTCATCTATTACATGCGCACGATGGAAGTATCATCTTCAAAGGATTGTTGTAAGGATTTAAAAAGTTGGCTTAGAAAAAGTTTCTGGTACATAATGGCTTTTTAACACATACTAGCTGTTATTATTTTCTCTAAGATTCCAATACTGTTTGAATCAGGCAGAAATAAAGCCTAGGAGAGGGTTACATCTGCTGCACTTTACTGTCTGTGACATTGTAGGCTTTCAACAGGCATTACTGAATTCATTCGATGGTGTCTAGAATGCTAGGAAAATAAAGTTAAATTGAACAGCTAAGTTGATTGAAGTTTTTAAAAAACAACTTTAATGAGATGTAATTGACACATAATACATTGCATAAGTTTAAAGTATACACAGGGGCGCCTGGATGGCTCAGTCGGTTAAGATCCGACTTTGGCTCAGGTCACGATCTCGTGGTTCATGGGTTCAAGCCCCGCGTCAGGCTCTGTACTGATGGCTCAGAGCCCGGAGCCTGCTTCGGATTCTGTGTCTCCTCCTTTGCTCACACTCTGTGTCCTTTTCTCTCTCAAAAACAAATAAACATTAAAATTTTTTAAAAAGTATATACAGTATGACATATGCATATCCATAAATACACACACGCATGCACATATGAGCGCGCGCGCACACACACACACACACACACACTGTGAAATTACCACCACCAGCAAGATAATCTCCATCACCCTCGACTGCTTCTTTATGCCTTTAGTGATCTCTCCCTATAATACTCCTCCCTACTTTTTCCATGGTACTGATTTGGCTTCTTCCCCTTTGCATAATAATTTTGAGGTTTACATGTGTTGTTGAATGTATTCGTAGTTCATTCCTTTGAAATACTGAATAATATTTCATTGTATGGGTGTGCCACAACCTGGTTATCTAATTCATCTGTAACGGGCATCAGGATTGCTTCCAATCTGGGGCTATTACAAATAAGCCTGCTATGAAAATTCTTGTACAGGTATTTGTATGGGCATATGTTTTCATTTCTCTTGGGTAAACCCCTTGGGGAGGAATGCCTGGATTATATGATAGGAATATGTTCAACTAATTAGGAAACTACCAAACCGTTTTCTGAAGTGATTGGACCATCTTACATTCCTACCAGCATTATTTGAAAGCTGAATCTAGTTCCTGGTCATCATCACCCATAATTGTTCTTTTTAGGTATTCTAATAAAGGTGTGGTGGTGTCTAATTGTGGTTTTAATTTGCTTTTCCTTGATGCCTGATGGCTGTTTAGCATCTGTTCATGTGTCCATTTGCAATCATATATCTTTTCTGCTAAGTATCTGTCAAATCTCTTGCCATTTTTTTAAATTGGGCTGTTTTTGAATTATGCAGTTTTGGAGTCCATTATGTATTGGATACAAATCATTTATCATACATATAATTTGCAAATGATTTCCCCCAGTTTGTGCCTTGCTTTTTCATTGTCTCAGCACTATTTTTTTTTGAGGAACACAAATTTCTTATTATTTCATTGCTAAAGCTTCTAATGTGTCTATGAAATCTTTGCCAGTCTAAAGTTGCAGAGTTTTCTTTGTTTTCTTCTATATAGTTTTAGGTTTACATTTAGATTTATGGTCCATTTTATTTTTGTACATGGTGTAAGGTATGATGAAATTTTTATTTTGTTTTGTTTGTTTTGTACATAAGGATGTCTACCATCACTTTCCATTTATTAGCATAAGCACCTTTACAAAAAAATCAGCTGTCAAAATATGTGTACATCGATTTCTGGGTTCTCTATCTGTTCCATTGATTTCTTTTTCTGTTTATTTTATTTCTTTTCCTTTTCCTTCCTTCATTCCTTCCTTCCTTCCTTCTTTCTTTCTTTCTTTCTTTCTTTCTTTCTTTCTTTCTTTCTTTCCTTCTTTTTTTCTTTCTTTCTTTCTTTCTGAGAGAACATGAGGTGGGGAGAAGGGCAGAAGGAAAGAGAGAGAGACAGAGAAAGAGAGAGACGAGAGAGAGAGAAAATCTCAAGCAGGCTCTGTGTTCAGCGTGAAGCCCAAAGCAGCTTGATCCCACACAGCTTGATCATGACTTCAGCCAAAAGAAAGAATCGGAAGCTAAACCAACTAAGCCACCCAGGCACCCTGTTTTTCTTCCTTGATGTCAAAACCACATGGCCTCGATTGCTGTAGCTTATAATATGTCTTGAAATTAGGTAGTATCGATCTCCAACATTGTTTTTTTTTTTCATAAAATTTGCTTAAGTATATCGCCTTTGTATCTTGCAACTTACTAAACCTACTTATTAGTTTTAGTTACTTCTTTGTAGATTTCATCATGTTTCTACATACAAAATTATGCCATCCTCAGATAAAGATAGTTTTACTTCTTAATTTCCAATGTGGATGCCTTCCTTTTTTTTTCCCCTCCCTCCTTCCTTTCCACTCTTCCCTTCCACTTTCTTTTTCTTCCTATTCTCTTATTTCTTTCTCCGTCTCTCTCTCTCCCCCCCCTCTTCTTCTCTTCCTTCCCCACCTCTCTCTCTCTTTCTGATTGAACTGGCTAGAAACTCCAATACAATGTTGAATAAATATGCTATGAGTGAATATCTCTGTTTTCTTTTCCCGATCATAGGAAATAGCATTTTATTGTTTGCCATTGAGTATGTTACTAGATGTGGATTTTTTTTGTAGATGTTTTTATCAAGTTGAGGATTTTTTTTCTCTTCCTAGTTTGATGAAAATCTTTATTATGAATGGATATTGGGTCTGTCAAATGTTTTTTCTGTATCAGTTAAGATGTTTAAAATGTTTGTTAATATGGTAAGTTACATTAACTGATGTTTTAAAATGTTAACCCCACCTAACTGTTTTATATATTGCTGGATTCAATTTACTAACATAGAAACATCTATGTTCATGAGGTATATTGGTCTGTAGTTTTATTATAATATCTTTGTCCTGATTTAGTGTAAGTATAATGTTGGCCACATAGAATGAGTTGGGAAATATTCCCTTCTCTCCATTGTCTGGAAGAATTTATGTAAAATTGGTATTATTTACTTCTTAAATGTTTGATAAAATTCAGCATAGAAGCCATATATGCTCCACATTTTCTTTGTGGGAAGGTTTTTACTACATATTCAATTTCATTGTTAGATGTAGGGCTAATCTGATTATCTTAAGCTTGGTAAATTTCTGTCTTTTAAGAACATGTTTATTTTCTCTGAGTTGTCAAAATTATTGCCAAAATATTTCCATTGTAATTATAATTTTGATAACTGTATTTAGTGATATTAACTCTCTTATTGCTGATATCAGTAATTTCCTTCTTATCTCTTTTTCTGATCTTCCTGGCAAAAGATTTATCAATTTTATTGATCTCAAACTGCTTTTTAAAAAATCAGTTTATTTTTTTATTTTGAGAGAGAAAGAGTGCATGCATGCTTGAGAGCGTTAGAGAGGGAGGGACAGAGAGAGAGGGAGAGAGAGAATGTTAAGCAGGCTCTGCACTGTCAGCATGGAGTTTGACCGGGACTTGATCTCACAAATCATGAGAGATCATGACCTGAGCCACCAGGTGCCCCAGGAAGAAGTAGCTTTTGATGCGATTAGTTTTCTCTCTTCTGTTTCTGTTTTTTCTTTCATTAATCTCCACTCTGTCCTTTATTATTTAATCTATTTGCTTGTTTTGGATTTCATTTCTCTTCTTTTTTTAGTGCTAAAGACAAACTCTGAGGTCACTGATTTGAGATATTTCTTCTTTTCTCATATAGACTTTAGCATTACAAATTTGTCACTAAGGACTCCTTAGCACTGCCTACATATTTTTATATCTCCTATTTTCATTTTAATTCAGTTCAAAAAAATGTTTTGATTTCTTCTTTGCCCTACAGATTATTGGGAAGTATACTATTTAGTTTCTAAGTACTTGGGAATTCTCCAGAAATCTTTCTGTTATTGATTTCTCACTTAATTCCATTGTGTAAGAGTGCATACTTTGCATCACTCAAATCCTTTTAACTTTATTAGCACTTGTTTTATGGAACAATATATTAACTTTTTGTTACCATCAAAATGGTTCTGTGTGTACTTGATAAGAATGTGTATTCTGCTGTCATTGGATGGAATATTCTATAAATATCAGTTAGGTTCAATTAGTCAAAAGTATTGTTGAAGTATTCTATATTATTGCTGATTTCCTGTTTACTTGTCCTAACAGTTTTTGAGAGAAACGTGTTGAAATCCCAGACTCTAATTGTGAAATTTTTCTATGTGTCCTGAAACTTCCCTCAGTTTTTGCTTAACTTATTTTGAGTTAGTTACAAAATCTATGTAACTAATCTCCCATTAGTTACATAAATATTTGGAAGTATTGTGTCCTCCTTAATGAGTTGACTTTATAAGTTACATATATATATATACATATACATACATATATATACATATACATGCATATACATATACATATATATGTAAGTTTCCCCTGGTAATTTACCTTTCTGATATTAATATAGTTATTCCAGATTTCCTTTAATTATATTAGTGTGGTATATCTTAGTCCATCCTTTTAACTCTTTTTTATATTTTGATATTTAGAGTTCACTCCTTACAGGCGGCATACAGGCAGTTGGGTCTTGCTTTTTTTTTTCTTATCTGACAATCTCCATCCTTTAATTAGGGTTTTTAGACATTTACTTTCGATGTGATTATTGGTATGGCTAGGGTTAGAACTAGCAATCATCTTGCTGTTACATTTTAATTTGTCCCATTTCTTATTTGTTCCCTTTGCCTTCTTTTTTTTAAAGACTTCTTTTATATTCACTGAGTATATTTTCTAATTCCATTGTATCTCCTTTGTTAGTTAATCAATTATAATTCTTCACATTGTTTTCTTAGTGATTGCTTTAGATTTTCTAATATATGTAAGAGGTTGGCAATCTTTCCTTGTAAAGGGCCAGATAATAAATATTTTAGACCTGCAAGCCACATATGGTCTTTGTTACATATTCATTTTTCTTTAACTTTTAAAAACATATAATCATTCTTAGCTTACAGCTCATGCAAAAAGAGGCTGTGAGCCAGATTGATCTGTGAGCTGTGGTTTGCCAACTGGTCTTATACATCTTATCAGTCTTCCTGATATCGTACCATTTCATGGAATAAGTGTCTTCTAAGAATACATTTCATTTCTTTCCTTCTGGCTTTTGTGCTATTTTTGTCCCCCATTTTGTTTTTATGTATGTTATAAGCCCCACAATGCATTATTACTCTTATTCAAACAATTATCTTTGAAATTGATTGAATTATAGGAGAAAACAACATGGTTGCTCTTCCCTGTTTTGGTGAAGATTCAATTTTCCATCGAGTATTGTTTTCCTTTCACCTGAAAATTTTCCTCTAATATTTCTGTTCTTGTAGCATTGCTACTGGCAAATTCTTCCTTGCAGGGAAATGTTCCTGGTGATGATTTCTTTCAGCTTCTGTGCATCTGAAAACCCTCTATTTTGCCTTTGCTTTTTAAAGAGAATTCTGCCTGGTATAGAATTCTAGGTTGACAGATTTTAATTTCTATCTTGGTTTCCTTTCTGTGTGTGCTTAAGAAGAACGGGTCTTCTGCTCTCGTTGGATGGAATATTCTATAAATGTTCATTAGATTCTACTGGTTGACAGTGTTATTGAGTTCTGTATTCTTGTTGGTTTTATGTCTGATTGTTCTTTGAATTGTTGAGAGAGGGCTGTGAAAGTGTCTATAATTGTGGTTTTGTCTATTTCTCCTCTTCCTCTTTCTCAGTTTGTGCTTCATGTATCTTGGGGTTCTGTTGTTTAGGTGCATATGTATTTAGGACAGCAATGTCTTTTGTTGCCTTGACCCTCTTGCCCTTATATGAAAATCCTCTTTGTCCCTGGTGATCTCTTTGCTCTGAAGTCTACTATATCTTAAATTAAGACAGCTCTTCTGTCTTCTGTTTTAAATGAATGTTTGCACGGTATCCTTTTTCTCTCCTTTTACTTTCAACCGACCTATCTCATTACATTTGAAGTGGCCCCTTTGTAGACAGCATCTAGTTGGGGGTTATGTTCTCTTTATCCACTCTGCCAAGGTCTCTCTTTTAATTGCTACCTTGAGACCATTTAAGGTCTTTTAACTTTTCATGCAGTTATTGACAATTTAAGGTTAAGCCTGCATTTTTAAAGTTTGTTTTCTGTCTTCTCTTTATTTATACTCTCTCCGTTTTATTGCTCTTTTTTACTGAGAGTTATATGACCATTTTTTTGTCATTCCATTTTATCTATGGTGTTTTGAGTGTATTTTTTTGTACAGTGGAGTTTTTTTTATAGTACTTACTCTAAGTACCACATTATATATTCATAACTTGGCAAAGCCTACTGATGTGGACATTTTACCCATTTGAATGGAACACAGCAACTCATCTACATTTACGTCTGCTGCCCCACTTGTAATTATCACAGAGACTTACATATATTGAGAGCTATGTTAGGTAGTGTTATAGTTTTTGTTTATGATGGTTTTGTCATAACAATCTAGAAAACTCAGAGAAGAAAAGCTTATTACATTTACTCTTATTTTTGCTCAATCCAAATTCTTTATTCCTTCTTAATATATCAAGATTCTTTCTTTTATCATTTTATTGCTGTTTAAAGAAGTTCTTCCAACCATTCTTTTTAGTGTAGGTCTACTAGCAACACATTTTTTTGGTCTGAAAATGCTTTGAGTTCCCCTCAATTTTTGAAGGATAAATTTGCTGGATATAGAATTATGGGTTGACAGTTCTTTTCTCTCAACACTTTAAAAACATTATACTTCCTTCTGGGCTCCAAAGGTTTTAACAAGCAATCCTTCATTCAAATTGATTTCCCTTATATAACACATCTTGTCTTTGTGACTGTTTTTTGTTTTGTTTTGTTTCTTTACTTTTTAGNGTTCAAATTGATTTCCCTTATAAATAACACATCTTGTCTTTGTGACTGTTTTTTGTTTTGTTTTGTTTCTTTACTTTTTAGAAGTCTCACATGATATTTCTTGGATGGAATCAGAGGGGGTTCCATATTTGGGAATTCACTAATTTTCCTCAATCTATAAATTGGTGGTTTTGCCAAATTTGGAGAAATGTCAGCCTTTATTTCTTCAAATACACTTTTAGTCCCACCTTCTTCCTCTTCTTGTTCTAGAACTCTAATGACAGGCATGTTAAGATCTTTTGTAATAGTCTCACATATTTTGGAGGCTCAGCTCAATATTTTTGAAGTCTGTTTTCCTTCTATTGTTCAAATATGCTAATTTTTATTATTGCCTCCAATTCATTGATTTTTCCACTCTTCCCTCTCTATTTTTTTCTCAAGCTCATCCACCAAAGTTTTTATTTTAGTTGTAATTTTTAAGAAGAAAATTTCCATTTGTTTTTTTCTATGTGGTATTTCTCTAACACCACTCTGGGAAGGTAGAAGTCTGAGCTCTCCACTCAGCCTCTGCTGAGGGCTGGGGGTGGTTTTCCTCTGTGTTTAGCTGAAGTATAGTAGTTACTGCCTAAAAGTATTTTAAGTAGGATAGAGTAATATTTTGTTAGGAATAATTATTCCCGATATCAGAGTTGGGATTCTGTTGTGCTCTACCCAATGTGCTGCGAATGATGAAATTTCTGATCTAATTTGTGGAACAGGCTCGACTCCTACACTTGTGAGATACAGGCTATGATTCCTTGCAACCTTTTTGGTTGGTTTTTCCTCATGATGAGTATTCAAGAGTGTGCTGTTGACTAGTTGAAGGGTATCTCTGCAGACTTCTGGTGTTCTCACTCTCGACAGCTCCCTCCTCTTCCATACTCTGTCCTCTCAACTTGAGCTGCCTTTTTCTTGCTTTTAACTCCATCTTCTTGAGTCAGGGAATCTTCAGGCTCTACTACCTCTTCCCACATCACAGCCTCTGCCAACTCTCTGGGGCTAATGAGCTGGACATGGTTAAGTTCATCTCATTCATTTCCCACTTCAGGGATCACTGCCCTTCAGCGTGTGGTGTACAGTATCCAGAAAACTGTTGCTTCACATATCTTGTTTTGTCTTCCTTTTTTCCCCTCTCAGGCAAGATGGTCAATCTAGACCTCATTGCCCTGTCTTGGCAAGAAGGCTCAGTCCAATAGAAATGTTTTGAAAATAGGGGTTCCTGGGTGGCTCAGTTGGTTAAGCGTCTTGCTTTGGCTCAGGTCATGATCTCACATTTCGTGGGTTTGAGTCCCAGGTCAGGCTCTGTGCTGACAGCTCAGAGCCTGGAACCTACTTTGAATTCTATGTTTCCCTCTCTCTCTGCCCTTCCCCCACTCGCGGTCTCTCTCTCTCTCTCTCTCTCTCTCTCTCAAATTAAAAAAAAACATTAAAAAAAGAAGAAAAGTTTTGAAAATGTGTATGGCTAGTGTCAATGTCAACTCCAACATTCCAGCCTTCAGGCACAAAACAACCCCCGGCCACCAAGTAAGTGTCCCCAGAATAATACCAAGCAACAGCCTCCATGTCCAACAGATGCTGAGCGAACAGTGATAATATTTCAACTTCAGGGGCTATAGGAAATAGAATGCAATAAAAAGTCCATCATCAACCACTTGTTCTTTGATGTTTGGGCCATTATTATTAATCAGATTTCTATATTAAGTTATATCTAAGTCCAAATATGTTATTTAGTGATGAACAGGGTCTTAAAGAACATCTAACACATCACTTTCCTCTTCCATCACAGCCATATTACTGTTGAGACAACAGAGACCCTAAAGTAGTAATTAACCTGTTCAAGGTTAAATAGCTGTTTAGACCCAAAACAGATCTAGAATTTTTGTCCTGATTTCAGCTCCTGCATATTCATGATCCCACCATATGAGCAGAAACTCTGAATCCATTTCTATTTCCAGGTTCACATAGATCTTACCCGGAATCACAATAATAGAAATCCCCATTTTTCAGCCTACTATGTGCTAAGTGTTTTGTATGTGGTATCTTTATCCTTTCCAAACACTTTTGAGGAAACCAACTACTTGCCGAAGGTGAAACACTCCTAAGTGATGGCTGGGATTGGGATCTCAACCCAGTTCCATCTAATTTCAAAGCCTGTAATCTTTCTGTAATACATTGTCATTACTTTTGTCATATTCTGGCTTGCATTATTGCTTTTATCTTAGCTCTTTCATTTACATGAGTGTATTATATCTGCATTTAGGGCACAGGCAGTTTTATTTTTATTTTATTTTATTGCGTTTTTCCTTCATACTGCAAGGATCATAGTATGGGCTAAAAAATTGGGTCCCATCATATATTAATGATAGGACTTACTTCTGAAGTCCCCAGATATCCCATTTCAATACTTCTTAAGCTAGGTTTTAGGGCTTGTTTTATATTCATTAACAAAAGGAAGGAAATGTGGAATTTGGCACTTCTCTCTGACAAGGAGTTAGGATGAGAATTAGGTGAGAGCATGACAAACAAGGACAACAAACAGCTGTTAAAGAAAATGACTCTCCTTGGAACTGCACAGAGATGTACAACCAAAAATCAATTAACAAAAACAAACTGCTAATTGGAACAACTCTGACCCTTATTATTACCAAACTGTTATTGTGGTTTAATTTATGAGTCCTGTTACTACTCTTAATTAAACTGTCTTATAGGAGAATACCAGAGTTACTGCAGAAGAACTATTTCATTAAGGATGCACTCTTTTTATTTACTTATTTTTTTAAAAAACTTTTTAATGTTTATTTATTTTTGAGAGAGAGAGAGAGAGAGAGAAAGAGACAAAGTACAAGCCGGAGGAGGGCAGAGAGAGAGACAGAGAGAAGGACACACAGAAACCAAAGCAGGCTCCTGGCTCTGAGCTGTCAGCACAAAGCCTGACCTGGGACTCAAACCCACAAACCATGAGATTCTGACTTGAGCCGAGGTCAGATGCTTATCCAACTGAGGCACTCAAACACCCCAAAGATGCATTCTTTTTAAATAGAGCAAGAGCAGAAATATTTGGAACAAGTCTTACTGAAACAAGAGATCTTAATTTGCTTCAACATTATAAGCAGATATTTGCTCCAACCGTGGTCCACATAAAGTAGAACTGACTTCACTTTCGTGTGTTATACCCTCACAGAGCCTCCAAACCAGTGGTGTGCAGGTGAATGGTTAGCAACTGGTTCATGGGATGAGAAGCTGATTTGTAGTGCTTGCCAATTTTTATGTGGTGTGAATAATCCCACGCTATATTGGTGTGCAGCCAGTTTCAAGCTACCAACCTAACATCAACTGGCTTGCACAAGTCTTGAGAATTTAACAGTTGGCTCACTGCTCTTATTCCAAAGGCAAGAGAAATTCTTCTCTGACCCATACAGAGTCTCTGTAAAAAATTTCAGTGGTTATTTTTGCATGCATCACAAGCACAAACTGGTATAAGACAACAGTCCTGCCCTACAAGTCCTTAAGTCTAACTGGGAAGAAAGACTCATAAAACATAAATAACATGAAATAGCAACGTGGCAATAATTGGCCTTAGAATAAAAGCTAAGAGATTACATATAACCCACAATTTGTAGATTAAAATGTGATTTTATTCTTTAAACCTTTGGTATAACATCACCTTCATTTGATTTTTCAAGCCCTGGAACATTTGATTTAAAAAAAAAAATCTAAACACGGCATTGAGAAGATGAACAATCTTGTGGTTTTAGACTGGCATGGCCTCAAGTTACAAGACAAATCATATCCATCCTTAGGCTCTCCTATTCCCTATGCATTAATAAATAAATTCATTTTTTAAGATTTTATGTCACAAACATGCTACTGAATGCTGAATGCACAAAGAAGAGTAAAGATACGGCCCAACATTAGTTTTCTATTGCTGCTATAACAAATTACTGCAAACTTAGTGGTTCAAAACAACAGAGCTTTATTGTCTCACGGGTCTTGAACTAGAGGTCTAAAATGGGCCTCACTAGACTAGAATCAAGGAGTCAATAAGACGACAATCCTTTCAGAAGCTCTAGAGGTGAGGCCTTTTCTTTGCTTTTTCTAGCTTCGAGAAGCGACCTGCATTTCTTATCTCCTGACTCCCTTCCTCCACCCTCAAAGCCAATAAATGTAGGTCAAGACTTTCTCCCATCACCTCGCTCTGCCCCTGGCTCTTCTACCTTTCTCTTTTACTTTTAGGAATGTTTGTGATTCTTAATCTAGATCACCTAGAATGATTTCTGAATTTTAAAGTCCGTCGATTAGCAACCTTAATGCCCTCTGCAACATTAACTCCCCTTCATCATGTAAACTATCATATAGTCAGATCCTGGAGACTGGGATGTGGACATATTTGGGGGTCATTATTCTGCTCTATCACGAGTCCTTATATTGAGGGAAGTCAAAGTCTGGCTGCCTTTGAAGCAGACACATAAACATCCACCTAATCCTTGAATGTTGCTGATCACTTGGGATCCCATTCCCGCATACACTCACCAGGTGTCATGGCGTCCTTTCTGTGGTTGTCTACTAATTTTACATAGGGTTTTTTCCCCCACTGAACATGGACTCTTATATCCAATTGCCTTGTATATATACCACCCTTATCATAAACACACTGGAAGCATTTTCATTCCCAACCCTGTTCTTTCTGTTGTCTCTAATTTAGTCAACATCACCTCCAGACAGGTTGTGGAAATATGGAGTCTTCCTCAATTCCTCCTTTCTCTTTGCCCTGTCCAAAGTTAATCACCAACTCCTCTCTCTTGTGCCATTATCATGTCTCAGATTACTTTATTTCCCACAGTCATCACAGTGCAATGTACAAAGGATATTATCAACTCTGTTGGCATCTCCCACAAGCCTCATGTAGTTTTATGGCCCTGGGTCTTTGCTTGGGCTCTCTGTTCTGTTAGGGTTGCCTTTCCCTTTTGGTGTGGCTGGTCCTGACTCTTCCCCCAGGTGGGGCTAAGTTACTCCTTTAGCATTCCCCAAATGCACTACAACTATACACCATTGCAAGCATCTCTTTGTCTTATAATGACTTCACTGTTATTCCCCTTTTATAGAACGTGAGAAACTCCTCAGCAACAGGGACTGGCTGAACCATCACTTTTCTGTTTACTCTAGAACAACCCTGGAGATTAGCTCTCAACAAACATCTGTACTCAGAATATTGGATAAGTTGATAACTGATGTCCAGGGGTCTTACAGGAACTTAGAATTCTGTTACATTTAGATGTATAAGGATTTAACATTCCAAACAGCAAAGAATTTTGTGCTCACTGGGAATAGTAGAAAAATGTAAGGTGCTATTTATAATTGATACTCGTGTTTATGCTGTAGGAAGCAATGTTAGTAATAATCTAACCATGCCTCTCATCACTACATCAGTTTACAATTGGTTTTTAAGTTCACCTGTCTGATAACTTTGGTCTTTTTAGGTGGGTGGACAGCAAATCCTGAAGCTTTGGTCTGTATGATACGGCAAAGATTGGAGGCTGCACTGAGACAGTATGCACCAAAGTGTCTATCATACTGTCCACTTATCTCGCTCTCGGAGGGTGGGCTGTCATAGTGAAGGCATGCAAGACAGTGATCAAGAGAATGTCATCTATACTCAGCCAGGGATATTAGAGTTAAAGAAATTTTGAATACGAAAAAATGATCCTGAGATCAGTTTGTCAAGACATACAGGAAAGCATCTTGACTATAAATGTGACTAAGAACTAGAACAAACTACCTCAGGAATTTGTCAGTGTTTCAAGCCTAGAACTCATAAATATGGACTATTGGACAGATATACTAGACACATCCATCTGTCTTGTCTAATTCATTTGCAGCTTGGAGGCAGAGCATTAGGCACAAGTAGTTTGTAATAGAATGTTCAAGAACATTTCTTGGATAAATTTAGATATGAAAAAATTTTGAGACAAGAGCATTTTTTTAAGCCCTTGAAAGTTCTAACATTTTTTCTACGCAGGACCGAAGCATTGACCCCAATCAATTGATACTCCATAACCTTAAATAGGATGATAACAGAGAGTCGAGGGCAGATATAGAATGAGTTATATCAGGATAGGGAATAATCTCCAAGTACACAGGCTTTATTTTCCTCATGGGAAATGAAATGACTGCCTTCTCCACTAGCGAGATTTTTTGCCATTTTAGAACAGATTAATCATGGAAACTCAGTGTGACAACTACATTTAAAAGTCTAATATACCCCCTTAGAAGTAAGATAGAGCCCACTTCATATATTTTCAAACTTGTCATCTATTGCTCTGGTAGTCCCTAAAGAATCTCATTTCTTTTTCCCATTTCTGGTACCTTACTAGCAGATACTTTAGTGTTTCTCAAGAAACACTCTGCATCTAATCAACTGAGTTCTATTTGAGAATGTTGAATATTTTTTATACATGGAATATCACACAGCCAGCCATCAGAGTCAGATTTCTGATGTCATAAGAGTCAGATTATTATTAAAGAGACAAAATTAAGATGCACTGCCTAAACTAATTTATGAAGCAGTTGCTAAGTATATTATGAAATAGATCACTAAATACATAATTATTACAAATCTATGTAAATAAAAATTAAGATGCACTAGATACACATATAAACAAAATATCAAAATCAAATATTACTTATTTGTTTCTTGCTAGACTATGCATTTATTGAAACAGTCAAGTGTTATAACTAACGAATTCCCTCTCCTCTGTTAACCAGATTCGCAAATATGAAACTTTTAAAATAGTGTCCAGCACATACTAAATATTATATAAGTATTTACTACTGGTATTATTATTGTTATTTTCTTTTTTAAAAATTTTTTACATTCATTTATTTTTGAGAGACAGAGCACAAGGAGGGAGGGACAGAGAGAGAGGGAGACACAGAATCTGAAGCAGGCTCCAGGCTCTGATGTGGGGCTCAAACTCATAAGCCACGAGATCATGACCTGAGCTGAAGTCAGATGCTCCACCAACTGAGCCACCCAGGTGTCCCTGTTTTTATTTTCTTGAGGTAAGCATAGGAAATTTCCAGTGAAAATATGATAGTCTTTTGACAAATATAGTAAGAGTTTCTTTAAGGTTCTAAGGCAAGATACAAATGGCCAGGCTTGCATATTTGGCTACTTGCAAATTTATCACAAACTATATTAACTATAATCTATTGTACATTTTCTATTGCCAAACATATGTCTAAGTGCTTTGCTAAGCTATTTCACTCACTTAATCTCCACAACAACTTAATTAAGAAGGGTTTATTAGCTTTATTTTACAGAAAAAGAATTAAGGCTTAGGGAAATAGAGTAAATATGCACAGTGGTCAGATAACTTTATAAAGCCAAGACTAACACACTCAAAGCTCATGTTTTCAACCAATTCTCCTTCCATACTTCCACTTTCACATGAACTGACTCCAAAGATGAGTTTTAAATGTGGTTTGGTCCGATTAGTGCAAATATTGATTGAGCACTGACCTTGGCATACCAATAAAATAGATTCTACACATTCTACATATCAATTTCATATCAATTTCATATGCTGCAGTCTGCCTGTTGTACTGGATAAGCATTGTCAGGGACTTGAGAGATATTTAAGATTGTACCACCTAGGGAAATGTGAAGTAGGAGAGAATTTCTTTAAGCCTTTATTCTCCCTAATAGTCATTAACTGCCTCTTTCCATGGTATCTCTATTTTTTTCCTCATTCTTATATCCAAAGCCTTAAAAACATGCATGCCATCATGTCAGTCACTTACATTAATACATAAAGGAATGTTTTAACTGCATCTCTTATTCTATGCTATTTAGATCGTTATGATAACTCACTGGTTAGCTTACATTGAACAGGTATAAGCCATCTATTTGCAAGGGCCTTCACGAGTTTGTTAAACATTTCTGAGAATAGTCAAACACTGCTTGAAAGCCATTACTTGACGAATAACACTGTTCTCTATGAGAATCATGGCTCTGACTAAGGATCCCAGACCTTTCTGCTTCTGGGAAACACAAAGAGTCAGCCTTTAAAGTTCAGGCACTAACTGAACAGATTTGTAACAACTTAGTGTTAACCTGACATTGAGTCACTCTTCCAACCACCTGAGGATTGACTAAGGAACAAATGTGCCTACAGACGAACTGGGGAAAAAAAGTACTATAATTGAGGTTGCTTATTTTCATTTTAGTTTATCTTTTGCATTGTGTTCAGTCCCCAGGAGTACATTTTATGAAGGGTATTGACAAACGGAGATGTGCCCAAAGGCAGATGGCAGGAATGTGTGAATCATGTCTCACGGAACATGACTGAGCTCCCTGGGTTGGTTCTGTCTGAGAAGGGGAAGAACAAAGTGAAAGCACATGCACCATCCAAGTATTTGAAGAATGTTTCATTTGGTTTTGAGTAACTCCAAGAAACAAATTAAGGCTTGAGAAAACATGTTTTGATTCCACGCAACAAATATTGCCTGCAACGCTGAGATGTCCGATGAAAATGGCAACCAGTTCACTGTCATTGGAAATGACAAAGCCATAAAAATTCTATATTCAAGGAATCCTTTAGAGGTGGCTGTCACACAGTCCTCCTTTGACGTGTAAGGAAACAAAATCTCAAAGATGCTACGTGTCATGCTTAAGATCTTTTCCTTGGTGGTGGCAGAGCCAGGACTTGTGTCCCAGGTGTTTCTGCTCAAGGCCCTTCCACGAGGACTCAGAGGCAGCAGGTGCAGATGTTGGGTGACCCACAATGTCACGGGAAAGGTACTGAATCATTGCAAGATTGAGCTAGATCCCATCCAAGAAGTCTGCTACTTCTCAGGGTATTGAATTTGATTTGCTTGACATGTTTTTTTTTAAGAACAAATTTTATAATTACAAATAAATATCATTCATTTTCTGTGACTGCTGCTGTACTCAGGTGTTTAAATCACAGGATTAGCAACATGCATTAAGGAGCACCATCAATTCTACTGGGTGAGGAAACAAGGGGACAGTCCACAGACATTTCTAACAGTTTCTTCAGGACTCAAATAGAAAAGTTCCCTTTTCAGGCTACTTAAGAGCTCATAGTGCACCCCCATCTGGGGACATTTGTGCTTAACAAAGAAGGCATTCTAATAATGAAATTCCAGAGCAAAGTAATTAAAGGTAAACGAGATTAGTGTGTGGCAAGGGGGAAGGCAGATTTGTCTAGATAATTCTTTGGTCCTAAAATCATATTATATCTCCTTTCTGGAAGTCTTAACGATCAGAAGGAGCTTCCTCTTCATTTTCCATCCGCACTCTCTCACTATTTTGTTAATATATGCTTTTCCCCTCAACCCACAGATTCTAGACAAAACATTATTATCTAGACACCATTATTGCTGCAAATTGTATTGCTGCTAACTGAAATTTTGCAAAATCAAAAATCAGTTCTCTAAACCAAACTCCAAAAGTCACACAGCTGGGAAATAGCCAAACTGAGATTCAAACTCATATCTGCTCGAGTGAAAAAATAACACTCAGAGAAAAAGAATACATGATAAAGAGAAGGGCTAAAGGAAAAGACTTGATTTAAAAAAAAAAAATATCTGTTTGAATATGACTAAAGCTACCTTTTGGGTCAGATTTCTTATAATATGCTTATCATGCCATTCAGAGAGAGAGAGAGAGAATAAATCTTTCTGATTTTCTCAAGGTAATGATCAAAGCTCTTAATACCATTTTTTACCACTTTGCTATATAAACCACCATAATTAGTCTGGTTTTCTCCATTTATGCATTCTTTCTGTATTCACTAACTCAACAAATATTTATTGAGCAGCTGGTACATGCCAGGCACTGCATTGGTACATGGAATATAACAGACACAACTTTTGCTTTTCTGAATCTGCCAGCCCGGTGAGACAGACACAAATCAAATACTTATACAAATAAATGTGCAGTTTCAAACTGAGATGCATGTTATTGGCATGATAGAGCATGTGAATGCCTTGATGGCAGACAGCAGATGTGTTAGCAAAGGTTCTTCAACAGACAGACACCAAAAGCTTCTTTGAGCAAAAGGAGAGAGAGAGCGAGAGAGCGCAGAACCGGGGAGTCATCAGCTAACAATGGAGGTCTATCCCACAGCGAAGGAGAGAGAGCGAGCAAAGAAGTTTGGTTTGATAGGACCCTCAGGGAGTTGTATCTGAGCCAAGATCATCTGTCCGGAAAGTCCCCTATGTCTCTGCCGTGTTCGGTCATCGGCTGGGAGCAGCCTGTGAGAAGTGTGTGCTCAGGGAACACATGCAGACGGATTCAGTTACACTCCCCACAGTTAGAGTTTTGAGAAGCATATTGTCATGGTGATCACAGGACAGTAACGTGGGCTGACCGGAAGACATTTTCCCGGGGAACCAATAGTTCCCTGAGATTGAGGGTCAGGGGTGGGGGGGAAGCCCTCATAAAGTGAACTGGATGAGGGGGCAGGTGGGGACTCAATTTTGTAGGATTTGAATTTTTGGTTTATTTATGCGTTTTATTGCAGTTTAAAACAATATTTTTTCCAGCTTTCCTAGCTATAATTGGCATACAACACTGTGTACGTTTAAAATGTCCAGAGTGTTAATTTGATACACTTCCATATAGCCAAATAAGTATCGCCATGTTAGTTAGCACTTCCATCATATCACACAATCAGCATTTCTTTTTTTTGTAGTCAGAACATTTGAGTCTTACTCTTTTAGCAACTTTCAAGTATATAATACAATATTATTAACTGTAGTCACCATATTGTACATTAGATACTCAGAGTCCATCCATCTTCTAACTGGAGGTTTGTACCCCTTGATCTACTTCCCTCTCCAGCCCCTGAGGACCCTCATTCTGCTCTCCATTTTTATGAGTTTAGCTTTGTTACATTCCACGTATATGTGAGGTCATAATGTATTTGTCTTTCTCTGTCTGATTTGTTTCACTTCCCACAATAGCCTCAAGAGCCATCCATATCATTGCAAATGGTAGGATTTCCGTCTTTCTTGTGGCTGGACAATATTCCATTGTACGTATATACTTCAATGTAGGGTTTGGAGTCTTTAAAATATTTTGAGCTTGGGGCACCTGGGTGGCTCAGTCGGTTAAGCCTCCAACTTCAGCTCAGGTCATGATCTCACGGTTCGTGGGTTCGAGCCCCGTGTCGGGCTCTCTGCTGACGGCTAGCTCAGAGCCTGGAGCTTGTTTCAGATTCTGTGTCTCCCTCTCTCTCTGACTCTCCCCTGTTCACACTGTCTCTCTCTCTCAGAAATAATTAAAAATATTTTTTAAAAAATAAACATTAAAATATCTTGAGCTCAGGAGGGATTCCCCGTGAATGCCCATGACAAGCTAAAACAAAGTGAAGATCTCAGAAATGAAGTCACCTGGTCAATCCTTAGAGATTTGTGGCTTTTCAGGGAGGAACCGGGGCAGGACTGTCACCTGCTTGGACAATGTCACCAAGACTTTGGCCCTCGTCTTACTGTTAGCTTTATACAAGTTATTTAGCTTATTATCACCTAATTGTAAAGTGAGGATCATGGCATTTATCAAGTCACACACATTGATGATTGACTGGCCAAAGTATAAATTAGAGGAACATGCTGCATCAAATCGGTCGGCCTAAGGATCTTTCTCCACCTGCTGCAGTTCCACTAAAATGACCGAGGGTTAATCGCCAATAGAACTTTGTCCCTTTTTGGATAGAGCAGCTATTTTTAAAACACCACCAATAATCAGTTAATAAGAATCAAATCATCCATCTGATTTCTAGGTCCCTTGGCATCTCATCTTTGTCTCCCTTTGGTATCTTTGGGGATAGACTCATTAAGTTCAATGCCATGGTCAATACGGTTTGTAATTGGTGTCTGACTAGTTTCAGAACGAACACTTTTAGAATAACACTTTGTATTTTCAAAATCAGAATATTAAAAAAAAAACCCATTTCATAATCACAAAACTCAGTAGAACTGAAGTATTTGATGAAGTAGTTGAGAGTCCGAAAAGTTTGATCAATTTCTGTCTAGAGCTTATGTCTACGGAAGCACTTGTCCATTTAAAGACTCGTGGGCTTTGCCCTGCCTCGAGCCACTCCCGGATCACGCCACGGTTTCCCGACAGCTTTCCTGTTCCTGTCTGGCCCAGCTCCAGGCCTGCCGCGAAAGTAACTTTCCAAAATGACAAAAATCTAATCATATAATTTCTCAGCCTTAATTCTTTTTGGTAATGTTTGCTTTTTTTGAGACACAGAGAGACAGAGCATGAGCGGGAAAGGGACAGAGAGAGAGAGGGAGACACAGAATCTGAAGCAGGCTTTAGGCTCCGAGCTGTCAGCACACAGCCCCATGCGGGGCTCAAATTCACAAACCGCGAGATCATGACCTGAGCCAACGTTGGACACTTAACTGAGTGAGCAGATGCTTTCTGGCTAAAGTCCTACATATTTTTAGTACGGTTTTAGACGTCCATGATCTAGTCCCCCAGTAGCCCTTCAATTTCACTTCTTACCATCCCACATGCCGCGTCTCCATACCAAACATGGCCAACTCACATTCACTCAACGTGCCAGGCTAGCTCTGGCTCCACACCTGCCATATCTCTTGCCCACAACTCTCCTCCCATCCCTCCCCTCACCCAAGCCAGGCCACCTTCCGATCATTCTTCAGAATATGCCCTGCTATCCTCTCCTAGATGATTCTTCCTTTGCTTTGACTCCTTTGCCCACCCTTAGCTACATACCCTACTGTATGTCTGTACACCTTGGCTTTCTCCCAGCAACCACTAATCATCAGCCTGTTACTACTTATTTACCTAATTTTAACATTTGGTACACGTGCAGTCATGTTACACATGGTCTTTGGCTGTTGGCTTCTTTCAGTTAGCGTGCTATTTTCAAGGTTGATACATGTTGTAGATATGTCAGTACGTCATTCCTTTTTACAGACAAATAATATTCCCCTGTATAGGCATATCACATTTTATGTATCCTGTCATCCGTTGATAGGGATTTGAGGTCTTTCTACTTTTTAGCTGTTAAGGAGAACGGTGTTATAAGAATCACGTGCAACTTTTTTGAAGACGTATATTTTCATTTCTTGAGTATATACCTAGGAGTGAAATTGTTGAGTCATGTAGAAACTTTATATTTAGCAGTTTGAAGAGTAGGCAAACATTTTTCCAAAATAGCCCACCACTTTGATATTCCCACCAGCTTATATGAGGGCCCTAATTTCTCCTCATCCTCAACACTTATTAATTTCCTTTTTTTAAAAAAAATATTGCCACTATCCTATTGAATGTGAAGTGCTATCTTACTATGGTCTTGATTTGCATTTCCCAATAACTAAGGATTCAGCATCTTTTCATAGGCTTATTGGCTGCCTGTCTATCTTCATTCAAAAAAATTTTAAATTTCCTTCGCCAGTTTTTAAATTGGGTTCACTTTGACTTATTGAGTCATTAAGTGTTTCTCATGTATTCTGGGTATAGGCCTTTATCAGTATGTAATTTCCAAACATTTTCTACCGTTCCCTGGCTTGTATTTTCATTTTCTCGATCCTATCGTTTGCAACATAAGTGTTTTTAATTTTGATGAAATCCATTTCATCTTTTATTTCTCTAATTGCTTGTACTTTTGATGCCATACCTGAGAAGTCTCGCCTTTACTCGAGGCCATGAGGATTCACTCCTAAGTTTTGTCCTAAGAGTTGTATAGTTTCAGATTTTACATTTAGGTCGTCGATCCATTTTGAATTCATTTGTGTGTGTGGTGTAAGAAAGGGGCCCAACCTCATTTCTTTTTCATACGGATATTCAGTTTCCCCAACACCTTGTTCTTTTCCCCATTGAATTGTCTTGGCATCCTCATGAAAAGTCAATCGTCCATAAATGCGAGACTCTGTGCATTCCCAGAAATAACTCCAGAACGCAGCCCCCAAGGCCCCTGTAGAGACCACAAGGAGCCCGTTATTCTCCCCCAAAATTACCACATTGGCTTAATGAGTCCCGTTCTCTCATTAGACTCTTCTTGTGTTATTTTCCTGCTTCTGCTCTGTGCACACTTGTGGCCTTCACTGACCGAACCTGGCTTTAACCTTCTTTCACACTAAACACAGCCATGTGTATGTCTTAGAGCACATTCGAGGCAACAACAGCAACAAAATGTTCTTTGGAGTCTGTTTGGTGAGTCTTTCTGTCACTGGGACTCCAGAAACTGACCGGGAAGGCCCAGAGAAAGGAAGCTGGTTGCTAGGTGACATAGCCTAAATATAGGTGTTTGGACCTCCAGTGCAAATCGCCATAAAGACTTGCTATCAACGTTTTACCACCGGCATGGGCTGAGAGCCACCCACGGAGAGCGCATGAAGGATTGCTGTAATGAATTGCCCTTTTCTATATTTTTTATTACTTCCAACAGACTCCTGTGGCATTCTGTTTACTCTCCCAGTCAACCTGTATTATCCTCTGTTCTAATTTTCTGTAGTCGTTTCTAGTGGGAGATAAATGGCTAAGTGAAAGTCTTAGTTGTCAGAATTGAGTTATGATCCCATTTCTGCCACTTACTAGCTAGGAGATCCCGGGGAAGGTATGTGGCCTCATTAAACCCTGGTCTCCTTATCTGAAACTAAGGATCCTTATGTCATAAGATGGTTGGAGAAGTAAGTGAAGCCTTACCAGTGGCAGCAATTATGAATGACACACACAGACATTAAGCTGTATTTTAAAACTTGATTGATATCTCCAACTTCTTTAGTCATATGAATTTATAATTATGAACTGAAAACAATAACTCAAGTTTAATCTTTTAATAAAGATGGTTATTTCACTCCCAATGTGAGGTACTATTTATTTCAGACTCCTGAAAGAGGTCCGGACCTGTGGTATATAAATTATGCATTAAAACTAATGAATAGTGCACTATATTATTCAAGCTATAGCTGTAAATATATATATATATATATGCATATTCCAGCTTTGAGAAGGATTTTGTGATGATTACTAAATCTAGTATCAAGTGTTTATGGAAATTATACTATGATAATAAACGGGTCCAGCCTAGTTCATAGAAATGTGGTCAGAGCAGGTGGGCAATTTCGTCTAGCTCCTGGACTACCCAGGGTAGTGGATTCCTGTCTTACTACAAACTCAGCAGCATAAAATCATAGAATAAGAGAGTGTAAGGACACATTACATGTCTATTATTAAATCCCTCACTGTAACCTTAATGAAATTAAGTCTTCACCCAAGAACAAATAGATTGTTTCCCAGAATAATATTAATTCCCATGTTACAAGACTAAATTTACTTTAAAAAATGACAGAAAGAGGAAGTAGAATAAAAGTTAGAGAAGAACTAAAAAAATGTTTTTAAAAATTCCTTCAAACTCTGGAATAGGCCATCTAGCTGAGATAGAAACAGATAATTTCAGGCAACTTAAGTTTATTCCAGAAGCAGGTGAGGATAGAGCATTTTTTAACTCATTCCACAAGGCCAGTATAATCCTGGTACTAATACCAAACAAAAATAGAATAAACAGGAAAAATATGTCAGTTTTGCTTATGGATGTGTATGTGAAAATCTAAATACAATGTTAAATGATTATGCAGAGCTATAGTTAAAAATAATGACACATTTGACAAACCAAAGATTAAAGAATGTAAGGACAACTCAGTCATGTAGAATCTATTAATGCCATTTACTATTTTATGAAACTTCATGAGAAAAAATATGATCATCTTGGTAAATGTGAAAGAAGTCATTTGGGAAGATTCATCACTGCTTTCTAATGGAAAAAGCCAAGTCTCTTAGTTAAGGAATAGAAAAAAACTTTATAATTCAATGAAATATTTTTATTTAAAACATATAAACAACAATGATTAATGCATAAATATCAAAATCATTACCATTACATTTGAGGACAGAATAAGACAGCTTACTTGCACATCTAGCTCTTAAAAAATTTAATTTTAATTTTTTTTTTTGAGAGACAGATCACCAGTAGAGATGAAGCAGAGAGACAGGGAGACACAGAATCGGAAGCAGACTCCAGGCTGAGCTGTCTTCACAGACCCCGATGGGTAGCTTGAACTCGGAAACCAAAAGATCATCACCTGAGCTACAGTCGGATGCTCAACCGACTAAGACACCCAAGGGCCCCACAAATCTGGCTCTTAACAAGGTTCTGAGGTGTCAGCCAACATAGCAAGCCTTAAAAAGTATGCATATACATCTTGGAAAAAAAATCAATGAGTCTCATTGTTATCTAGAATAATCCAAAAACCCGTGAAAGCCAATACAAGATTTTAGTAAGCTTGTTTTATTTAAGATAAATCAACAGATTTTCTATGCATCAGTAATAACCAGTTAAAAATGAATAAAAATCTATTTTCTAATAGTAAATATAAAACTATAAATTGTTAAGGAATGTACTTACAAAGAAATGTATGAAATCTTTATAAAAAACAACAGAAAGCTTTATGTAAGAACTGATATATAACCTAAAATAGATAAAATTTGTTCAATTTTGTAAGATACTAGAATTTTTAAAATAAGTCTTGTTTAATCATCATCAAAATCTCCAAAGAACTTTCATAATGGGATTTAAGATGGTTGATTTAAAGTTATCTGAAGAGAAATCGATGGACAATGCAAGAAATATTTTGAAAAAAATGAGAATAAAATTATGTTAATTAAAAGTATGTGTATTACTTTTATTTTAATAGATCACAAATCACTTGAAAACAGCAGAAAATGAAGAAACAAATTCATGAAAATATGCAGTGTGAAAATTTGGTAAATTTGCTATTTTAAATCAATGAGAAAAAGACTGACAGTTCCAAAAAAAAAAAAAGAGTAACAACTGGTTATGTTTTGGGGGAAAATAAACTAAGATATCTAGACACAAAAATAAGAAGGTTCAGATAAATTAATGAGTTAATATAAAATGTAAGAGAATTTTAAAAACTAATTTAGAAGTAGAAAAAAAATTTTCAAATGAGACAAAAATAAATATTGCCCAGCTTGGAAACAATTGTTAGTGTTGACCATATTCCAAAAGACATCATGAACAAAATTAAAAGCCAATGAACTGGAGTGCCTAGGGTGGCTCAGTTGGTTAAGTGTCCAGCTCTTCATTTCAGCTCAGGCTGTGACCTCACAGTTTGTAAGTTCAAGCCCTGCACCGGGCTCTGTGCTGCCAGCTTAGAGCCTACTTGGGATTCTCTGTCTCCTTCTCTCTCTGCCCCTCCCCTGCTAGCTCTCTCTGCCTCTCTCTGTCAAAATAAATAAATATACTATCGAAAAAGAATTTTTTAAAAATCCAGTGAACTAAAAGAACATTTTTCATATGTGTGTGTGTATAGTAACTTATAAAAAATAAAATCATCCCATGAACCTATGAAAGTATTACCAATGTCACTAGTAATCTCAAATACAACTTAAAACATGAGATATTTTTCTCTACTAGATTGACAGTACTTAAAGGTTTAATAATATCCAGTGTTGATAAGGAAAGGGGAAAAATACTTTAATAAAAAGTTGATAAGAACATAAATTAGGATGGCCTTTTGAAACTCAATTTTATTGTGTCCACCAAAAGCAAGATGACAATTTTCAGCAAAAATAAATGCGCATGTGCATGAAGATATATATGCAAAGGTAGTAGTATGTTTTAACAGCCAACTGTAGGGTTGTGGCAAATAAGAATTGATAAGGAAATGATCCATCCATCCATTCATATCAGACAATACTAATGAATGATTAAACAACATGAAATAGATGTATATTCCTGACATGGAATGATTTCCAGAGTATAAAGATTGAAACAAGAAACAGAAGTTACCGAAAGTAAGATTGAACCATATAGGTGGAAGGAGAAAACAAAAATAAAGGTGGGAATGTGTGTAGTTACCATAAAATAAAGAATATATTGAAGGACGCCTGGGTGGCTCAGTCAGTTGAGCGTCGACTTCGGCTCAGGTTATGGTCCATGGTTCGTGGGCTTGAGCCCCGCATCGGGCTCTGAGCTGACAGCTCGGAGCCTGGAGCCTGCTTTGGATTCTGTGCCTCCCTCTCTCTGCCCCTCCCCTGTTTGTGCTTTGTCTCTCTCTCTCTCTCCTTCTCTCTGTCAAAAATAAATAAATGTTAAAAACTAAGATTAAAAAATATGTTGGAAGTCGGCACGTCGCAGGGTTGACTGACTATAGGAGAGGTTGAGGATGAAATGGGACACCCAAGGAAGCCTTGCCTTTTTGATTTTTTATATTTCTCTGTATTACATCTTTACAAAGAGATGCACCCCCTTATAGGACTCAAAAAATAAAATAAAAATAGAAAAGCAGTTATACTCTTCCCCAGGTGTTTTTGATGTCTTCTAGGGAAAACAGCTGAAAGCAGAGTTTTTAAGCATGGATGAAAAAGAAAGAGGCAAAATATATTAAATATATCAAGTAACTAAATAGCTAAAACAAAACCACTAGCTAGTTCTCATTGTGCTCTGGAATCCAGTCTCTGGTTTGGGATGCATATCTTATAACTAATACTTCAAACATACTTGGCATTATGGCAGCGCCCACTAAGTAAGACCATCCAGCTGACAGGAAGTGTCCTCTGTGAGATGAGAATCAGAAATACTACTCCCAACGCCAGGTCCCTAAAATGGATGTGACCATTTGTCATCTTATTGCTCTTAAGTCACCAGCATATTCAAGCCTGCAGTAGAATCGAACGTCAAGGAAAACATATGCTCTGTTGAGTCCAGAAAATTCTCTACCAAAACAAGTTAGGTTTTCTCTTGGTGGTCATAATTTTAAGGACAAAGACTAATTTGACATACAAGAAAAAAGATATACTACAGCTTGGAGAAAGAGAAAATGGAATTCTTTTCAGTTAAGGAAGAAAGTACAGGCTGAACACTGGGCTCGTAACTCATACAAGGCAAGTCCGTCTCCTCAAGTGTTTGCTGATAAATTGGGAAGAAACATGTTGTTTTTCACTAGATGCCTCAGGAAGAAAATCACATTCTTTAGAACTGGCTCTGAGAGAATCTTAAAAAATAGAGGCTGGCAATTAGGGACAAGAAGACATGGCCATTTTATCCTTTCAAAAGTAAACCCAAACTAGAGTGGGAGAATGTAATCATCAGCCTCTTTGAAACTTTTAGGTAAGTTACAGTCTGTCCATTTTTTTCTTTTTAATTACTCCAGAAAACTGAGGACAGGTAAAGTGACTTGGCATGGCCACTTGGCTAGCTTGTGGCCAGACATAGATTACTGCATATTTGAGGCAGTTCTCTATACTTGTATATATCCAATTGGTTTCAAAGCATTGGTGTTAGTGCAATATAATAAAAGGACTCAGGGACACCTGGGGAATCTCCCTCAGTTAAGCACCCGACTCTTGATTTCCACTCAGGTCATGATCTCACGGTTCTGTGAGTTCAAGTCCTGCGTCAATCTCTCTGCTGAAAGTTTGGACCCTGCTTGGAATTCTCTCTCTCCCCTTCTCTCTCTTCCCCTCCCCTGTGCTCACTCTCTCTGTCTCTCTCTCTCAAAATAAATAAATAAATTTTTTTTAAAAAGGACTCAAAGTTTTGGAGCATTTATGCATTATTTTATCATTCATTCATTACTAAACACTTCTGATACTATGGGCACTGTGATAAACACTGGAATATAAGACCAAAAAAATGAAGAAAACAGTTTCTGACTGTAATTGGATTCCATCAGCACCATCATAAAGGAATGACTGCAGAGACTGTCATCAGTCTGTGTCACTGCGCAGATGAAGACACATTCCCTGGTCCTTCTCCCTCTGTCAGTTACAGTAAAATGCCATCACGTCCAGTCTGATGTCCTATGGATGAGAGCATCATGTCAAATAGCATCACGTCTACATAGCATCATGTCAAATAACTCTATAAGTTTCCTCTTTTCAAAGTAATCTTTACCATATTTTCCAAATGTATTGAGAAAAGCAGATGTGGGAATTAAAATACAATTGAAAATTGTCTGGACATGACTCTTACCTTCAGTTCTCATAAAAGGATCTCTTAATTTGTTTGCAATGATGAGCCAAAAAGAGATCTAGGTGTTTGGCTATTTCTGAGCCACAATATAAGGCATGCCAGCAGATGTCTGTCCTATGGCAGTGAGCATTAGTGTTATTTTTTCTGTTTTAATATCTTTTTTTTTTGATGTTCATTTAGTGGGGGGAGAGGCTGAGAGAGAGGGGTTGAGAACAGAGCATCCGAAGTGGGCTTTGTGCTGACAGCAGCGAACCTCATGTGGGGCTTGAACTCATGAACCGCTAGACCATGACCTGGGCCAAAGTCCAACGCTCAACCAACTGAGCCACCCAGGGACCCCTATCTTTTCCATTCTAAAGGATGTTCATAATCAAATTCTTCCTTTCGTCTCTGAATGTGCTTGAGGGACAGCTGAGGGCCAATGTGAATTCGTCTACTCTCGTACAACCTCGGAGACAAACTACCCTGTTGAGAAAACAGCTACATTACCCTCTCGTCTTGTTTTGGTGCTAAACCATCCGGCCCCCACAGCTCCAACTCACTGCTCTTCGAAGGCAGGGAACAGGGGAGTGTCTCAACGGAGGAGATCAACGGAAGTCCCTTCCTCATACAGCAAATATCTGTTGTGCACTTGGCAACGTGCCAGAACTGTCCGGGACACCGAGTATGCCAGGTGGAGTCTGTCCCAGCCCAGAGTAGCTTAGGGTTGAAGTCTTAGGGTTCCCCTCCTGCTTCCAAATCCCTGCCTAGAGAAGGACATAAGAAGACTTGGGGTTCCTTCACTTTCTGGGTATGGAAGGCGCTCAAAATGCTAAGGCAGCCCTGTCTCTCCTCAACTGCTTCCTTCACCTCACTCTGCCCCTCATATCCCTTATGAACTTTTATACCTATCATTATTGATAGGATACTGACTATTTATTGATGTGATGTAGTGGGTTGAGTGGTGATCCCAAAAGATGTGTCCACCTGAACCCTGTGAATGTGGCCTTATTTGGGAAAACAGATCTTTGTACATGTAATTAAGAATCCTGAGATAGATCATCCTGGATTGAAGGTGGGCTCTGAACCTGATCTCCGTTGTTCTTACAAGCTGCATCAACCATAGGAAACTGATGCACATAAGAATATGTCACAGTAGGGGCTGGGTGATTCATCAGTTTAGGGTCTGACACCGTCTCAGGTCATGTTCTAGCTGTTTGTGAGTTTGAGACCCAAGATGGGCTCTGTGCTGACAGCTCGGAGCCTGGACCCTGGAGCCTGCTTCGAATTCTATGTCTCCCTCTCTCTCTGTCCCTCCTGTTTGCATGTTCTCTTTCTCTCTCTCAAAAATAAATAAACATTAAAAAATTTTTAAAAAAAGAATATGTCACAATATATAAAATGTCCTGCCATATGAAATAGGCAAGATATAAAACTGTATATAAAGCTTAATACGATTTTTGTGAGAAGTATAAAATCCACATACACAAAAAATGCACAAGAAAAAAAAATTGAAGGAAGTGCATACGACAATATTAACAACAGTTATCTCTAGAGAATGGGTTAGAGGTGATTCTGCAATTTTCCTAATAAGCTTCATTCGCCCTCCACATATCTGCTTGTGTTATTTTTCCTTGGTGACTAATTAGATATTATTCACTTCAGACAGATTCTGTTTGAAAATATGCTCCTCCAAAAGCATATTTCTGATGCTGCTACTTCTGGCTATCTCCCTTTTAAAAATAGATGCTATCTGCTCCTAACTCGGCAAGTGGAGAATACTTTTAATCAATAGAATATGCTACAAAATCTGACGCAGCATAGACATGGCTAATAACAGAAAATTATTATTAGGAGGAATTTTAAATCCTCTAGCCAAGAGCAAAACAATTTAAGCAGGTTTTTACATTTATTATTTTTGTCCATCTTCCTTGCCCCTACCCCCGCCCCCCAAGAAACTTTCAATACAGAATAAACATATACTATTATCAAGTAAGGTCTCTGATTCAGTGTGAAAAAAAAATCAAGATTAGAGGTAAAGGAATTTGAATCTCTCCCTCTTACTAGCTGACTCGGAGCAGCAGAGATAAGGTCTTTTCATGTCTGCAAACTATGATTAATAGTTTTGTAGAAAGAAAAATGTAAGATTTTTTAAATAAGAAAAGATGAGATTATAGATATAAGTGTGTTTTGTTTTCTGTAAAGATTCAAATATAATTTGTTCCTGCAGAGAAAATAACTCACATTTATTTTTTTGCAGTGCCACATTCTTTTTTTTAATGTGTATTTATTTATTTTTGAGGGGGAGTGGTGCAGAGAGAGAATCTCAAGCAGTCTCCGACTGTCAGCACAGAGTTTGATGTGGGGCTCAAACTCACGAACTGCTAGATGATGACCTGAGCCAAAATCAAGAGTCTGATGCTTAACTGACTGAGCCACCCAGGTGCCCCCAGCACCACATTCTTGCTGTTAAATATCTTTTCACAGATCTCCTATGCCAATATCAGTGAGTCTTCTAAATTAATGCTAATTAATGGTTTGTAACTTACTTAATTTTTTAACAGTTAATACATCGGACATATTTAACTTTTCATGGAACCTGTGGAAATTCTCTCACACACTCAAGAGTGTGTGTGTGCATATATATATATATATATATATATTTAATTTCTGATAACCAATAACATTAAACCCTNTTACTAGATTCTTATTAAAAATATCAAGTCAGGGGGCACCTGGGTGGCTCAGTTAGTTGGGTGTCTGACTCGGTTTCAGCTCAGATCACGATCTCACAGTTCGTGGGTTCGAGCTCACATCAGGCTCTCTGCTGTCAGCGCAGAACCCTCTTCAGATCCTTTGTCTTTCCCCTGCCCGCTCTAAAAAATAAATTAACATTAAAAAATATATCAAGTCAAGTCAGAATGTTGGGTCTCTTAAAAGAACAGACAATCAAGGGGGAAAAAATCCACACATTTTTTCTGACGCACATCCCACAGTTACCTTCAAATTTCTGTTACCTCTAAACTCTGTTCCCCCACCTGCCCTATATCAGTCCGTTCTACAAATGTCCCATTACCACAGCATAATATATAGCATAGTTTTGATTCCTCAGTAAAGGTCACAAGACACATACTTTCAGGTTGTTTCCCCCTGTTTCGTTCTTTCCCAAAGACTTCATGATGAGTTTTCTGGAGAATGTGTCCATTCGTCTATTACTGGCACAGTTGATATGTACCACTAATACGAGATCTGGTTCTAGTAGAATATCTCCAGCCCAGTTTGCCGCTGACATGACCATCCCTTACATTGAAAAGCCCCATAGGGTGGAGAAGAGGCTCACCAACTTGTTTCCCCATCATTGCCACACCCCGGGAAAGATTTGTTTCTCCTCTTAGAGCGTTCCATACACACAGATGTCATGGGGGAGGGGGGGAGGCACTAGTTATAGTCCTTATTTAGCAAGAACTATTTTCACCTGTTTGGACAAACTATCAAGGCCATCAAAGTGCCTGGAAAGCATGTCTCTGGTCAGTAATAAGAAGGTCATGATACATCTAAAGAATATTTCCTATTTCTATTCAATTTCCACTGACATTAAAAGTCTGGGACTTTCACTGGATTTTTCCAGCTCCAATGTTTCCGTAAGATCGTCTACACTTTCTACATGTTTCGTTTTGGTTTTTCATTCATGTTTGGACCCGGTTTTGTTATCTTCTTTTCTCCCCCACAGAGAAGTACTTTCACCAACATTCTGTTTCGACTGACAAAGAGACCGAGCTGTGCCTGAGTATTTATTTGGTAGTATTACTTGTAAGAAAAGTGTCTATTGGGGGTCATCTCTATCACTGTTAATTCTAATGCAAAACCCTGTGGCATGTCCCTCAAAGGCGCACGGTCCCTCACCATACGTTGCTACCATTGCTATGATTTCCCTGTTCTGCCCCTCGGTGTTCCCTGTACTCCCCTCACCTTGTGGCCCCTGGGACTGGACTGCCCACGTCTGATGTGCGGGGTTTTCCTAGGCTCTAGGGTATGAACAGAAGCAAACAACTGTGCCAGATATTAAAAATACATAAACAAGGGGCGCCTGGGTGGCTTAGTCGGTTAAGCGTCCGACTTTCGCTTATGTCAAGATCTTTCGCTTATGTCAAGATCTTTCGCTTAGGTGTGTTCGAGCCCCCCGTCCGGCTCTGTGCTGACTGCCAGCTCAGAGCCTGGAGCCTGTTTCAGAGTCTGTGACTCCCTCTCTCTCTGACCCTCCCCTGCTCACGCTGTCTCTCTCTCTCCTAGAAATAAATAAAACATTAAAAAAAATACATAAACAAAAGATGATATGAAGTTCTTCAACGATATGGTCACAAATCAAACAAGGAGTGGGGATCGGAAAGGTTAGGGCTGATTGCGGGCTCTGAGGAATGTTTTGGGCAGAAAACTGAAGGAGATGAGAGGGTGACTCACTGCTTTTGGGAATAAAAATGTTCCAGGTAGAGGAAACAGAAGGTACAAAGGCCTTGAGTCTGAAGCATGTTTGGGAGGGGAAAAAAATCACATTTCAGGAACAGCAAGGAGGTCAATGTCGCTAGAAAATAATGAAGAAGGAAAAAAATAATAGGAGCTCATACAGGACAGTTTAGACCATTGGATGGCCTGGAATGTTTGCTCTGAATGGGGTGGGATTCTGGCAATGGAGGACTTTAAGCAGAGAGAGGCATGGTTGGACTTAAGGTTAAAAGAAGCATGTTGACTGTTGTATTGAAAATAGGCTGTAGAAGGAGGATCAGGGCAGAGGTGACAGATGAAGTGGTGGCAATCCAGGCGAGGGGTGGTGACGGAGGACCCACCAGGAAGCGGTAGGGGTGCTGAGAAGTGGTCGGACAACACTTGTACTGAGGAGAATAAGCTGATGGCTTAGAGACAGACTGCGAGAGAAAGGGAAGAGTGAGTCAAAAGCAGCTCTTGGGATTTTTTTACCCAAGCCACCGAACGATGGATTACCACTTGCAGAGATGGGAGAGTCTGGAAGAGAGTAGGTGGGGGGCATACAGGACTGACATTTGGGACATGTTGAAATGCCTCCCAGAGTTCCAAGGGAAGATCTGCAGCAGGCTCTCCAGTATATGACCCTGAAGTTCAGGGGAGAGATTTGAGCTGGAGTAGAAATGTGGGACCCATCAGCAGGCACACAGAATGTGACACCATGCCACAAGTGAGAGCACCAGTGGGTGAGGAGGACCGAGGTTGAGCACTGCCTGGGACTCCCCTCACTCTAGCCCCTGCATTTCCTCCAGATCTACTCTCAGCCTCCTCCACCCTTCTCTGTGCAGTTCAAGGCCAACCTCCTCCAATGAGGATCCCTTGCTCTTTTGTTTCAACAGGAGGCTTGCATAAAGTCAGGGGGGACAGAAGGAAAGAATGTTAGGTATCTGATCTCCTTGTTCTCTTCTTGCAAAGTCTGTTTGGCAGAGGGCTGTCTCCTCTGTTAAAAACCAAAGCTGAAGCCAGACCTTCCCTTTCTTATAGCTACAACCCTTGACAAGCTCTAATAGATGCTCTTTCTCCCAGCCCCTTCCAGCCTAGGATGCTAAGAGCTCCCTACTCTTGCAAGCTCTGCGGTGGTGCTTCTCTGTCCCTTGATAGTCTGGCCACACATTTCAAATAAACCCTTCATCACTCGTCTCGTTCCCATTGTGTGTTTGTGCCATTCTCCTTGCTGACTTATACCGGCCACAACTTAGGTGTCAGGCAGAGAACCAGTATGCAGCATGGTAAATAATACGAAGGCAAGAAGAATAGGACGTCCCAGCAGCCAGTGTCAAAGAGTGTTTCAAGGGAAGTGGGGAAATCAGTCCTGTCACGTGATTCCTGTTGGTCAAAGTAAGATGAAAACCAAGATCATCATATTTTGCAACATTAGGAAGTAATTTTCAAAACATTTTCAATGATGTGATGGGGTGACAGTAGGGCAGAAATCCCTGGCAGAACAGGTCACCTGCTTTGTCATGGGTACTTTGTGGCAAAAGCCCACAAGAGCAGTCTATCTTGCCCCAAGTTTGTCCCCTACCATAAATCTCTCTCAAACTGACTCCAGTTCCACTTTCATCCATTTCTAGTATATTTATCAGCATCAAGAGAGGAGTGTGGCTTTAGCAAAGAAAAATGGCTATGTGTTTGCAGGATGTTAAACATTACAGTACAGAGAGTCACAAATCACTGACTTGGGGAGGAGAGGAGACTAATAAACACACTAAATTATATTGGTTCTTAAGATGAGTCGAAAACAGTAATGATCATCCATTTGTTGAAAGTGCAATCCTTCTGACCATGCATCTTGTTGAGAAGAATGAATAAGTTACAACTTGCATTTTGTTGATAAGTATGGATGGCTTGCGGGGGTGGGGGGGTGAAGGAGGGAGGGATTCCTGCCTTATCTATGTAAAAAACAGCTTATTTCTTTTGTTTCATCTTGGTCTTTGAAGCTTTTCATGTGACTATTGGTAGATTGGCAGAGAGTGGTCATTTGGTGAGTTTGCTCTTCATAGAGTAATGAGGACTGACATCTGCTACTTGTGATTGGTGTAACAGGATGGCCGATTAAAGTGATGTATCAGTGAGGCCCTCTTCTCCTCCAACACCCTTAGGAAAAATATGTAAAGTGGATTTCCCTTTCCCATTCATTTTTGCCTCACTCCTTCAAAAGGGAAGTGTGAGGTTTTCTAAACAAAGTAGGAGGAATTGGGCAATAGCACTCCTACACATGGATAAATATTTAAGTCAATCTGGGAGAATTAAGGAAAAAGGTACATGATAGTCTGATGTAAAAATATGAAATTCCTTGAGTTCTTGGAGACAGTGTTATAAATTTAGATCTTTCCTCCTCCAAAAGGAAAGAAAATATCTTCCCCTTCATTCTCAAAGAGGACTTTTATAGGATTTGGGCCAACTGATCATATCAACATACTCAAATCTCTTGGAATTATTTTACTAAGGTGACTTGGAACAACAGAAACATATTATCTCACAGTCTTGGAGGCCAACAGTCTAAAACCAAGAGGTCAGTGGAACCATGCTCTCTCTGATTGTGCTAGGGAAGGACCTGTTCCAGCCACCTCTCCTGGCTTCTGGTAATTCCTTGGCTGATGACAACATAGCCCCAATCTTCAAATGGTGTTGTAGATTGAATGTTTGTTTCTCCTCTAAATTTGTATGTTGAAACGTAATACCCAATGTGGCGGCATTTGGAGACGGGATCTTGGGAGGTGATTAGGTCATGAGGGTGAAGCTCTCATGAATGCAGTTAGTGCCCTTATAAAAGGAACCCCCCACCAAAACTCCCCCCTCTCTTCCACCATATGAGGACACTGTGGGAAGACAGCCATCCTTGAACCAGGAAGCTGGTCCTTACTAGATACCACATCTGCTGGCTCTTTTGTCTTCGACTTCCTAGTCTCCGGAACTGGGAGAAATAAATTTCCATTGTTTATAAGGATCTAGTCCTTGGTATTTTGTTATAGCACCCCAAACAGACTAAGGCACTTGGCATTCTCCCTGTGGCATGTTTGTCTTTAGGTCTCAAATTCCCCTTTTCCTAGGGACACCAGTCCTATGGGATGAGTCCTATGGGATGAGGGACGACCCTCATAACTGCATCACAACTAATCACATCTGCAATGGTTCTGTTTTCGAACAAGTACCAAACATTCAGAGGTACCGGAGATAGGACTTCAACATATCAATTTTTAGGGGACACAGTTCAAACCCATAATATTCTTCATATTTTCAAGAATTTTTCTTATGTTCCTTTAATTATACACTTTGTTTTTCAATTCTTCAAATGAGCTGTGCATTGTATGTTATCCTATCTTTCCATATGTTTATTTCATATCGGATTATGATGCCTACGCTCCTTGAGCCAGGTACAATATCTATTTTGTATAAAGTAATCAGTGTGTGTATGTTGAATGAATAAGTAAGTCACAGCTCACTCAATGATTACTGGTATTTTGCATAAGATATGGTCCTGTAGAGCATTTTGGTAAATATCATCTTATGAAAGAGACTATTTGCTGTCTAAAGATATTAAATGACTGATCAGAGACTGGGTAAGCTATACAGAAATTTCAGGAAAACTCCTTGTGATTTGTGAGAAGAAACTTTTATGACCTAAGGGAGTAAAATCATCGCAAGTGTATCTTAAGCAGAAACAAAAGCTTAGGACCATAATGTACCAAACTTTACACTGCTGGTAAAATGCATTATCATTTTCTTGGTGGTTTAGGGAATAACAAGTCAGGAATCACTTTAATAGTTTATGGAAATTAAATTGCTTTGTCCCCACCAAAAACACTTCTAAAAGAACTACTTACTTAGCCAGACAGAAATAAATATACCTTTACCTCTTATAATCATAACATGGCACTATAAATTCAAAAACTGCTATTACCATTTCTCATACCTTTGATTTTCTATTAACTACAACATGCAGAGAGTCCCCGTGGTTTTAGTGCTCAGTATTCAATTGAAACTCACTGCAACTTCAGCTCTCCTCTTAACTGAAAACTTCATGGCCAAGAGTTACCCCTGAAAGACAGCTGTGATAGTTACCACTGACCCCAGGCAGCCGGGTGACAAGTGTTGACACAACAAAATGAGGCTGTTCATAATAAGAATAGTGACATCCAAGTTTTCCTTTCCTCCAACTACTTAATTCTGCATTGAGTCTGTCATAAACTATTTCCTTTTTGGACTATAACCAAGTGATGGCCACATGCTAGTGGTTATGATCTTCACTAATATGGAATCCGACCATGGTTGGGGGCAACTCCATTTTAGTTCATCCTTTTAGCTCAACTTTATCCTTTAGCTCAGGTTAAAGAATTAGGAGTCATTTTTGAGCCCCCCTTTCCCCTCACCACCACATCTAATCTTTCAGGAATCTTGCAGGAAATTCTCCTGGTTCTACCTTCAAAATATACACAGAATCCAGCCACTTTCTAGTGCCTCCAATGAGAATATTCTAGCACTAAGACCACCATCCTAGGCTTGGATTAATGCAGTAACTTCCTGAATGCCTATGCCCTTACCTTTTTACCTTTTATTCTCAACAGAGCAGCCAGAGTATTTACCTAAAAATGGGAACCAGACTGAGTCACACATCTGCTCAGAACCCTGCAATGGCGCCTTTCCATGTTATTTAGAATTAAGCCAAGAATCCTTCCAATGGCCTATACATAGTGAGACATCCTCTGACATTTGATTCTTTCAAGATTATCTTCTGCCTTCCAGTGCTCTTTCTGCAAGCTCTTCCTTGTTCTTCCCTCACCTTCTCCAAGAGTATAAACTTCATCTTAAAATGAGGTCAACCTTGACCACCTTATTAAATTATAAGCTGTTTCTCTCGGTCTCCTTGCTCTGCTCCAATTTTCTATTACTTGGGGGCACTTATTACCTTCTAACACAGGAGATAATTTCCTCATTTATTTAGCCAATTGTTTATTGTCTGTCTTTCTTAGCTCATACAGAACCTCTCTCAGAGCAGGGGGCTTTGTCTGTTTTTGTTCACTGATGTGTCCTAAGCACTGAAAGCACTTCTAGCTTGGTACATTTTTCTTAAATAAGTGAATGAAGATAGACACATAAAAGCATATGTTTTGACTGAATTGAACCTGAAACTCTACATGAATGGAGTCCAGCTACCTCAGTGGGTTGAAGCCATGCCCTGATTATCCCTTCGCCCTTTGACTCCAACCTGCCCCACCTGAAAGCAGCTCTCTTAGCAAGGACCAGATAGTAAGCACCAATTCTTTCAACCATGTACCATGTTATAGGCATCATTTCAAGCTCTTTGAATATATCACTTCATTTAATCTCTACAACATCTCAGCAAAGTAGGTAGAATCAGCCTCACTGGGGTGCTTGGGTGGCTCAGTCAGTCAAGCATCCAACTTTGGCTCGGGTCATGATCTCACAGTTCGTGGGTTCAATCCTCACATTGGGCTCTGTGCTGACAGCTCAGAGCCTGAAGCCTGCTTTGGTTTCTGTGTCTCCCTCTCTCTCTCTGCCTCTCCCCTACTCTCACTCAGTCTCTCTCTCTCTCAAAAATAAACATTAGGGGCGCCTGGGTGGCTTAGTCGGTTAAGCGTCTGACTTTCGCTTAGGTCATGATCTCACGGTTCGTGGGTTCGAGCCCCGCGTCGGGCTCTGTGCTGACTGCCAGCTCAGAGACTGGAGCCTGTTTCAATCTGTGACTCTCTCTCTCTCTGACCCTCCCCTGCTCACGCTGTCTCTCTCTCTCTCTCCTAGAAATAAATAAAACATTAAAAAAATTTTAAAAAAAATAAATAAAATAAATAAATAAAATAAATAAATAAACATTAAATTTTTTTTAAAAAAAGAATCAGCCTCATTTTGCAAGTAGTAAACTGAGACACAAGAAGCTTTAAAAATGTTCTTAAATCACAGAACTAACAAACAACACATCTGAGATTGGAACCCAGATCTATCTGATTCACAAGCCCATCCACTTTACCACTTTAGTAAACTAACTTCCTCTAAGCCAGTATTTTTAAGATAGATCTTCATGCTAAGTTCTTGTATTTAGCAAATGGTGCAATTGGATGCTTTAAGAAGAGATCTTAATGTAGAGTAAAAAAAATTCTAGGCTAGAGTCTTTAATTTATTGTGCAAAGTTGTCACTCAAGGTCTCTGAGCTCAGTCTCTTATACCTAAAAGGAGAATGAGAGATTTATCTTGCTCCTAAAAAGGTCCAGTCATCATGAGACAAAATATAGGAAAGCATATTTTGAGATTGCAAAGCCCTATTGAATGTAAAAAGCCCTGAGATTTCCATTTCAGCAAATGAATTCCATGGTGCCTGACGCTAACATTTTGTACAGAAAGTAACTGATCAAAAGGAATGAAGTTGTTAGAGATAGCTTTCTAGTCTACTGGGCTAGGAGCTTGGCAATCATAACTCCAACTTAGCAAGTGAAAAACCAAACAAATTGAAAAGTCAATTCTTAGATCCCTCAGAGAAATGAGGTCACAGGGCAAAACACTGGCCCCCAAGTTGGATGGACAGACAAATGAATATAGAGAATCACAATCAATGGGTGCAGAAATCCATGAAAACTAGAGCTGAGGTAGAAAAATCTGGACTATAATTGACAAATTCCAAGAAGCTTAGTGTGGATGAGCCTGAGAGATAAAAACCCCAGAGGGACCCAGCCTTTGGTCCCCACACCACCCACAATGCTTTCGTGAATTTTTATCTCCAGGAGACTCATCATTAATCTAGTCAACTGATCTTTGACAAAGGAGCAAAGGCAATACAACAGAGCAAAGATGGTGTCTTCAGCAAATGGACATCCACATGCAAAGAAATGAATCTAGACATAGACCTTATACACATCACAAAAGTAAACTCAAATGGATTATAGACCTAAATGTTAAATGCAAAACTGCAAATCTCCTAGAAGATAACAGGAGACATTCTAGGTGACGATGGGTATGACAATGGCTTTTTAGATACAGTGCCAAAGCCATGCTACAGGAAAGAAATAATTGATAGGTGAACTTTGTTAAAATTAAAACCTTGTAGTGTGCTAAAGACACTGCCAGGAAAATTATAAGACAAGCCACAGACTAGGAGGAGATATTTGCAAAAGATATATCCGACAAAAGAAAAAATCAGTATCTAAAACATACAAAGAACTCTCAAAATTCAGAAATGAGAAAAGTGAGAACACGACTAGAAAATAGCCAAAACACCTGAACCGACACCTCACCAAAGAAGATACATGGATGGTAAATAAGCATATGCAAAAATGACCCACATCACATGTCATCAGAAAACTGCTAATTAAAACACTGAGATGAGATACCATCATACATCTCTTAGAATGGCCAAAATCCCAAACACAGCCAACACAAAACTTGCAAGACATTGAGCACCAGGAGCTCTCCCACATTGTGGTAGGAGTGCAAAATGGTGTGGCCCCTTTGGAAGACAGTTTGATGGTTTCTTACAAAATTAAATACATTCTTACCATGGAATCCGACAATTGCTTTGTTTAGTATTTATACAAATGAGCTGCCAAGTTATGTTCATACAAAATCCTGCACACTAGTGTTTATAGCAGCTTTATTGATAATTGTCTAAACTTGAAAGCAATCCAGATGCTCCTCTGGAGGTAATTGGATAAATAAACCGTGGTACATCCAGGCAATAGACTATGACTCTGCACTAGAAAGAAACAAACTATCAAGCCATGCAAAGGCACGCTCGAACCTTCCCTGCATTTTACTAAATGCAAAAAGGCAATCTGAAAAAGGCTGAATACAGTATGATTCCAATGACATGACACTCCAGAGAAGGAAAAACTAGGAAAATGATGAAAACAGTTGAATCAGCATTAGAAGCAGCAATTGCCAGGGGTTACGGGGGAACGAGGGATGAGTAGGCTGAGTACAGAGGATTTGGAGACCAAAGAAAGTATTCCTCAGGACACTATAATGGGAGAAATATGCCATTATACATTTGTTCAAACACATAGACTATAGACCACCAAGAGTGAACCCTAGTCTAAACTAGGGACTTTGGATGATAATGATGTATCAATCTTGGTTCATCAGTTACAATTAACATGCCATTCCGGTGCAAATTTTGATATTGGAGGAGACTGCACTTTACGTGGGGGCAGAGAAGATATGGGGAATCTCTGTACCTTCCACTCAATTTGTCTGTAAACCCCAAACTGATCTAAAACATAAAGTCTCTTTAGAGGTGCCAGGCTGGCTTAATCGATGGAGCATGTGACCCCTGATCTCGGGCTGGTGAGTTTGAGCCCCACAATGGGTGTAAAGGTTCCTTAAAGAAATAACATTTTTAAAAATTAAAAATAAATTTAAACAACACAAAAAATTAGAATTAGAATAAAAAATAAAGGCGATTTAGACAAAACAGTAATGAAGTCTGTTGTTACAGTAAGACCTTTGTTTTTCCTGTGTCTTTCGATCATGACATCTTTGACGTGTCTTGAGGATCTCCAATTAAATAAAACTGAAGCAAATAACAAAATGAAAGAGCAGCTATCAATCATCTCATTTTTCAGGTGAGGTCATGTACCAGCAACTGTTGTCACAAAATACCTGTTTTTCTCACCAACTAAAACACTTGACGACTTTCCAAATTGTTTACATATTAGGAAAGAGGATTTGGACATGCGTTTTTTTTGTCTGTCTTGTTTTTGTTTAGGAAACACTGAGGAGGCCAACATAGATTTCTAGATTTCTTTATTGTGACCAGTTTTAGGATCTCTGATATGCTAATGTGCATTCAGAATCTCTAGAATGTGTTTGAAATCCAATTATCTCCCCAACTAGTTTGTCTAAAGGTACCTTTTCATCACAGAGCATCAGATACCAGCTCATAAGATATCAGTGTTCCAAGGAAAGCACTTTGGGAATGCTGACCAAGAACTAGCCATCCATTTGGCAGACAGCCAGCATGAGTTCACTTTTGGAGACTTCATAGTACAATGCCAAGGCTTTTTCTTATTGGAAGCCAGAAGGACAGTACTGTCACTATCAAGAGTGACGCATGAGAAACAAGAGACCAAAGAAACAATGATAACCTCAGTAAGGGAAGAACTAGTATTCTCCCTCAAATCCTGTTTCTGTTGAAAGCTTAGGCTTGAGGCAGAAATTGATGATCTATTATATCTGATAAGAAAAGATCAAATAACTATTCTATCAGGTATTTAAACTACTGGGAAATGCAGATATTGTCAAAGTTGGTTGCAAAAGACGTTGCTAGGTAGAGCTATCTGGAATTCCTTCCTCAATTTAATCTTCTAAAGGAATATCTGCGTGCTTCCCATAAGAGTTGTTACCTGAAAAATGACAAACCAATCCTGAGGGGAAAGGTAAGGATATTAATTAAAGAGAATGCAATCATTTAAGATTACATGTACTGTATATTTCTAATATCTTTTTGTTTGTTTGTTTTGAGAGAGAAAGAGAGAGAGAGGGAATGATCCCAAGCAGGCTCCACGCTCAATCCCACAATCCTGGCGTTACGAGCTGAGCATGTTGACATCAGGAGTCAGATACTTAACCGACTGAGCCATCCAGGTGCCTCAGGTAGTGTATATTTCTAAAATAAGACATACATGAGCATAAGACCAATGTCCCTTAGCTGTAACAGGTGAGCCAGGCCAGGTGTCGGGCACTGTAACCTTTTCCAGCAGGGACCCCGGGCAGCAGTATACACTGTTAATGATGCAAACTTTAACAAAGGCTCCCATTTGTCTCCCTATGCAAAATGATCTCTGTACTGGGTTCAGTAATGTCCCTCACTCCAAATCACACCTACTCAGAACCTGTAAATGCAACTTTATTTGGAAATAGGGTCTTTGCAGGCATAATCAAGCTAAGATGTGGTCATACAAGAGTGGCGTGGGCTCTAAATCAATATGACTGATGTCCCTATGAAGAAGGAAAACTGGGGGGTGCCAGGGGGCTCAGCCAGTTAAGCAGCCAACTTCAGCTAAGGTCATGATCTTGTGGTTTGTGAGTTCGAGCTCCAGGTCAGGCTCTTGCCTGGCGTGCCTCTTGTGATGACAGCTCAGAGCCTGGAGCCTGCTTTGGATTCTGCGTCTCCCTTTCTCTCTACCCTTCCCCCCCTTACACTTTGTCTCTCTCTCAAAAATAAATAAACAACTAAAAATTATAAATAAATAAATAAGGAAAATTTGGACACAATTACAGAGAGAAGATCACCATGTGAAATCAAAGGCAGAGATGGAAGTGATGCATCTATCTATTAGCCAAAGAGCATCGAAAGTTGCCAGAAACCATTGGAAGCTAGCAGAGGAGGGGACAGATTCTGCCTCAGAGCTTCTAGCAGGAACAAACCCTGCCTTGATTTCAGACTTCTGGCCTCCACAACTGACAGTAAAATTTCTGTTGTCTTAAGCCACTCAGTTAGGGATACTTCATTACAGCAGTCCAAGGAAACTAATAAAATCCCTAACTTGACTTTTATAAAAACATTCAAACTTGTCTGCTGAATTCTCCTAGTTCCCTTGAACTAAAACTTGAAGAAGTCTTGTTAAAGTGGGCCCATAAATGGTCATTTCTGATGTGCGCACTAACCTTCAACCCCACTCGCCCACGGCACCATTTGCGCACGACCGTTTGCTGGGATCTCAGACAGCAGCTCTAAGGGCGCATGTGCGTGTGTGCCCTGAGGCTCTGGTCCGTCTCCAGGTGGGAGCTTTGACCTTGCTCTGGAGTTAAAATCAGACACAGGAAACTCCCTCATCCCTGATTCACAGAAGGCAGACGTGCTTTACTCTCATGCCACCTCTTGGCTAACGTCTTAGAGAAACTAGATTTTTGGTTTTGTTTTCTCTGCACGGATGACCGGTTGGTCATCATCGTGATTTTCCCAGCCCAGGAGATGGAAATTCGATGAGACTCTGGTGGCGCATCATAACATTGCAGAGCTGAAGCATGGAAAGGCCAGAGGCTCCCGATGCCGCAGAATTGCTGCTCCCGGCAGAGAAGTGCTTATTCTCATTCCCCGGGAGAAGCCTGAACAGAAGAGATTTCACGAGGACACAGCTCAGGAATCCTCGTCTCCTCTCCGAAAGTGCTCCGACATACTGGGTCAGTAGACATGTTTTCAAGGAAATTTTGGAAAGAGCTGTTGATGAATACGGATGCAGTTTCAAAACAATGGAAACCATTTGGTTTGTGTTTTCTTCAGCCTGAAAATATGTGACGCTGAAGCCCAAGGAACTGGAAGAACTCCCAAAAGCCTAATTCACAAGAATCTTGCAGATCTTTGGAGAGTTTTACTTGCGAAACAGTGCTTCTGGAAGAAAGGAAAAAAGAAACAAAAAATTTTTTACATTTATATTTAGATACTAGTATAATTACTCCATTAATATCATTTTTTAAGTTTATTTATTTATTTTGAGAGAGAGAGACAGAGAGAGTGCAGAAGGGGCAGACAGAGAGAAAGAGAGAGAAAAAATCTCAAGCAGGCTCTGCACCATCAGCACAGAGCCCAATGTGGGGCTCAAACTCACTAACAGTGGGATCATGACCTGAGCCCGAAAGGAAGAGTCAGAGGCTTAACTGACTGAGCCACCCAGGGGCTCCTCCGTTAGTACTGTTTATACAAACTCATCCCAAATGGAAATCTGAACAAAGTTTCATTTAATATACCATCACAGAAGACTATGTTTTGGGGATGGATGGCACATTTTGGGGAAAGGGGCATTTTAAAGACAGCTTCATTGTGGGAAAGAGGTAGTGGGGAATGACTCTTTGGGGCGTTTTCGGTAATCAAATTTAGATATTTCAAATCTGTTGTGGAATAAGGGCCAAAAAAGGAAGAAAAGGAAGGAAGGAAGAAGAGAGGAAGAAAGGGAGGGAGGAAAGAAATTACGAGGTTAGTAAAAAGTACCAGAAACAAAACATTGGTAATGTTTGGCAGAGAATATGAAGCCCACATCAGAAACAGCTGAAATTCTTCTATGAGACATGAAAGACGAAACCATTTGTTGTTTTGACTACTGAAGGAAGACTGGCTCTGGGGACAAAATGAGTGCCTTATATCATGATCACACTTTTCTAAAAGGTAAAATCTTCAGATTATTTTGTAAATAAATGCAGCAGTGCTGATCAATGGGATAAAACATAAAGCAACAAACCAAGGAAAAAAATCCACTGCACAGACCCATGATATGTCACAAAATAGCAGCAAGAAATATAACTTAAGGATTAAGACTCTTTTGGTGTGTTACTCTCTGATTCATGAGATTATGTGTGTGGGATGTGTGAGCCATACAGATATGTATGGGGCAGACTCAACAAAATGTTGCTGGCGGCCCACAGACTAGTATATTCGAGGCTCAGAAAAAAAAAAAAAAAGGCTGGAGCCAACATGGAAACTGGAAGAAACTCAAAGGGCAACCCAAGCCCTGACAGGTTCCTAGTGGTATCATTTCATGTGAAAACTGTGGTGAGAGGTAGTGTTAGAACCCAGAGGGCACACTGCTGGGCCTTTACATCTCCCTAACCCTGTCCAGTGCCCTTGAGGATGGTAGGATCTAGATGCAGAGCATAAACCACAAGAACTACATGGTAGATCTAAATGTGAGAAAAAAAATCTTTATCTTAATTTCTCATGAATACAAATGAGCAATTTAGTTTATCCACCTGTTTTAGATCTTAAAGACATTCTTTCTGTTATTGTTAACGGATCTGATGAATTTCAAGTCAGTGATTTTTATTGGGTGTGATGGGCAGTGGCAAAAAAAGAAAAAGAACTATTCTTTCTAGCTTGTTTGCATTATAGCTCTGTAAAAAAGCTGATGTTCAATAAAAGGCATTCCATCCCCCTTTCATTTCTTTTCTTCATTTAGCTTTATTTGGGTAAAAATGTTGAGGAAGTCCATTAGACATATGGTCACTTTTGAAAGCATATGATAGACAAATTTAATTTTTTAAATTTTTTAATGAGCTCTATGCCCAATGTGGGACTCGACCTCACAACCCTGGGATCAAGAGTCACATGCTCTACTGACAGAGCCAGCCAGCTGCCCCTAGACACATTTGTAAATAGAGGAAATGCGTTCATCAATAAAGAAAATATTAGCATTTCTATCAAAGGAAATACAGCAATAAGTGCTATGACTTCATATCATAGCTAAGCAGTTTTCCTATTAAATCCAAATTGCTTAACTTTAACTCTTAACTGAAACCCCATTTGTCTTAGTCAAAATGGCACTTTTACAAAAGACCTATTTGCTAAAGCCGGTTGGAACAAAAAAAGAGGAGATGGGAAATTTTCCTTAAAGGTCTGGGATTTCCATGCAAATGCCGTTAGTCTGAGCCAAACCCAAAAAGAAGAGGTAACAGAGTTATTTCCACGAGTTGGAACACTTTCTTATAAAAATCCTTCTGAAGAACAGGGTCAGTGCAGCCAATTTACTGTAAATTAAAAAAAAAATTCTTCTAATATCATGACTCCATTTATTTGAGCCACCTCTAAGTTCTGAGGTCAACTGGTGTTTGCCGCCTAAACACCACCGAGTGTCTGCTCAAAGGTGGCCAGCAGTCTGTCATCTATGATTTCATAGCTACTCGACAGGAACATTAGAGAGAATGCCTGCTGATTTCTAATGTGCTATTTGACAACCAGTCACCAAAGGGGAAAAACTTCAGATGATGGATTACCTGAATTTAAGGCCTTCTGGAAACCCTCATCCTTATTTGGACTCCTAGGAATTTTTTTAAATTATCCTTTTAAAATAATTCTTCCTTAAGGTATCAAGCTTTCTGCAACAGAGGCCTCAGCTGAAATTTCAGTGGTGTTCACTCTACACTCAAGCACATCTGGGCATAACTAGAGGGTGGGTGAGGTGAGATCACCAGGAATCTACTTATGTTGATGGCCAACCAGCCAACTATGGGAAGAACTAACACTAAGAAGATGTCATGATAAACGAGCTTGGGTGACAGACAGTAGGCGAGTGCATGAAGACAGAGGCGATTCTGCAGGCTTGGCTGGGATGTGACTTCTGGCCCAGACTCCAGCGATGGGTACCTGAGTCTTAAGACAAAGACCAAGTGCAAACTGGGAACCAGTCACCCTTGACTTCAGTTCAGTGTAAGTACGGTTGCCTAACCATTTTAAAATTTAGTGGCCCAAACAAAAAGCATTTTATTGTTTTTAATAACCATGCCTGCTTCCTGGGACCCAAAGAGATGGTTCTATTTTAGTTATTTATTGATGAATAATAAACCACATATAGCCCAGTGGCCTGAAATACACCTACCGTATTATTTCTCATAATTCTCTGCTTGATTCGGGCTCAGGTGGTGGTGATTTTGCTTGTTCAGCTTGGTCTCCCATGTGCTGCATTCAGATAGCTGGTGGGATGGAGTGTCCTAGATGTTTTCTCCCCCTGGTCTTGAACATAGGCATGGATGCCAACAGGCTGACCTTAGCGGCATGCTGGGATGGCGAAGTCTCTTACTTTCTTCATGCACATCTCAAGTCCTCTCCCTCTGCTCAAAGCCCCCTCATAGTGGTCCTTCCTCATTGTCTCTAGAACCACAGTTGGTCTTCTTATGGTACAGCCGATGGTCCCCAAAAAGTAAAAGCAGGGCTGTTGAGGCCTGATAAGGCTCAGGTTTGGAACAGGTATAGGATCCCTTCCGCCACATTCTATGGGTTAAAATAAGCCATAAGGTCTACTTAGATTCACTGTGGGGTGGGAACTGCACAGGATGTGAATACCATGAGGCATGGCTTAGGTATTTCAACTTCCTTTCTTTTCTTTTTTTTTTTTAATTTGTTTCTGAGAGAGAGAGACAGCATGAGCAGGGGAGGGTCAGAGAGAGAGGGAGACACAGAATCTGAAACAGGCTCCAGGCTCTGAGCTGGCAGTCAGCACAGAGCCCGACGTGGAGCTCAAACCCACAAACCATGAGGTCATGACCTAAACTGAAGTTGGACACTTAACCAACTGAGCCACCCAGGTGCCCCAAGGTATTTCAACTTTCAAACCAATTTTTCCAGCATTCTTACAAAGCATGTGGGAATGACATTGAAAAACCTCTAGTTAATAGCTATTCTTCTATCCTCAGACTGGTAGGGCTTGGAAAACACAGGTGGAAAAATTGGCAGAGAATTCAGCAACCTCAAGACCATGTGTATTGCTTCTCAACCCAACAGACAAGTGGCTCCTGACTGCCTATTTTGGTGTCATTCACTTGGGTCCAGAAATCTTGAGTTAAAACATTCAAATCCATACCTTCATTCCTTCACTTAGGTCTCCAAACATTCATAATTAGCAACTCTCCCATAGAGTTCAGAATGACCACAATAACGAGTTAGAAGTAGGAATTTCTAGTCAGTTATTCTGTTCCTTCCATCCTTGAGACCATCCCAGACTCATGAATTTAACCCCAAGTATTCAATTTGGACTTGGCATTGGCCAGTGAGTTCAGGGTGAGATTAAGCATTCTACCTCCACCTAATATGCATCTGGGATACCTGGAATAATTCCAAAGATCTTCATCTCAAAATACCTCTACAGACCAGCTAGGTAGCACCTCTTCTGCCCATGAATCAGGACTTCTCTGTTCCTGGTTCCAATCCAGAGATGTCCCATGAAAAGACCTTCTAGGGCAGAAATAGCGGGACTTAGCTTGGCATGAGGGACGGGTGTTCTTGGAAAATGGTTCTTAAATGTGTTAGTGTTATAGACTCTTGATAATCTGCTACCACGTAATAGATTCTGCCTCCTAGATGCATAGACTCAAACATGCAGTATAAGATTTCAGGTCTCCTAAAATCTTAGAGTTAAAGGCTTAATCATGAACCATCCAAGACTTGCTGTGGCCCACTCCTCTCTCACGTTATCATGAGACCCAAACCAGTCTTGAAAATAAGCACAAGACACAACTTTGGCCAGCTCTATTTTACTTGATATTGGGTCCCACTTTTGTCAAACCAGAGTCATATGTTTTAAAAAAATTAAAAAGTAGTTTATTTTTCTGTGACTATCTCAATCTTTCTCCTAAGCCAAGAGTGATATATTAAACAAATAATGTTTCTTTTTTTTAAAGTTTATTTATTGATTTTGAGAGAGAGAGAGAGAGAGTGCGAGCAGAGTAGTGATAGCGAGAGAGCAGAGAGAGACTCCCAAGCAGGCTCTGTACCATCAGCGCAGAGCCCGATGGGGGCTCGAATTGTGAGATCATGACCTGCGCCAAAATCAAGAGTTGGAAGCTTACCCACTGAACGTTTGTTTCTTTAGACAAAATAATATTCAGTGCCTGAGATCTTTTCCTACAATACCCACCTCTCTACAGAAGTCTGGGTGCACAGAGAAACGCATGGTGCACGTGACTGAATGATGAAGGAAAAAAGCGGACTCTCAAGTCTCAGCATGATTCTTTGTCCATCTCTGGCCTGGGTCACTCCCTGCCCTGCAGGTGGTGAGGAGGACCCACTGTGGGTGTCCTGCTGGCATATGGTGTTTCTTGTGGGTTCATCTTCTCACTCAGTCTTGTGGGTCTCAAAGACTCTCTTAATTCTGCTTATCTCCATGTCAGCCTGGCTTGGGCTCTGGACCCCAGCCTCTGCTGCAGCTTAGCCCTGCCTTCTCACGGCCAACCCCACATGATAGGCCCTACTCTCCCTTTCCTCTTTCTCGTATTCATGGTCATGTGCAGCTGCCTTAACTCCATCTGGAAACTAAGGATGACTTTGAAAACAGAATGTCAGGCTCTCTCTGGCTTACTAAGCTTGCATGCCTTTCTCACCGACTCCCTTGACCTTGATAACTATGTGGGGCCCTTGCCAGGTGGCCTCCTCCCAGATCCCCAAAGATGAAAATGACCTAAGTCCTCAGTTTCTCAGAATCCCTTTTAACCTGCCGCATGCATCTCGTCTGTGCAGAGAAGTTCTGCCAAACTGTGTCTCCCAACTTTGTCTCCTCCCCCTGAATGTCTCGGGCTAGAAATGATGAGGTTGGGCCTTTTCTTCCTTTTACAGAACATTTTCTGCCTATCGCAGAGAATCAGATCTCAAAGGCTAGCTGTCATAAAGGATATCTTCTCTGCACATATCAGAAACTCTCTGATTAGGAGATCTTTTCCATACTTACTGGAAATGCTGTGGCTGAGGTCATCCAAGCCAGGCTTTTGATGTACGAAAGCAACTGAGAAAAGACTTTTAAATAAGACCTGACTCTTCAGCAAATAGTACTCTTTGAACACAAGCACAAATGTAATTGGACAATGCCGAAAATTGGGTACTTTATCCCAGCAGGTATCACCCTTACTAGTGCAAATAATTTATAAATATTCTAGACTTGGGCTCGCTTTATGTTCTTCCTAATATGCTTCTAAATCACATACCCACCACACATGAATGTGTGCCCAAAGAACACAAATTCATTGTTATAGCTGCTTATGTGCAAGAAAGAAAGAAGGAAAATATAAGGTACTTTGCAAAATCAATCTTCAGAGTAACAACTATTTAAACCATCCCTTCCTATACCTGATGCTAAACGCGTAATGGGTAATAGTCTGTACTCTCTGCTTATATTCTCTCCTCCTTTTCCATGTAGCACCTTGAAAGCTGAGTTTATTTAAGTAGCATTTCCTCACCCCTTTTAGAACTATTTCCTCTATTGCCTCAAGAAAGTCACAGTCCTCTATGTATATTGATTTCTCTGGTTATGATAAATATCTAAATTTGTTGCAATTCATTTAAAATTTTTTTTTAATGTTTATATATTTGGGAGAGAGAAACAGCATGAGCGGGGGAGGGGCAGAGAGAGAGGGAGACACAGAATCCAAAGCAGGTTCCAGGCTCTCAGTGGTCAGCACAAAGCCTGATGCGGGGCTCAAACCCATGAACCATGAGGTCATGACCTGAGCTGAAGTCAGATGCTTAACTGGCTGAGCCACCCAGGTACCCCCCAGTTCATTTTTAAGACCCAGAAAAGACAGACCCAAAAGAAGCAAAGCCTTCTCTAAAGTGTTTATTTATTTATTTTGAGAGAGAGAGAGCAGAGAGCATGTGAGTGAGAATGAGTGGGAGAGGGGGAGAGAGAGAAAGAGAGAGAAAGAATCCCAAGCAGACTCCACATTTCAGCGTGAAGCCCAACATGGGGCTTGAACTCACTAACCATGTGGTAATGACCTGAGCCCAAACCAAGAGTTGGACACTTAACTGACTGAGCCACCCAAGACACCCCCTATAAGCAGTGAACCCTTTTAAAACAAAATATGGCTTATGCATAAGAGACTCGTAAAGATAGAGAACAAACTGAGGGTTGGTGGAGGGAGGGGTGGGGGATGGGCTAGATGGGGGATGGATATTAACGAGCATATTGATTTTGATGAGCACTGGGTGTTGTATGTAAGTGATGAATCACTGAATCTACTCCTGAAGCCAATATTGCACTGTATGGTAACTAATTATAGTTAAATAAAAGTTTAAAAAGAACAAAAATGTGCTTGATGACTAACAGACTTCTAAAAGTTATTATGAAAGGTAAACAAAGAGAAAAATAATGGATGTTCCTGGTATATAACACAATGAAAAGTTTTCCCACTGTGAATAGTCCTCTCTCAAAGCAATTTTATTTTTTATTTATTTTTTTTTGAAATTGATCATGTTCTTATTTTAAAAAGGAAATACTACCCTTGACTATAATAAGTTATCTACAGGGTTTTTCTCCTTTTTACACAATCTGAGGCCCTTAAGATGATCGTCTCTTTCTAGTAAGAGAATTTATTTCTAAGTAACTAATGTCTTCTGTTTTATTTTGATTCAGATTTAATCCATCAAGAAGGTAAATGGCACCTGAAACTTTCTCTACTTTTCCGTCCAGGGACCAGTGCCTAAAATGACATGAACACTTTGGAATTTCCTTTCACACCATTCTCATTTGTCCAGAGTCCTATTTTGTGACAGTCCATTAGAGGCTTAGGTTAATGCTAATGCCAAAAAATGCAAATCTTCTTTTGGGGGCATTAACAAATTCCCGCCAATGAGAGCCAGATCTCCAAAGGTATATATGTACAGTGACTACCTCCACCGCCCATAATTGCTGCCTGCTTAGGAGAGACCTGAACAGAGGCAATGTCCTCGAATGTTTTTGCAGTGAGAAACCAAATATATATCCAGGCCATTTACAGGAATCTTTCTCAGGAGGCTCAGCTCCAAGTGAACCACTACAAGCAACATTGCTGGGCTCCTTGACGCCTTGATTCCCTAAAGCTTATGTGGCTAGTGTTTCCTGGCTTGGGCTCTGTGGGCCTTGGCCCTCAGCTTTGAAAAGAATTGGGTTGCAGAAAACAGCAGCCACTGGGGCTGCCTGGAAAGGGAAGGCAGTTTCCACCCCGATAGCCAGACAGGATACCAAGGGATTAGTTGTAACCGAGCTGGGGCTGCACCCACTTGGCTGAGGTCTTGGCCCCGGGCTTTCAGCCAGACAGGAAGGCTGCTTTTGTGGGGAAAGCGTATTAGCTGGAGCATCAATAATTCCGGCAGTAAGTGCTCCTCTCTACCTCGATGTGACCTTTTGGAGCAAATATAATGACCACGCGGGCTCCATCCTCTGGACACAAATAATATTCCGACTGTGTCTACCTTCTCTTACTCAGAAGCTCACACTGCAGCGAACTCCTAAAACTCATGATTCTAAAAGCACAGTGTCTTTCAACTTTTTCATTACTGGATGATGCACATTTGTCTCTCTAAAGAATTTTAAGGGGCTGATTCAGGATCACAGAGCATTGAGTCAATAGTCCTGCCAAAAATAAAACCCAGGATTGGAGGCCCCAGGGAGGTATCCTTTCTCTCGCACGTATGTCCACATACCACTGAGCGATTGATTGACTCAGTGAATGAGCGACCCCAGCTGGGCTGCCTGCTTCTACCTCCTTCTACCCTAAGCCCAGCGTAGCTGGTTCTCCACAGAGCTCCCAGAAAAATCTTCCAAATCTGCATTTATANAGGTTTCATGTTACACTTATAATAAAATCCCAACTCCTTACCTTGGTTTATCAGGCCTTGTGGATCCTGACTGACAACGTCTCCTTGGCCTTGCCTCCTAGCTTTCTATCTCCCTTCCTTTGTTCCCTGGGCCCCAGCCACCCCCATTTTTTTATTCCCTGAAGGAGCAAGCTCAATCCCACCTGGGAGCGTTTTTACTACCTCTTCTTTGACTTCCTCTTCCTCACTTGTTTCAGACCTCCATGTCTCTTAACAACTCTATGAAGTTACATCATTTATTCTGAGTCTGTGAAGCAACCAGACTCCGTTACTGTGAAATCGTGCCTTTATGCAATGTGCCCCGGTTTGTTGCACCCCTTTGGCACCTTCTACTGTGGGCTAGCTGTAAATTTAGAATCTCTCTCTCTGGGTGCACACATCCGGCTAACTCCGCAAGACAGTAATACAGTAAATGACAACTAAATAATTGGCTGTGTTTACATACATGGTGCATTTTGATTTAAAATCAATCTGTATTTGTATATTTAAATTTTCTTTAAAAAAACCACTGTCTATTGATGGTTTTTCTTTCATATCATAATGTTGTCATGTAGGTCTTGCACAAAAGTTAAGTATCACCCTGTATTAACTAATACCCAGTCTTATGAAGAATCTGGATTTATAAGATCACTTTGTCAATTACAAACTCTGCAATGTCTTTTGAGGTGGCAGTACGAACACCTCTTTGGGTGTGAAGACTCCCTGGAGTTTTGGCTGAGTGTCTCCATGATGATTCCAGATATATGCTGCTCTTAGCTCTGTTTTCTCAGCCCGCAGCAGGTAATGCATTCTCCCAAAATGTCTTCTGTGTGCACTGTAATGACTCATCAGATGACAGTTATAAAGCACTAAGTATTTTTGAAGAGTACAGATAGTTCACATAAAAGAAGACAGAAGAAGATAAAAGAGACAACAGACAAAAAATAGCCAATCATCTGTCAGGAGAATACTACGATAAAGTGTATGTAACAGATATGCCAGACATGCGACATCTAAATGGGGATTACGACACATGAAATTTTCTCAGATACCAAGAATGTAAATAAATCTGCAAGCGAATTTATAACCATTGATTAAATCACTATTTTTATTTTTTTAATGGAGTATTATATTGGTATTCTGACCTTTATTTAATGCCTTGAGTAAATATTCCGTATCAAAATTTATAGACAGGTTGATCTCCAGCCAGAGTGATTATAAGTGTTCTTGCTCAAATCTTTGACTTACCCAAAATGTAAACGACACAGGCTATAATGTACCACACATAGAATATAGTCAATAATATTGTAACAACTTGGCATGGTGGTGGATGGTAACTAGCCTTTCCATAACTAGCCTTACCATGTTAACCATTTCGTAATGTATATAAGTATCCAATCATTATGTTGTACATCTGAAACTAATACAACATTGTATGTCAGTTATTCTTCAATAGAACAATAAGTTCAAGAAATCTAGAAATTGACATTGTACCAAACACAACAGGCTAAAGCTCAGGATACAGCCACATATTTATTGGTAGATTTCTCTACATCATCTTCTGAATCCTTCACAGAATCAACAAGGATTTACTAAAGAGTCACTGTAATAATCAAAATATTTTTATCTAAACAGCTCTCATCTTTATAGCTCTGTTTATTTCTATTTCATCTATGTGAGATAAGTAGGGATACATACTGACTATCGTCTCTTTTATAAAAAGATAGCAAAAATGGAGGCAACGAAGTTGCTTTTCTTTGCATATCAAGTCCCATGACAATAAGGCCAATGTCAGTCTACTTTCCTGCCTTTACACTCCTTTTATGAGACCAAATTGCCTTCCAAGGTAATGTCTCCTCATAAGCACCTCCAAGAAGAAAAACAGAAACATCTCATTATAGAGTATGATACACTAGCATTTTCCAATTCAGATAACTTTAAAATAATAATTATAAAAATGTTTATAGTATTCTGGAAAATAGAAAAAAGTAAAATGAGATGTCTTTTTAAAGAATTTGCTCATTTCTAAAAATATGAAAAAATAACCTCAACTTTATCACAATAATAAGGTGAACACTTTAGAGTAGCAGCTCCAACCATGCTCTAAAAATGATGTCCTAAATTTGGAAAAGTACTTCTGTCTTCAACTCTGTGGTACTTTTGACTCGCCCCAGCATCCTGTGACAAGCCATTTGAAAGTTGAACCAAAAACGTCACCAGTATAGAGAAATTACTGTAACGAAAATGGTAAGACAAGACAAGAAAAGGAAAGGAAAGGAAAGAAGAGAGAAGGAAGGAAGAAAGGAAGGAAGGAAAAAGAAATAGAAATTATTACAACTGCAATAATCTAAAAAGCAGACAGCCAACAGAATCATTTGGTTAGAGACATAGCTCATGAAATTAATTTACAATTGATTCCCAGGTCTATGGCTTATGTGAACTTGAGGACAGGACTTGGGCATCCCAGGGGCCTTGGAGCTGGGCTGTCCACCTTTTCTGCTTCCTGGACTTACAAAGGAATCACAGCATTTCTCCATGTTTGGAAATACTACTACCTCTTACTCTGGCTTAATTGTAATCTGTAGCCAGTTTTGTGGTAACTGTTTAACCCTGGAGTGCCTTTCTCATTTAGGTCTGCCTGCCCAAATCCTAACCACCCGTCTCTGCTACAATTCAAGTATGCCGTCCTTCAACAAAGCCTTTCTTGAGCCATTCAGTTGGGCTTAATCTTGTCCATCTCCCTGTCTCCTCCAGTCCGGTTTCTTCCCAGTGAAAACACTTGTCACACTCTACTTGGTATTCAGTTTTGCAAAGTGTCTCTCTTTCCCACTAGACTGCCCCCCGCCCAAGCATAATCACTTTGTAATGCTTTTCACACTGCATTCTATTGAATTTCCACTAAGACCCAACAGATAGTCTTCATTCGAATATGAAATAGATTACAATTTAGTTGTTATTCAAGGTCTTTTTTACATCACAGTATTAGTATTCAGTATTAGTGATAACAGATTAAAATATAAAAAGGGATTCTCTTTAGATCTCATTTTGTGGACTTTAGAACTGACTTCTGCCCCTGACTTATAAGCAAGTAGTTTTCTACAGCTGCGTCATTTTGCCCTGTGTCAAGGAGACTCTGCCTCACCAACAGAAATAATTATGGTAACTTTTTTGGTGTTGAACAATTCTATCGAGTGTAGCAGAGGCCACTTCAACAGAGAACTGACTGAGAAAACTCTAATCGACTCTGGATGACAGAAAGAAATCATGACTCATTATCATCTTGGATGTGACAACACAGCCTTGTTAGTCCTTCTGAGAGATGTCCAGAATTCAGGACTAACCAAGTGTCTCTGATTAAAAAGTTTCACGCAGATATGGAAAAGTGAAACTTTTTTCCTATGCTTTTTTCTTTACCCAGACCTAAGAATCTTCTGAATTTCCTAAAAGTTCAAAAAAACATGAGGTGAAATTACTTACGGAAACACCTCAAGAGTAAACATTTGTTTTGAGTCTTGAGGAAATTTCCAGCTGCATGGGCTCTTTGAAAACACTGAATGGAGAGTCCTGCTTCCAAATTTATTTCAAGTAAAGTTTTTGCCTAAATGAATTGTTGAGAACTCTCCCCCAGACTGTTAGACCCCATGCCATCCTTTTTAGAAATATCTAGATGTGGCGTCCATTTATTCTTTTTGCCCCGTTTCTTAAAACTCTGTTATATAAGAATAGTAAAGACTGTCCTGAATTGTTTATGTACGGTTGTCCTTGGTTCTGAAGAGTGAAGGTTGTCCGATCATCATAGCTTTTTGTATCCTTCTAGGTAAATTTACCTCAGAAGCCCAGTCACCCAGCACATACAAGAGGCGTGGGCTGTGGCCAGCTCTCGATCTCTCATACGTACTTCCAAAGTCAGCTGGCTCAAAAAATGCAATTAAAGTCTTATCTTGCACCCACTTCTTCTGACACATTTATAATTATATGATACAGTACATTGTGTAGAAAGTACGGGAAAAAAATTACTCGATGTTGCTTCTCTTTCATTCCACTGTGAAGAAATAGGAGAAAAATTACGGAAATAATTGGTTACGGCAAGTAAAACCCACTGGTGAGGCTTTGCACAGAGCTGTATTTCACAGCTAACCTTGCCTGAAAGAAAATGCATCATGATTCAAGTCTTTGAAAGTGGGCATAAGATCAGGCCTTAGAGTTGAGGAATCCAGCCTGTTGGGAGCAGGGAAATGCCTTGGGGCTTAACAACGTCTGCGGGTATAACCAAAGCCTGGGGAAACTCATGCTGATTAGAGCATTTAATCACACTGGAACTGTCCTACATTTCCTTCTGTAAGAAATCGACACTATTGAGTTAAAAGAACTAGAACCTTAAAAGCGAACTAGAGGATAAAATCAGTTACCTGGTCAGTTGCCTCTCTCTTCCTCTTTCTCTCACTCTCTCTCCATCTCTTTTATTTTCCATCTTCTGGGGAGAGCGCATGTTCCTCAAGAATCCCCACATCTCCTCCAATATTTTAAGATCTTCTTCAAATATGCTTCACTAGCAAGCATTTTACCAGAACAGGTTCCAGGGGATGATAGAATCCTGACGATCAGGAGATTAAGAACTAAGGAAAGATGGGGGGTGCCTCGGGGGTTCAGTCAGTCAAGTATGCAGCTCTTGATTTCAGCTCAGGTCATGATCTCAAGGTTGGTGAGATGAAGCCCCACGTTGGGCTCTGCACTGATAGTGTGGAGCCTACTTGGGATTCTCTCTGCCTCTCTCTCTCTGCCTCTCTCCTCTGTCTGTCTGTCTGTCTGTCTGTTTCTCTCTCTCTCTCAAAAGTAAATGAGAGACTTGTCAAGGAGAGCAATTTTTTAAAAATGAGTCATTATATTAGTTTCCTAGGGCTGCCAAAACAAATGACCACAAACGTGGGGGCTTCAAAGAACATAAATTGCTTTTCTTGAAATTCTGGAGGCCAGAAATCTGAAATCAAGGTGTTACAGGACTCTCATCCGTCTGAGAGCTCCAATAGAGAATCTTTCCTTCTCTCCTTCCTCCAGAAGCCTCTTCCAGCTTCTGGGGGCTTCATGTGCCCCTTGGCTTGTGGCTGCATCCCTCCAACTTCTGCTTTCCCCTTCACATGGTCTTGCCTCCTGGGTTTCCTCCTCTTCTGCCTTCTCTTCTTCTTATAACAACCCTTGCATTAGATTTAGGCCCCTCCCAGACAATCCCGGATCATCTCATCTTGAAATCCTTAATTCAGTTAAACCTGCAGAGTCTTTTCCATAAAAAATCACGTTGGCAGGTTCTGGGTGGACATATTTTTGGGGAGAGGGAATCATTCAATCCACCACAACTGCCTTAATAAACTCCCAGTAATACTGACATCTCTATCATCTGTTATCTAAAAGGAATTTGTACTTAAGAGAAAATGAGTTGATTATGCAAGACAAGAAGCTATTCGGGGGACACAAGGGAGAAAGGAGTTGAAAGTCAGAGCAAGGGCCACAGTGTGCCTGAGCCTTATTCTGTTCCCCATCCAGAAAAATCAGACAGACTCCTGTCTCATGGGGTTCTTGGGAAAACTGAAATGGATGGACGTGTTAGTACGTGGACATGTCAAAGCATGGTTGGCAAAATGCTTTCATACACATTGCTGAATTTCTTACAAGTTGTCATGTTTATAGCCTCAGATCTTAGCCCATTGTACTCAGAAAACAGTCTCTATAATGTTTAGTGAATAAATGAATGAACAAACAGTTTAACTATTTCCTGGAGGTGCATTCACCACAGAAGAGACTAAATTCACATTCTATGAGCTGTTGCTTTCTGTGGCCCCACGAGTGTGGTCTTGATAGATACATGGTCACGGGGGTTTTCTTCTTCCAGTTTGGGTCATAGTTTATTCTACAGTAAATAAAGAAATCACAGCTGACTGAGGAGCAGAAGAATAAGTTCAGGAAACAGAGTCTCTTCAAGGCCTTGCACTTAACATTAATGTGACCCATAAAAATTCCTTTCACTAAAGAAGTGCAAAGTTCTTTGTTATTTTTCAAAATAAGCAGTCCATTCTTTCCCGATTACGAATCTTAGCTGGGTCAGAAAGAGTGAGGTAATTTTCCTCCCAAATTATGCTTTGTTATTCTTCAGAGTGTTTATATCTTGCATGATTTGGGATGAAAATTATTTTTTTCCTGATTAACATATCTGTGGGCTATAAGAAGAGGCAAGAGGCATTGCTCTTGTATAACTTTAAGCTCTAGGAAGGCAGGACCTTACATGGAAGAGTACTGGAGAACACATGTTTCCTCAAGGCAGTACTTTCTCTAGAATCAGAATCCACAGGAGTAAATCTGAGACACTCTAGTGTTGAGAACTGCCACCTAGAATCTACCCAGAGAGGGTGTCTACATCATAGGTCAATGGACCTCACCCCCCTTCCACTACTTTCTGGGTATGTGGGTCTGGTAAGGGCCAAATAATTTGCAATTCTAGCAATTTCCAAATGGCACTCATGTGCTGATTCAACCCCCACACTTTGAGAATCACTGTTCCAGAGAAAGAGAAGAGAAAAACGCTAGACTACCATTTTGTCCCTTCCACATCTCTTCCCTGGTTGAGAAGTACGTTGGAAGGAAGGGAGCGGTGGGGGAGAGGACAGTCGTGTTGCATTAATGGATCTTCCCCCACATGGAAGACAATCTCAGGGAGAGGGAATAAGCGTTCCCTTCAGGAGCATATCCTAACCTTTGCCTGCAGTGTTCTGCACCTCTAGAACCACCGGTAGCAATCCTGGGAGGAGGGTAGAAGGCCACACAGGGTACCGACAGGGATGAGGTATTAGCTTCAAATCAATAAGGAAACCAGAACCAAACATCCAAAAGAACAGTTTCTGAACACGTACAACGTAATTACTGCCGTACCAATGAGAGCGGGCGGCAAAGGTGGTATGTGCTTCCACCGATATGTAGGTAAGGGCCACAGCCAGTGAAATTAAAGCATGTAACATACATGAAGCATGTTATTCAAGCCCAGAGACTGGTGGCACATTCGGGTTACAAGAAAACACGAATGCTCAATGGCTTTTGTCATTTACAACTTGGCAATCTCCTTGTAAACAGAGAACACATTTTTGAACTCCTTTTATTTCCATTGTATCGAACACCAAGCTTTACTTGGTGCAGATGCTCATCTTCCCCAAACATTGAATTGATCATGCTGTTTTCCAACATAAAGCTTTTTCCGTGGCTTTGAACTGCTCATTCCTGAGCCCCTTAGTTTGGCCTGCAGGGTACCACTCCACCTTAGACCTTGGATTCTGTCTTAGACAATTGTCTTGAGTTGCCTCAGCATCAACGGAGAGCTTGTTAGAGATGCAAATTCTTGGGCCCAAGCCCAGCCTTACTGTGTCAGAATCTGCATCTTAACAAGACCCCTCCAGTTGATTTCTGGGCAGGTGCCAGTTTGACAAGCACTATTCTAGATTACTGGCTACCGTTCCTTCTCCTGGGTAATCTTTTATGTATAACCGGTTAACACAGTCCTTCTTGGGTCACCAACATTGACGACAGGTGAGATGGTGGACCTTGATTATTATACCAGGTAAAAAACCTACTGCAGAGCCAAATGCAATTCTCATAAATGTGTATCCCTTTTCTAAGTTGTTAGCACCAACTGACCCTTTACAGGAGGCCCAGAGAGAACCATTGTCAGAAGCCAGAATGAGAACATGACTCTCGCTCAATAATAATGACAACAATAATTAGAGATGCCATTCCCCAGTCTCTGGTTTGTACACCTGTGCCTCAGGCCGCTGCTGCATCCAAACAGCAATTCACTGAATATTGACTCCATCCAAATGTTAGTGATGGCTCTTCAGCCTTACCTAGGATAGGGCTTGTGAGAAAGTACAGCTGTAAATTTCACCACCTGCTACCGAATTCAGCGATGATATTGAATACAGAATAAAAACACTGTTAGAAGTCCTTCAGGCGTTAGTGTTGAATTATTTATACTCTTCTGTGCTTGTAAAAGAAAGACATCCTTCTGTGTTTACCCATGCAACAGAGGTGTGTTGTGACATGAGAATTCATCTGACGCGGGGCACCAGAGGAGACAGCCATATGCTTTTCCAGTCTCTACTTTGTTATGCAAATAGTTTATATGATTATCAAGGGAAGCCTTAAAAGTGAAAAATCACAAAAGTGTGATGCACCGTCTGACGGATGTGTGTGTCTGTGCATATGTGCTATTTTTGTTATTGTTGTTGCCTGGGTGTGTTGGGTAGAGTAGGAGCAATATTATGTGACCCCTGAGTATCATCTCGCTTCGGCAGCCAACGGGCACAGGTGGGGTTCCATAAAGAGCAGTTACCTAATTTCATTGGTTTTCAGCCCATCTGCCCAAAAGACCTCAAGTTGATGCAAGACATTTCTTGGAAGTTGTGGATGGTTTGCACATACATCCAAAATGTCTGCTCCTTCTGGCCCCCCAGGTTGTCCTGTTGGGTCCCAGCTATTGTCAAGTGCAAGGCCTTAGGTGCTTGGAAGCTGTCACGGCACGGTGTCTTTGATGATGCTGTAGGGATTTCACTGAAGCTGTTCTTTCCATCTTTGCTTATTTTCGCTAGGATCCCGCTGTCTGGGGTTTGGGAGACAAACCTGACAGCTGACAGACACCAAACCAATTCAGTTCTCTCTCCCCTCCAGTTACTGAAGACAATGTAATGGGCTTAGGCTCATTGAGCCTGATTCCTTCCTTCACTATGAGTTTTCTCTTGGGATGCTCCTCGGTCCCACGGGCAAGTATACAGTACCTGGACAGCCCACATAGACGTGCCCAGATGTATCTGCAACCCTATTTGCCCTTGAAGTAAAATGTCAACTGTATGAGTGTGGCCCTCAGGTTTTCAGTTTTCTTTTGTAAGCAGTTAGTCATGGCTGAAACTAAATTTATTCTACAATAGGGGTGACTTTGAAAATAGAAAATGGATAGAGATGTGGAAATCTCCAGTGGTTATTCATAACAAAATATAAGTATTAGAATTTTTCCACGTGAAACATAATTTGCAGGCCAGGAAACTAAGTTGATTTGAAAACGCCTTTTGTATGCCTTATGTTGTTAAAAAGTGATCTTGTCACAAACGCATTATAACTCATTCATATGCAAATAAATAAGAGATAGTAAGAAAGAAGAGTGGGATAAAATTCCCATGAGAACATATCGTCATTAAAATCATTACCAAAATTTACCCCATGGCTCTTCTGTTCATAAAATTGTATTCATTGTATGAACTTTAAGTCTGGTAGGTCTACTGACAAAGATACATGGAAAGGAATCATCTAGAACGTCCAAATAAGTTTGCTTAAAAGATCTTCATAAGATAGGGGGAAAAGACTTTCATAAGATAGAGGGAAAGAAAAGGTGTTAAAATAGAGAAAATTAAGAAGCCATTGTTGGGGGGGCTCCTGGGGGCCCAGTTGGAGAAACAACCAACTCTTGATTTCAACTCAGGTCCTGATCTCAGGTTGTAAGATGGATCCCTGGGGTGGCTTGAGATTCCCTCCCTCTCTCTCTGCCCCTCTCCCAGTTTATGCTCTTTCTTTGTCACACACAAAATAAATTAATAAATCATGGGAAAAAAATTTAAAAAGAAGTAACTTGGGGGGAAGTTGTCAATTAACTACATCAACTGATGGGGTCCACTAGGTTCACTTCTCAACTTTTTATTCCAGAATTACATCAACAATATTGTGGCTGTCATTCCTTCCTAGTTTTTGCTTCTGAAAGTAGATGTTGTCTCCATTTTGGCTTAATGCAGATTAAAGGGCAACATGTATTACAGATTCTTTCAATATTAATGTAAATAAACTTTCCAATTCTTTTAAGCTTTAAATTCTACCTTTAATTTTACATACTTTTGGTATATTTTCATAAGAAGCCCATTCTTGTCATTGATCATTTAAATTGCCATTCTCTGTATTTTCTCTACAGCCACTGAACCTTTCCTAAGGTACACTGAGCTGACCTCAATGGCATCTGTGGGTTTTAAAGAACCCATGGACTCATTTTACCCAAATTCCCCTTTAGACTGAGAAAATTCCTCAGCATTTCTGAGAGGTGATCATCTGCCTTTGACTCAAATGATGGGGACTCACTGTTGCACAAAGGATCTTCACTGTAATGTTACTTGTTTTTAAATACTTCCTTCTTATCTTCAGTTTAAATCTATTTCATAACTTTCCCCTTCTTAACTTTGTCCTCTGGAGCAACCCACATTAATCTACATTTCGAGGCCAATCTACTCACCATACTACAACTGCACCCACAAAGATTCCAAGAAACAACATTTTAAATATCTAAAGACAGTTTGCCTACATCCATTATGTTTTAGGCTCAGCAGCCCCAGCCTTTCCCCTGTTTTTCAAATGAGATAATTTATAGATTCTTGACTATATCTTGCAAGGCATCTGGATATTTCTTAGTTTTTCAACTTCCTCCTCAAAATATAGTATGCAGAATTATTGTGTGAATGTGTGTGAGTGTGTATGTGCCTTAGTTTCTTTTTCAGGTGTAACTGACATCTAACATGACATTAGCTTCAGGTATACAACATAATAATCCTGCATTTGTATATTTTGCAAATGATCACCACTGTCAGCTTAGTTAATATCTGTCATCATATAGAATTACCAAAACCATTTTTTCTTGGGATAAGGAGTTTTAAGATTTACTCTTTTAGCAACTCTCAACTATGCAATACAGTATAATTAACTATAGTCACCATGATCCCCATGGTGTCCGTTTTATAACTGTAAATTAGTACCTTTTTACTCTTCACCCACTTTGCCAACCCCTCCCCCTCCCACAGCCTCTGGCAACCACCAATCTGTTCCCTGAGGATTCCTTTGTCTTATGAAGCAAAATTATGACCCAGTTGTCCCCTTTGTTTGGAGATTAAGCAATCCAGGAGATGCCTGTGAATGCCAATTTGACAAGGGGTAGACTTGCCATGGTTAATTTTATGTGTTAGCTTGACTCAGCCAGAGGGTGCCTAGACATCTGGTCACGCATTATTCTGGGGTGACTGTGAGGATGTTTCTGGTGAGATTAACATTTGAATGGGCAGATTCTGTAAAGTAGATTGTCCTCCCTAACATGGATGGCCACCATCCACTCAGGTGAAGGCCTGAATAGAACAAAAAGGTTTCCGAGCGTGAGGGGACCCTTGCATGACTGCCTTGAGCTGGTCAACTGGTTCTTTCCTTCTTTTGGATTCACTGAAATATCCACTCCTTCTGGGTCTCCAGTTTAGGACTTGTCATTTTCCATAACTGTTTGAGTCAATTTCTTACAATAAATCTCCATATACAATAAATCTCTATAAATATATGTGTATCCTCTGGTTCTGTTTCTCTGGGAATCTTCACCAATAATCACATGCTTTTTCCTTTGCTTTTTCCGCCCACGCTAAAGCACGATTTCTGTTAGCTAGAAGAATATATCTTTTAGATAGATTAGTACAGGTATAACTATTAGATGTTGTGTATAAACTGTACATTTCCCAATGGTGACACCTAATGAAATGGGAGAAGTACAAAATTAAAGGGGATAAACCTAGTAAACACCAGTTTTAGCAAGTTTTCAAGATTAGTGTCATTCGCCAAGAGATATATCAAACTCATGCCCCTACAATGTAATGTGGTACACAGGATTAAACACAGTATTCTGGGGGCGCCTGGGTGACTCAATTGGTTAAGCGTCCGACTTTGATTCAGGTCATGATCTCATGGTTTGTGGGTTCAAGCCCTGCATCGGGCTCTGTGCTGACAGCTCAGAGCCTGGAGCCTGCTTCAGATTCTGTGCCTTCCTTCTCTCTTTGCTCTTCCCCTACTCACACTCTGTCTCTCTCTCAAAAATAAATAAACATTGAAAGAATAATAATAAGCACAGTATTCTGACATAGTTTGATCCCTGTACAGAGGGCCCATGATGTAGACACAATATTCTTTTAATTGAGATTTCTTCTACCTCACCATGCAGATTCACATTATGTAAGAAAAAAAAGAGAGAAAGTAGGTTATGTATTTAAAAACAAACACCAAATAAATGCATAAAATTTTTATGGCTTCAACTCCGAGGACACATTTCTATGATTTATGTTGACAATAGGCATCTACTAGTGATCTCATTGCCTTCATGAATTATTAGGAACTAGCCCTAATGATCTAAATAGCTTCTGTTTTAAAAGGCTAAATGAAAAAGGAACTAAAACAAAGAAATGCCAGTAACTTCCATGGATGCTTAACATTTTTCTCCTTAGATAAAAATTTAGATTCTCTTTTTCATTACCTTTTCTGGGATTGAAAGAAGTCTGCTAAATTTTTTCTCCCTCCCTCTGTCCCTCCCTCCCTCCTTTCTATCTTCCCTTATTTCCTTCTCTTCCTTTCCCAGAATCATACATACCCTGAATCAATTTTTATGAGACTTTTGTTGAAGAGAAGATGGTCCGCAGACCCACAATAACAGTATTTTGTTAGGTTCCTCAATTTGAAATGCAAAGCCCCATTGCTGAAATTGTACAATTTTTATGGATTTAAAACAATCCTTTTCCAGACTCTTCTAGTTTATTATGTGGCAAGAAATGGCGCACTTTTAATAAAAAATAAAAAGTGAAAAGCAGGCATGCAGAGCACAGAGGAAATTTTTAGAGCAAAATTCATGCCATAATGTTCGTATGGGTCATTACTCTTGCACAAGTCGATCACCAACTAACACTGACCATTGTCCTCGAATGGACCAGTCGCAGCTCAAAAAAGAAGAGGTGGTAGAGCCTGTTTGTGTTCATGTATGGCCATATATGACATTCTTTAAACAGAAACTCACTCTCCCATTTCTAAAATTAAAAATAAAACCAACTCGGGTTTACCAGAGAATTACTTCTCAGGATTCTTTTATCTAACTATAACAGGTAAGACAATTTTGAATTTCTAACAGAACCTCACTGGTAGGATAGATTAGCTAGATAAACTAAACAGCGGGGCACCTGGATGTCTCAGTCAGTGAAGTGTCCGACTTCAGCTCAGGTCATGATCTCATGGTTCATGAATTTGAGCCCCACGTCGGTTTCTGGGCTGACAGCTTGGAGACTGGAGCCTGCTTCGGATTCTGTGTCTCCCTCTCTCTCTGGCCCTCTACCGCTCATGTTCTGTCTGTCTCAAAAATAAATAAACACTAAAAACAATGAAACAAAAAGATATAATGATTTTTAAATATTTCTCAGTCTTGGCATCAGCTCTGGATGCAAACAAACATCATTCTTTATCCAATATCATCAATTCATGGTGAATTTGAGGATGGGTTAGATTTTTACTTATATCTACAAAACTCCTTAGAATTCAATTTCTGGCAGAATAGTGAAAAAGATACTCTGAATGATTCCCAGTACAAAAAGAAAAATAGTGCATAAAGTGCATCACTGAACAGGTAGGAAAGTAAACAAAATCCTCAAATCATGACCTGAATTTTCTCTTTTTCTTAGGGTTAATCCTGTTTCTCATTTTGTTTTTATATTTCATGGTAATGACTTTCCATTGTTAATTATTTCTTATAATCTTGGGTTGTCTTTTCACAGTGTTAGAGGAAAAGTTGGATTAGGGTAGGTAGTGGTCTGTATTGCTCTGGGGTATTCCGAGTGTCTGCTAAGCTTAGTCTCTGCCCTATATGAGCACACCAGCCACAGCTTGTTGTGGGGTCTGCCCAGCATAGGGGACCATGTTTTATTTAGCTCTTTGAACATCATACCATCTACCTTCTACCTTCTAAATCTTCCTCCTAACTACTGGTCCACTTATGAGACCCTTTATTTTTCTTTTTCAGAACCATGTGTATTTTTTTAAATTTAGTATTTCTAATTTTTGATAATTTTAGAGTAGGAGTGGTAGCAAGGTACCCTCAATTTCCTTAATTTAATCTTTAATAGTGAATTTCAAGTTTTATTTGGATATCTTGGAAGACAGCAATTTTATTCAGAAAGCATGGTCTAAGACTAACGTCGAGAGGGAAAAGAAATCCCGGATGTGGTTGCTAAATACTAAAGAAAATAAAATCATAGAAGGTGTGATGGTGTTAAAATTGGTATTAGCCGGTCATTCTGGGGGAAGTGAGCTCTTTTGTCATGAGAAGTCCTATGGGGAACAATGGCATGAAACTTAGGCCTCTCGCCAACAATCATCTGGGTAAGCTTTTCTTGGAAGAGCTTCTTCCCCCAACTGTCAGCATTCAGATAACAGTAGCCTGGTCAACATCTTACCTGCAACTTCATGAAAGATTCTGAGCCACACCATGAAGCCAAGATGCTTAGAAATTTCTGAACCTAAGACAATGTATAAGATTTTTTTTAAAAAGTGTATTATTTTAAGTCACTAAATTTTGAGGTAATTTGATAGGCTGCAATAGATAAATAGTGTGTAAAAATTATGGAGAACTAAGAAGATTGATTGGATAGATATGAAAAAAATGAATTGGCAGCAAGTTGCCAAATACTTTAAATCAAAGGATGAATGTAATAGCTCTGCAAACTGATAGCATGTATATGACGCACTCACTACTCAAGTCTTATCCACATGCTCACATTTATTTATAAATACATACACACTTAACCAATTCATAATGTCCATAATGTTTTCTGAAAGGATTCAAGTACCTGAAGAAAAAGAATATTTAGATCCAAATACCATATCATTTGTTTCTTCCACTGATAACTAATGTTATTTTAAGAAGATATTTGTGGAGACAAGAAGTGGCATCTGCTAATGGGCTGTATCAGGAACCTAACTCGTTTCTCCCTGTCATTGATTGACGTAATTATTAAGAATAAATGCTTTTCTATGGGGCACCTGAGGGGCTCAGTTGATTAAGCATCCAACTCGGGATTCTGGCTCAGGTCATGATTTCACAGTTGTACGATCAAGCCCCACCTTGGGCTCCTTGCTGAGCGTGGAGCCTGCTTAAGATTCTCTCCCTCGCTTAAGATTCTCTCCCTCTGCCTCTGCCCCATTTGTGAGTGTGTTACCTCTCTCTAAAAAAATATATATATAAATAAATAAATAAATAAAATAATAAGTAAGTATTTTTTTAAATAAAAAAAGAATAAATGCTTTTTAACCTTTTCAGTTACATGGACCTAGTTTTAAATTTACATCCGACTAAAACAAGAAAGAACAGCAGAGGCATTAAGCATTTCTTTTCAAGATAAACTTGATTTGCTTCTGCTCTAAAGAGCATTTTCCTAATGAAGAGGGCAGAGAGAAAATAAAACATTTTTATATACATTAAACTATCTCTTTGTGCCTCAAAAACATGAAAAACCTGTCATCATTTCCTTTTATTTCTGAAAGAAAATGGACTTTTTATGAGTTTTATAAAAATTGATTCTTGAAGTCACAAAAAAGCTTTCACTTTTAATACTCGTCAGAATGATGAATCGACCTATAAACGGGAGGGACAAAGAGTAAAAGAGTGAACTTCAGGGAGTCCTCTCCCCTTCGCTTCAGGAACAACGAACTTTCATATTTTATAACAGCATTTGGCTCTGAAATAGAGGAAAATGTTCCATATCCATTCGTTTTTATTACAGCATCTATTATCTTATTTTTTTCTCACATTTTTTTTGGTCGATTTTTTTGTCTCGTGTGCAATAATTAGGCAATTATGGGATACTTTTGGAGGACCGTCTTTTTGAGAAGACCTTGTCAATGTCCCCAGTCATCTGCCACCTGGGCTGCGACACCTCCATTACCACCCGCCCCCAGCCCTGCTTAGCCCAAGACACTTCAAGGAAGTTACACTGATAACCAGGTTGTTCAATTCTGCTTCTCTACAGTGTTAGTTCTTTCTTTTCTTTTTTTTTTTAATGTTTTATTTATTTCTGAGAGAGAGTGAGAGAGAGAGATAACGTGAGCAGGGGAGGGTCAGAAAGAGAGGGAGACAGAATCTGAAGCAGGCTCCAGGCTCTGAGCTGTCAGCACAGAGCCCGACGTGGGGTTCGAACCCCCAAACCATGAGTTCATGACCTGAGCCGAAGTCGGATGCTTAACCGACTGAGCCACCCAGGCGCCCCAACAGTGTTAGCTCTTTCAACTTGAAGAGCAATTTCCGATTTAATTATTCTGAATATATTATTCACTTCTCCGTCTAAGCCAATTATGAAGACAGAAAGCCTTTTTTGGTTGTTGACATTTTGTAGCCTTAAACAGTGGCACTGGAGGTTATTTGTCATGTATATATTTGTCCTTGACTTTTTAGGGTATAAATAAAGTGATAAATGGGCAGTGATTACACAAATGTGAGCTCGATACATAGTTCTACTTCTACAAACATTGTCTTCGTTTGATCATTGATTTATTTTCAGGGATGGTAGATGAATAAATAGGGGCTCATAATTATGTCCCTCAGCCATGGGATCTTTACTTCACTTCTGGTTTCCATAAATCTGTTTTGACACCACTGACTCTACGGATGTCAGCAGATTTTAATAAAATAGGCACTCGGGGTATTAATAACCACATTATCTACACATGGCTGAGTACACACATAGAGAAGTGAACATTTTTTTCAGTTCGCATTTGTATAACGCAGAAAGTTCTTTCTGAATACCTTTCGTCTACTCTGTCACTCTAAGAAATTAGTTAAGAGATATAAGGGAAAAAACTCTGAGTCAAGAACCTGAATCCCCAAGCGGGAGGAGGCAGGGCGATGCTAGTTAACTTTTCCTGTCATTCATTCATTCAACAGACATGGCTGGGAAATTTAATAGGCACCAAGAGCTGTCCTAGGTATTGAGGATACAATATGAACAAAACAGCCAGTGTCCCTATTTAGGATAAAACCTCTCTTGTTACAATATTCTTGGTTTGTTGAACATGGCATCAGTCCTTCTGACTCTAATAGGTGGGTAGGAAAGTAAAAATGAAATTTTATAGATGGATATAGGAAACAATATGCACATGCAAGCATGATTTCTCCCTAGAGATCAGGAGACCCCTAGTTCCCCTCGCAAAAGCATTCCTGAATGATCCATGGCCATTCTCTCTCCTTCCCAGACTTCCACAACTCTGAAATGCTAAGCAAACCACATCAACTTTTAACCGTAACAAATTTAAGTCACCCACACAGATTGTCATGAAATGCTTAACACATTTTGAGATGGCTCCTGGGTTGTCAGATGTCTGTGCTACTTGTTGACTTCTGTCATTGACATCTTTCAGGATGAGGCTGGGGAGTCAACAAGGGCAGTTTACTGGGACCTGGCCCAGCCTCCATGGTGGTCCGTGAAGTCAAGATCACACTTCAGTCTCCTTCCACTATGGGTCAGAAGGATGATGAAATCAATACCCTGAAATACCCAGTCAGTTTAGATAAAAAATGTATATAATGTTTACAAAATTAAAGTCCAGGATAAATAAAAATATCCTCTTATACCCTATATTATGGCCTATAACTTTTTTAAACTTCATAATGTACATAAATAATTTATTAAATTAAATAGAATGTATTTGTCTAAATGGCCTCAAGAACTATTGTATCAATTTTGAGTCCCACCAAGAGTTTGTTTTTCCACATCAGTAATTATTTTGAGTATTACCATTCTTCCTAAAATCTGTCAATTTAACAGGGGAAGAATGTTTTCTTTGAAATATGAAAGTATGATTATTTGGGTACCAAAAGTTGAAAGTTTGTTGTATATTTTACAACCATGTCTATGTCTCATATTTTCAAATTACTTTTCAAATATATTTTACTACTTGTTTTTCTTTAACAATTTGTATAAATTATATATGCATACATGCACACATATGTATTGTTCATTCATAGGGTTACATTCATTGCAAAAATGTTCCAGGTTGTGTTTGGTCTTTTAAGTTTGTTCTGTCCTACAGAAGTTTTTATTTTTAACGTAGGAACAATTATTAGCCTGCGCACATGTGGGGAACGGGCAGAGAGAGGGAGACAGAGAATCCCAAGCAGACTCCGTGCTCTCAGCATGGAGCCCAAGGTGGGGCTCAATCTCACAAACCATGCCATCATGACCTTAACTGACTGAGCCACGCAGGTGCCCCACCTCTACCATTTTTACCATCTTTGCCGCTGCCCCCAAAGGCCTCCCACTGCTACAATTCTTTTCTGAAGTAATTGCTTGGTTTCAAGGTTCAGGATGACTTGGATCCTATGAGGTTCATTCCTTTCTCTGAACAATTAGCCAGTAAGAGGGAAAAAGTAACACAGTCTATAAGTCACTGTTAATATTTCTCACATTCAATTTGAATAGAGAAGTCAACCGTCTTTATCAGAAAAGTGCTAAAGAATCTCACAGCAATGGCCATGGATTGTGTAAACACTGACTTTTCTACATGTGAAAATGTCACTGGGGAGCAAAGGTTACTGAGGGTGAGACACACTGTGAAGATTAGAACTCACTCCCACCGCATAATAGATGGAGGGATGGGGAAAATAAAGTCCTGCCCCACATCACAGGGCCAGTCAGAGGGAATGCGGGGCCACATTCAAATCACTGCTCCCAATCCAAAGGTTGCTTTTGACACACCAGGCCATGCAAGGCTCTGACATTTAGCTACAGGGTATGAGATATGTTCCTCGGCACAAAGAAGAAGGTGATTTATCATTATCATGCAAATACCAGAGCACAACAAATGTTGGCCTTCTCTCCAGTGATTTCTCTAAGAAATCAAACACAGAATAGAATAAAAGATAAAAGAACTCACTCCTTAGCAGAACACGCAGGTTGATTGAAATATATTTTCTCAAAAGAAGTCCTTGGAGACATTTACAATCAAGCTGGCAAATAAATGTTAATTCTTCTGTTCAAAGTCTTTCCCCTTGTCAGAGGATGCAATTTAAATTTTCTCCTTTTTTTCCTAAGAATAATCTGTCTGTTACAAATACAGAAGTGGGATTTTTCCAAAGTTGAAGTCAAACAGGTACTATTAGAAATGAAATTGGATCCTGTGAAAATATTGCAAGTGAATGAAAACATTGAGAAGCCAAGGTCTCACAGCTAGTAAAAAGCATCAAGAGAAAATTGCAGAGAATAACGCTCACCTCCCTTCGACTTGTTAAACTTTCAAAGAATTCTACTCATAGCTATGAAAAGCAGCTTATCCCTATGAGATTTATTTAAGTTTTCTGAGTGGAAGGAAACATCAGAAAAATAAATATTTAATTGATTTTTAAGTTAATTATCAAGAAGAAGGTGAACCCTCCACTTTCTTCATCTAGAGAAACATATATTTTCCACACTGACTTTCAAGAAGTCTTTGGTCCAAGTTCAGTTCAGTTTTCGTACTCCCATACACCACCCTGCGTGTCAACTCAGATCCTATTTATAGAAATGTTTCCTGACTCTGGATTAAAAGAAGAGGAGGTTGGACATTTTCCACTGAAGCATTCCTTTCTCCTTTATGTTTCCCAGAAATAAAAACCTCTTTCAGACGAGTCTTTTTTTTTTCTAAATGAAGGAAATCAAAGTTCCAGTATGTTCTTTTCTCCATCTTCCTAACCCAAGACAAATAGCAAAAGCAAAAGTTAAAAAAACAAAACAAAACAAAACACCAAACCTCAAAAAATAGCCAAGTATTTTTCTCTGTGTTAATGATAAAATTTATCAGTTCAGGCCTAAAATGACCACACCCAAAGTTCAGAATGAAATGCTGATTGTATAAAAATGAAATAGAGGCGCCTGCATGGCTCGGTCGGTTAAGCGTCTGACTCTTGGTTTCAGTTCAGGTCATGATCTCCTGGTTCGTGAGTTCAAGCCCTGCACCGGGCTCCGTGCTGACAGCACAGAGCCTGCCTGGGTTTCTCTCTGCCCCTCCTCTGCTCTCTCTGTCTCTCAAAATAAATAAACTAAAAAATAATTTGTAAACAGTGAAATAAACTCTCCATTCCAGTGGCCTAGACTTTAGAATCCTCTTTCTTCGAAATGGAATTCATTTAGCCAAAGCATATACAAGAATTGAAAGGGAATGTTTTCTTCAAGACGGTTACTTCTAGCCACACAAAATTAATTTTAAAAGTTAAGCAATTATCTGGATTAGTAAAATTGAAAGGAAATGTTTAACTCAATTACTCATGTATGTCAGTGGAAGTGTTTGAATCATCCTGTGTTTATGCCAATTGGCCACATTTTAAGGATGGGTTGGTATCAAAGTGAGCCTGGGCTAGAAATCGACAACTGTGGTTTTTCATCATTTTCTGTAAACATAGTCATCTGAAAATAAAGCGACATCCTGTTGGAATCAAATTGCTGAGAAATAGAAAGAGGAGCCACTCCTGATTTGATAATAGTTCTAGATATGAAGTAAGAGACAAAAGGAGCAAGTAGTCCAGTTATAAATAAGTCCTGGGATGTGATATGCAGCGTGCCATCACCTTGCCGCAATTGCATATTTGAATGTTGCTGAGAGCAGATCTGAAACGTTCTCCNATTTTGAGAGAGAGAGAGAGAGAGACAGAGCACTAGCAGGAGTGGGGTAGAGAAGAGGGAGTGAAAGAATTCCAAGCAGGCTCCACGCTATCAGCATTGAGCCCCATGCAGGGCTCAAACCCACGACTGTGAGATCATGACCTGAGTCAAAATCAAGAGTTGGATGCTTAACCAGCTGAGCCACCAGGCACCCCTATCTTAACTGGACTTAATGTGGTGATCATTTTGCAATATACACAAATATGGGATCATGAAGTTGTATACCTGAAACTAATATAATGTTAAATATTAATTATACTACAATTTTTAAAAATCTTTTAAAATAATAGTAATGAATACTTTTGCTTTAAAATAAAAGTACAGGTAACCCTCGAGACCCATGGAAAATAAAGACAAATTTACCCTAGAAAGATTTCTACAAAAGTTTGCAAGATTTCAGGTATAAGACAGTCTCTATGTATTATAGGTATTGGTATTTATTTGAGTTTTGCTTCTTTTTGAAGCCGACTTTGTATATAGTTCCATGTTCCTTGTGGTTTACCCTGTAACTCTTCACTTACAAAGCCTCAACTGTGACTTAAATCAAACCAGAAATTAAATATGCTGGAAGTTTGGGAATAAAACTCGTCTTCATTTTGGAAATGTTGTCAACAGTGACGCTATTCATTTATTTTCAGAGGCTTCTAAAGTTATCCTTAAAATAGAGAGCTTTATAAAAAGGTAAGTAGTTTAACTGCACTTTACACTCACTTAAAGTGAGGGATAAATCCTGACATTATATATGCACCAACGTATACAGAATACAGAAGGCAAGCAATATGGCCTTCTTTCCAACTGCACATCGAACTTTATCTCCAAATTGTTTAGGAAAGTATTGAGAATTTCATGGTAGTTTTAACTTGAGGCTTTAGTATTAAGCATTGCAGACCTGATGAATTAGTCTTTTCAGTGAGATAAGCACAGTGCTATATTCAAAGATGAAGTGTTTATCTTGGAGGAATTTTTCCTTTAATATCCTGCAGAGTGGGTCGGGAAATCTTGGGAGAATAGGTTTTCTTGTGAGCTGACAGTCTTCATAGGCGATCTGAAATGAATCACCCAGGATTTGCTCTTTTGCTAAACATAATTCATCTTCTCTCTCTGACTCCCACTCAGTCCACCCCCATCCCCATCTCTCCTACAGGGCTGCTCCGGAAAAGAGAGAAGAAAGAGTCATCGCACAACTACATAACAGAGGTTCCCAATTAATGAGCTATTTCCAGGGATTATATCACTCACCTTTGGATTATATCACTTGCTTAATGTACATAAGCAGGGTTCACAGCTGTAATTTGCAAAATCAAATGGCACATTTATCTTCCCCACGGGGAAAAGTGGGAAACAGATGTGTCACCATTTGGAGGCCTCCAAGTTGAAAGCCATACACTGACAGCAGTACAATTGAATCAAAATTAGTAAAGTTTTCTTTCCAAAAATTTGACAATAAAAAGACAAACAGCCTAACTATAGAAGTCACGTAGTAAAAAGAAACTTGGACTTTTCTTTCCACATCTTCTCTGGGACTTTAAGCAATTCATTTATCGTCTCTGAGCTTTTTTGTTTGCATGGGAAATATACACAACCACTGCATCTACTACTAACCTCTAAGGACCAAATTAAGTAAAGCATCTGAAGGCTTGTAGGTAACTGCAAAGCAAATGCAATCTATTATTAGGAAACCACATTAAAGTACATATAACGGTGTGATGTGAGTTTTGTTGGCAACAAAACGTTCCCAAATCCCTTTATCTTTAGTGACAATTGGTATAGTGACCATCTCGATTTGGGTTCCCCCTAGAGAACACCCTTATCTTTGTCTTGGTCACAGTAGTTAGGAGAGGACCCCAGGAAACACAAGGAAGGGGAGGGCGCCTGGGCATCTCAGTCGAAATCTGACTCTAGATTTCAGCTCAGGTCATGATTTCACAGTTCATGAGATCGAGCCCTGCATCAAGCTCCATGCTCAGCATGGAGCCTGCTTGGGTTTCTCTCTCTGCTCCTCTCCCACTCATTCTCTCTCATTCTCTCTCTCTCAATAAAAAAAAAAAAAAACTCATTAAAAAAATACAAGGAAGAAAGTGGAGAAACTATAAAAGAAAGAGACATTTCAACAGAGTGTGCATGAACAAGCTAGTTACTAGTGTGGAAAACTGAAGACCATCTAGAAACCCTATGGAGCACCCCCTCAGAGTCACTCCCCAGAGCATGGTGAGGACTCCCAGTGGGTGTTCCTCCCTCCTCTGACTGCTAACACCACCATCCAGGTCGGTTACTTGAGAAAGCACTTGGCCAGAAAAACAAAACAAAACAAAACAAAACAACTCTCCAAGTTTGAAGTGGAAAGCTTTCAACATGTCAGAAACATCCCCTTCAGGGAAGCTTGGAGAGGAGGTAAGAAATAGGAGCAGGGTGTTAACATCACCTGTTACAATGACTTTTCAGAGTAGTGAGACATGGCAGCCATTTAGGAGGGCACTCTCTGAGAGAGTGAGACCTAAATTCTTGCCTTAACCAGTCCCTCCCCATCTCTGTTTTTGACTCCAAGTTACCATAGACCCAAATTAGAGAGAACAAGAGGGCCAGAGAGAAGGCAAGAGAAAACGATAAGCGAAGGGAAGGTCATTTCTTCCTACTTTCTCCCACTTAATCTTTGAAATTAAATGTCCATGCATTGACTAGTAAAAGAAGTAGGAAATTAAGAAGGTGGTGGAAGATACACAAAGGATTCGGGAAAACAGAAAAGAAAGATGACACAGTGTCGAGAGCAGCAATGGGGAGAGGGAGAAGAGAGCCCCACAAGTGGCTTTTGTCCGGTGACTTGAAATCAAGGTTTCACAGCTTCTAGGGGTTCCTTACTCATATTTATTAAGAGTTAATCTGTTACATGTCAATTCTGGTCAGTTGGCTTTCAGGCCAAACCTGAAAGTCCTTTCCTCATTGACAGACATCTTGTACGATAGCATACCGCAGACTTACTGTCCAATGTGTTTGAAATTTCGACACACATTCAGGCCATAACTGATTCATCGGGTGATGGAAAGTTAGGGTAAGTCATTTTATGTAAATGAAAGCTGTTGCTTACTGAAGAAGATAGAGCGCTATTACCATACTCAACAGTCTGGGTCTTTTAGAACATTTGCCAAGAATTTTTAGATTGAACACGTAAGATTTCCATTTGCTTCCAGGAAAGAAATATTTAGCTATTTTTTTCAGTTTCCCTTCTTGCCACCTAGAATCCATGTGAAAATTAAAAATGTTTGTTTCAGAACTTTCAAGATTAAATAATAAATTGAGGGGCACCTAGGTGACTCAGTCTGTTGAGTGTCCAACTCTTGATTTTGGTTCAGGTCATGATCCCAGGGTTGTGGGATCGAACCCCATGTTGGGCTGGGCATGGAGCCTGCTTAAGATTCTCTTTATCTCTCCTGGTGCCCCCTCCCCTCGTATCCACACACACTCTCTCTCTCCAAAATAATGAAACAAACAAACAAATAAATAAATAATAAATTGAATAAATGTCTTTTTTTCCCTTAAGTGTTAACTGTGGCTCTTATAGGTTCTTGGAATTCAAGCTATTATTTGGTGTGGTTTGGTTTTGCTTTCATATGTTTGTGTGCTGGCTTTTTCCCTCAATCACATATAAATTGATATTAGACTATATTGTATTTTCTTGGGGATTCAAAGATGACACAAAAGACAGGACTGAGTTTCTAGAACAGCATTCCTATTTTCTCTGGGTTTCCTTGCTTCTTGACCAAAATACACTACTAGATTTACACTACTAGAAAGTGTATGTGTTTCTCAACTTTAAAAATTGTAATAACTGAATAAGTAAAAATTAATATTTTTTTGTTAAAGTTTGGAAACCTCACATTAGAATAAATAGTTTAAACCTATTTTCTTTATCTTGAAAATGAAAATAGTGGGGCCACCTGGGTGGCTCAGTCGGTTAAGTGTCTGACTTTGGCTCGGGTCATGATCTCACGATTCGTGGGTTTGAGCCCCGTGTCAGGCTCTGTGCTGACAGCCAGCTCAGATACTGGAGCCTGTTTCAGATTCTGTGTCTCCCTCTCTCTCTGACCCTCCCCTGCTCATGCTGTCTTTCTCTCTCTCAGAAATAAATAAAACATTAAAAAAATTTTTAAATGAAAATAGAGACCTCATGTGTGTATGTACACCTAAAATTAACTGTAAACATCATAAAAATGTCAGTCATTTTCGACTGCCCTATCCGTCTTCATCTGCAGCATAACATTTGGTCTCTCACCTACAGAAGAATCTTTCTGTTTAAATAAAAAGATGAAAAAAAAAACTCCAAATACTAGCAATTTTCAACAACAGCAATGATTACATCTGGCTACTCTTACAGACTATTTGGAGAGCAAATAGTATAGTAGACTGTGCTGTTCTCATGGGCTCAATACTGCCCCCGGGGAAATGGGTCACTTCATCAAAAGTGTGCAACACAATGAAATCACTGCACCTGCTACCGCTGTACTGTTTCTGGTTGTTCTCTCAAAGAGCACTTGCCTCATGTTCACTTATTTATTTAAATTCTTCAGAATCTAGACGATGCGAACTCACAATTGCGCAGCAGGTAATATGTACAGACAAACCTCATGGGTACTTCAGAGAAATAGAAAAGTATCCCCTTCCTTTAGTGAATATGGAAAGGAATTGGTAGCCATGTAACCTTACCTTGTTTGGAAAAGAATCATTTTGAACTTTTGTTATTTAATAACATCATTAACGCCTGCCCCCCCTTTGAGGTGTGTACGTGCCTGTGTGTGTTTGGCCAGTGGGGATGAGGGGTTGAACATGAAACAGAAAGTAAATGAACAAAATCTAGTTCAAGGAAAAATAGAATTCTTGTTCATGGTTTTATATTTTCAGTGTTTAAGAAAGATCTCAAAAGAAACAACAAACCACTCTATTTTACCATAGTGATAGTTGAGCCCCACTTGTATATTAAACTTTGATAGAAAGTGAAAGAATACATTGCATATATAATGGTATGTATTCTCAATTCAGATTAACACTGATAAATATCAGCTGGGATACGTTGGGCATACCATTGGGTCTGTCGTCTCAGAGAGTGGTTGACCATGATGGGGCTTTGGTATAATGAGAGAGAGCAGGGTAAATGGGGCAAGGAGTTGGTGGAGGCGGGAGAGACAGAAGGGTTTCATCAATCACTTCTATAAGAAGAGGCTGGAGAACACTCTCACTTAGCCTTTGGTCCCATAGGAAAGCAGAGCATAAAGATAAAATAATAGGACAAATAACAGAAAAATACTACTGAAATATGTCCAAAAGTCTGTCCCCCATCTTGGCCACCTTTTTTCGTTTCTCTGATTGGCCTTTATTGCCCTAGATAAGGAGGGACAGTGAGGGAAGGTAGGAGATGGGCAACCTAGCTCTGGGGAGAGAGGGATGCTGTGGGGACCGGTCCTGTATGTCCCCCTCAGGACCAAAGCTTCTATGAGGAGGTGGGAGAAACAAACCCAATAGATTATTGGCCCCCAGTGTCACCTGGGGTGGGAGATGGATGGTCTCACAGAGAAGTCTCCCACTTGGAATGCAGTGAGAGATCCTCGTCGACAGGAGGACATGTTTGGGTGCGTGGACTAAAGAAGGCTCCCCCTGGGAGCCAGGGACCTGGACGCTTCCTGTAAGGGACGCAGAAGTCGCCCCACACTCTGCTGGGGAAGCAGAGGAGCTGAGCAAACAGGTAACCTACAAGAGAGTTGGGCTCAGAGCAGCACTGAATGTGGGAACCCACCACCAGAGGTTGGGCAGCTGCCATGGACCCTAACATCGAGGACCAGCATGGGTGCCCCCAAACTCCAGGCAATGCCATCACATCATGGTGGACACCCAGGGACCTGGTGGGACTTTACAGAAGATAGTGAATTTCCAAGGAAAGCATGAGAACTCTAAGTCCTTCTCGAACAGCCTTACAGAATGAAAGCTCCCCTGTCCCCAGGTCCTTCCTGCGCAGGAGAAGGGAGAGGGGAGCTTTTGGAGGGAGGAAGAAATCCTGACTGGGAGTTTAACTTTGAATTGAAAAGATAACTTTCAAGTGGGCGAACCTGACTTACCTTTACTTTCAAGATGAAATCTCTCCCCACCACACACTCCCATGGGTAGAATGGAGGCCTTGAGGGCAGAGATCTATTGGAGAAATAAAGAAAGTGGTATTGTTGCACAGTTGAGTAAATCCAACCACCTCTTACAATAAAAACAAACAAACAAACAACAACAACAACAAAAAACCAGTTAACTTCCAAAGGGAAGGAACTGAAAGAAATCTCCCTTCCATAATAATGCTATTTCTCCTGGATGTGAACAGACCCTGTCTAACAATCAGAGAGCCCAACACACACCTAAAGACAGGACAGTGTGGCAGACCTGGGGTTGGGCCCCTGCATAGGCCAGCGGGTGAGCCCCTCAGCAGACCTGGTGCGGGGCGAGGACAGCCGGGGCAAACACTGAACCTTCTAGGGCCTCGGACACGGGGATTTGGCCAACCTGAATGCTTTGTGCTTGTATTGCATTTACTGTGTCTGCCCTAACATTCGCTGCTGAATTTCTTTCCATAAAGCTTTAACGACGGCATGTGCGGGGGTGTGTCTGAGGGGAGAGGTGAGGAGATGGATGGAGAGCAGTTCTTTATCTCAGCGGAAATCCACAGAAAAGTATTCAACTAATTATCCAAAGTGCTCTGTTATCAGCCAGTCGTACTTTAACCTCACACTAGACCTGGATTCCTCATTCACCTGCTGAGACCTTTTAGCACCACTTAACTATAATCAAATAAGAGGAGAGAGAGAGAAACAGCAACATCAAACTTGCTGAGAACACTGGCAAATCTCAGAAGTTCTTTACTACATGTATTCTCTTCTGTTCCACTACCCACTATGCTAGACACTATTGGTCCAGAATCCTATAAGGCCAGTCAAATATTTTTTTTTTTTGATGTTTATTTATTTTTGAGAGAGAGAAAGAGAGAGCCGGGGAGGGACAGAGAGAGAGGGAGACACAGAATCTAAAGCAGACTCCAGGCTCGGCCAGAGCCCGACTCAGGGCTTGAACCCATGAACCGTGAGATCATGACCTGAGCCGACGTTGAACGCTTAACCGACTGATGCCCCCTTCTACAAAATAGGTTTTACCTTCCTGTCTCCAAGTCTAGAATCTCCCATAATATTTTAAGATCCTAGCTTGGAACTTTGCTCTGTGCTCCATAGATCAGCCATTTCAAACTCTGAGCCTTTTGTTATACATTCCAAGGAATGCTCTTTATCATACTTCTGTTGTTTTGGACAAAATCAAGCCTTTCTATTAAACTCAGTGCCCCAGATTCTTTTTACTGAACAAGACAGAAATGTTCAAGAGCCTTGGGGACAGCCCAGCCCTTCCACTGTATGTAGTTATTCCATACACAGGACATTACGTATCTCCCTTCCCTGCAGATAACCACGTCATGGCACCTGAGAGCCTGTGTGCGTGCTCTGTGGCAAATGGCAAATTCGGGGAAAAATAAGTTGGAACTTGAGCTCTTCCGCGATTTACCTTCGGCATTGTTATCATGTGAAATTATTATTTTTGTTATGGTTCTGTTAGTGATGCCTAACTGGTGATAGATGAATGGAGTTCCCGAAAGATGTATGACTAGTCAAGGAGCAGCACACACACACACAAGCGCGCACGCACACACACACACACACACACGAGCAATGCTAAGGCTGTGTTCTCAGTGTGAGGTCTGAAAGTCTTCCCAGTGATTTGCTGAGGAATCTGCATGGACATGGGAGCATGGCAGGGACTGTGGACCCCAGTTTGCAAAGCAAATATTTCAATACATGGCACAGAACCCTAAAAAAAAGATAAATTGAGAAGGGGAGGCAAAACATGTGGATCAGTCACATTTTCAATTATTTTTTTCTGTTTTTATCATTAGTCCCTTACAAATCACATAAATGGAAGCTTTGGAACATACTTCTGCTCACTAGTGTCAGCAATGCTTTAATCATTTATTGCTCACGAAGTGTAACAGCCAGATGTTCCGATTTTAAGGACATTCCACCCACTTCCCAAACTCCCAGGACAGTCCTAATTACCCACTTTCAACTACTCATTTCTTTGCTTTGTGGATGAAAACATTGTAAAATTGGCACCAAAGTGCCATGTGAATAAAACATGGTAGGGACACCTGTACTTAATAAGTAGCTGCCCTGAAGAAGCGATGCAGAAATCCCGTAGACAATATTGGATGTGAAGTCTTCCTCTGTGAGTAACCAAAAAAGATGCCTTCGGAAAAGTGAGCTGGGATTTCACGAGAAGAAAACTGTTCGTGTAATTAGAACACGTATAATCAAGCCCCAGTTCAGCCACTTACTCATTCGAAACCCTGAGTCACTCACTTATTTCTTTGCAAAGGAGGGATGATGATATTTCCCCCACAGCTCCCGTGGACTCAGGAGACAGAGTGAATCAGTACATGCTGCGGTGCTCAGCAAACTAGAAACGCCCACACTGAACTACAAACTGTGTGTAGGGGATATGAAAGGAGCATGGATTTTGGATACTAGATGGAAAACTATATTTAGCTGGTGTTCAAGAACTAAAAGATAAAGAAGACGGAAGCCTGCCCTCGGTAAACAACACAACAACTAACATCTACAACGTCCGGCTGCTTAACTGATGGCCTAGTGCAAAATGAAAATGTGAGACCCCTTGTTTAAAAAGCAGGAGAGAAAGGGAAAGAGCCTTTTCTTTGGTGGCATCCCTTCCTTCACTTTCCATCGTGGTGTTTTATCTGCTGCTTGCTGTCGTGTGGATGAGGTGGGGGGGGTAATCATAAGGTGAGGAGAGGCTCAGAGCACACGTCTAACCCCACCCTGGGTGTGTGTAGTCGCCCATCTGGTGGGGGGCGGGGTGGCCGTGTTACTGAGCAGGGCCAGGGGAGCAATGGTGGAGAGCCCATCCCAGGGAGGCAAAGAGATTCCAAGTCAACAGAACTATCATTCCATTGGTCTTCCCTACAGAACACAATAAAAAGACAAAATTATTAATTTCAAGATGGTGACTGACTACAGAGCTTTAAACTTCAAGCATGGAGCCCCTTCTGAGCACAGGGTCCTCATGACGTACTGGCCACGTGCCTATGAATCCTCCCTACCGTCTACTATGAGTGAGGCCCTAAATATCCTCCAAGAGGCAACATGATATTGTCGGTAAGAGAACAGACTGTGAAGCGACATTGCTGGTTCCCATCCCGGCTCTGTCTCTTCCCAGGTGTACAATGTTGGGCAAGTCATTCTTTCTCGTTGAATGTCAGTTTCTCCATGTGTAAAACAAGGGTGATAATAATAATCATTTATCTACTAGAGTCATTGTGCAGGTTGAATGAATTAATATATGGAAAGTATGTGGTTCAGGGCCTGGAACATTTAAATGAACACTATCAAAGTGTTCATTATTATTATTTTTCGTATGAATCCACGTTGCAGATCTAGGGATTCCATATTTGGAATCCTTGCAGGGGAAGCATCCTACGGTCCACTTCGTAACCATCTCTGCTCCTCAGCCCTGGGATGGATTCTGGCGAACAGTACCCTGTCCCTCTCAGATTCTATCCTAACCATAACATGATGCAACTGGCCAATGCCAAGAGCAAGAGAGAGGTATTCTAATTTTTTTTAACTTTTTTTTAAATTTTATTTTTGAGAGAGAGAGAGACAGACAGAGTGCTAGTGGGTGAGGGACAGAGAGAGAGGGAGACACAGATTATACACAGAACCTGACTCCAGCACAGAGCCCGATGCAGGGCTTGGACTCATGGGCCATGAGATCATGACCTGAGCTGAAGTTGGATGCTTAACCGACTGAGCCACCCAGGTGCCCCAAAAGGGAGGTATTCTAAAGGGAACATATCTTCCCTGAGGAAAGCCTGTGGGCTCTATAAAGGTATGAAACAGTTAGTAATGGATAGACAGTAAAGAAAAGCCTACAGGTAGGCTGGTCGGGATGGCTTTAGCTATGGCCATATAATTGATTTTGTTACCCTACTATCTGTACAAAATAACTGATTAATAAATGCTACTGATTTGTAATTTAGAAATAGAATTTAAATAACAAATAATCATAAAAAATAATTCAGAAGTGAATATCAAAATGAGAGCTATATAAATGTTTTTAAAAGATGAATGCCTAAAATTTAAAAGAAAATGAGTGAAAATGGAATCAACAGGGTACATTAGTAATTTTACACCTATCATTACTTTTCATCGTATTACAAAATTGCAGTTTATTCAAATAATTTGTAAGTAACTTAAACAATGATTTCTTGGACAGTAATTCAAAGAGTAAACAGTAGATTTTAAGGAATACTTCTTTAAATAAAATAAAAACAAATATTGTTTTATAGAAATATACATATTTCTATGTTACACTAGAAAGTTTAATTTAAAAACCCTTAAGGCCCAATGAAGTGCTGGAACTTTGATCTTTCTTTAAAAAAGAAAATCCACAAATTAAATTCAAAGAAATGAGAATAAAGAAAATAATAAAGAAAAAACTGAAATTAATATAACAAAAATCAAACATGAAATAGAACAAAAAAACATAAAAAAGACAAAAGCTAGTTCCTTAAAAGAATAACACAATTAACAAGTCCCTGGCAAGCATATCACTGAACAAAGAGAAAAGGTACAAATAATTAAATGTCAGCAATAAGTAAGGGGACATAGCACAGGCATTATAAAGGATAATAAAGTGGATTTCATAAACAAATTTGTTCTGATGTATTTGAAAATTTACATAGTATGGGCACTTCATATAAAAGGACAGTTTAAACAAAACTAAACAAAGAGGGAACAGAATATCTGAATTGCTCTAAGGAAAAAGAAATTGTAATTTAAAATTTTGCAGGGAGAAAAGTCCTGGATGAGGTAGCTTCACCAGCGAATTGCACCAAACATCTAAAAAAGAAATTAGGGGCACCTGGGTGGTTTCTAATAGGTTAAGCATCCAACATGGCTCAGGTCATGATCTCATAGTTCCTGAGTTCGAGCCCTACATTGAGCTCTGTGCTGACAGCTCAGAGCCTGGAGCCTGCTTCAGATTCTGTGTCTCCCTCTCTCTCTGCCTCTCCCCAGCACACACTCTTCTCTCTCTCTCTCTCTCCTTCTATTCCTCAAAAATAAATAAACATTTTAAAAAAATGTAAAGACATTGTAAAAAATCTTCTGCAGTATTCAAATATACACACACACAAAAGAACCATAATCCCTAACACACTGCATATTTTCAAACTTTGACAAGAACACTATAACAAAGAAAAATATAAGACTATTCTACTTATGACCAAAGATGAAAAATTACCAAATAAAATGTTAACAAATTGAATCCAACAGTTAATTAAGAAGATAATACATCACAATCAAACCTGTTATTACAAAGATACAAGGTTAGTCAAGATTTGAAAAAAATCAAAGTAACTTACCACACTAGGAGAAAAATGAAGCAAAAATCATGAGCATCTCAATAGTTACAGACACAGCATTTAATCAGGTTCAACATCTATTAAAAATAAAGACTCTTAAAAGCAGTTTTTAGTAGGTAACTACTCATGAAAACATTTATAAAAATCCTACTAAACAATAAACGTGAAAATGTTAAAATCTTTCCCTTGAGAATGAGGAATAAAATTTAGTTGCTTCCTATCACGACTTTTATTCAAGCTTTTATTTTAGGTACTGGCCACAGCAATACCTCAACAAATATAAATATCAAAAATGTAAGGATTGGAAAGGAAGAAAAAATGTCATTATTTAAAAACGATATCATTTTATGCATAGAAAGTCCAAAAAAATCATTAGATAAATTACAGAATTAATGAATTAGTTTAACAAGTTTGCTGGACAGCAATCAATATACAAAATCAGTGTATTTCTGTATATTAGAACCAATTAGAGAAATATTTTAAAAGATACTGCTTATAATAATACCAAAATGACTATATTTAGAAACAGCTCGAACAGAAAATATAGGAGATCTCTATTCAGAAAACTGAAATTGTTTTCAAAAAGTACAGAAGACATAAGTAAATAAAAGGATATATTACATCTATAATTTGGAAAAAGCCTTTTTTTTTTTTTTTTAGGAATTTCAATCCCTCCCATTTAGCCCATAGACTTAAAGCCATCTATAAAAATCCCAGCAGATATTTAGTGGAAATGGAGAAGCTAGTTGTAAAATGTATGCAGAAAGATAAGAGGGACAACTCAAATCAAAGGAATGATGTGGAGAATGGGCTCCGGGCATTTCAGGGTATATTATAAAGCTATGGTGATTATGACTGGTAGTACTAGTGCAAAGACAAAAAAAGAGTTGCACAACAGAATAGAAAATCCAGAAACAGAGTAACTTCTGCATGGACACTTAACGTGGACACGTTACTGAATAATGAAGGATGAATGGTATTTTTATTCAGTGATGTTGAGTCAATTAGCTAACCATGTGGAGAAAAAAGATGCAAATCTACCTCTACTTTAAATCATAATTGTGGGGCTCCTGGATGGCTCAGTTGGTTGAGCGTCTGACTTCCACTCAGGTCATGATCTCATGGGGTCATAAGTTCGACCCCAGGCTCAGAGCCTGGAGACTAGTTTAGATTCCGTCTTCCTCTCTCTCTGCCCCTCCCCTGCTTATGTTCTGTCTCTCTCTTTCAAATATATATAAATATTAAAAATTATTTTTAAATAATAAATCATAATGAAAATGCTAACCTGGATTAGGTTATAGATACAAATGTGCAAAGGCTTCCATAATACGATTTAGGAGAGTATCATCTGGACTTATAGAAAGAAACAATTTCTTTAGAAAAAAACGCATAAAGCACTAACCATATAAAGGAAATGGTTGACAAATTGGACTGCATTAAAATTAAGAACTTCAGTCTTCACATATACTTTTCTGAGAGTGGGAGATAAGGTTATCAAAGGGAAGAGTTATCTGAAACTTATATAACCCACAACAGCTAATATCCAAAATATATTTATAATGACAGATCAATTAGGAAGATACCAGATACTTAATAGGAAAAAAAAAAAGTGTTAGAGATTTGACCAGATCTTTCCAAATGCCAATAAACATATGAAAAGATGTTCCATCTCATTAGTCATCAGGGAAAGGAGAATGACAACCTCTACAACATACTTCCATATGCTCATCAGAAGAGCTGACATTGAAATGTCTGACGATGTCAAGGGTTAACAAAGATATGGAGCAAAGCGAACTCTTAATTCCCTGTTGCTGGGAGCATAAATCGGTATACCACCCTTGGAAACGTGTGGCACCATCTTGAAGATTTGAGCATAAACATAATCTATGACCCAGAAATCCCATCATTTAGGTATGCGCCCTGGAAAAACTTGCATATACACTGAGAGACATGAGTAGAAACATTGGTGGCTTCATAATTCACAATAGCTAATAGCAGCATATCAGCAGTATATATAATGTACATATAAATGCTTATATATTGATACAACAGAAGGCTACATAGATATAAGAATGAACAAACTCTGGTACGTGACCCAACATGGTTGAATCTCATAAATGTGATATTAAGTGACAAAAACTAGACTCAAATGAGTACCTGTTATATGATTCCAGTTATGTCAAGTGCAAAAACAGGCAAAACGATAATGTTAGGAATCCAGGGTGGTGTTAATTTTTAGAAAGGCAGGAAACTATATTCGGTATCGGGGAATCAACGATGTACAAAAGTTGGTCTAATTCCTCAGGAATTTCACATCGAGATCATGTACAGAAAAATGTGTTCAGAGCTGAAAACACATGAACCATTAAAATGTTATTATTTTGAATAAATAAGCTGATATCTGAAGTTAAATAAGTTGATCTCTAACTTTTTTTTCTGACATTTAGTTAATTTAACAACAAATAACTTCTCATTAGCTGAAACTCATCAAGCAGGCCAAGGGCTATGTTTCCATCGAGTCTAAGGCAGATGGAATGAAATGAATTTTCATTGGATCTCATCTCTGCTCAGCCGATATGAATGCGGTCCAAAGGATTCTCATCAGCAGGAGACGATTATAGGGTCACTCAGATGATATGACCTAGATGTGCTTATTTAATCATTGTTCCCTCTCCTTGGGGAAGAATTCAAGCAGAGCACAGCCATAACTTTTGTTTCTGAAACCAAGAAAACCATGATTTGTCTTCAAAAGACAAGTAATAAAAATAACAACAGCACCAGGAACAAAGACTATACTCATAATGTTCTTACAATAGGCTTCCCAGCTTGTGTCCCACTAGTAAAAAGGCATTAAACTACAATTGCACTAATAGGTAATTGTGTTCACCTATCGCAAATGAGACAAACAGCTTTCTAAGCCGGAAATTTGAAACATTACTACTTTTGCAAATATTCTACTTGTAGCACAAAAGAACTGAGAAATTACCAATAAATGGAAAATGTGTCTACATCATGTCTTATTCTCCTTGGAAGTTATCTTGTTATTGTTTTTTTAATGTTTATTTATTTATTTTGAAAGAGGGAGGGAGCTGGGAAGGGGCAGAGACAGAGGGAGAGAAGAATCCCAGGCAGGCTCCGTGCAGTCAGCACAGAGCCCAAAGCTGAGCTCCATCTAGCAAACTGTGAGATCATGACCTGAGCGGAGATCAAGAGTTGAACACTTAACCAGCTGAGCCACCTAGGCGCCCCTTACTGTTTTTTTTACAGGGCACTGCATCTCTTTTTTAACAGAGTATTTGCTGCCTATCTTGTTTCCACATCCACATAGAAGGGTTATTTACAAGGATATTGCTTAATATATAAGTGTTTAGGAATTTCCCAAGAATCTTTTCATTATTCCAGCTTATAGCTAATGTGGCCAGAAAATACAAATTCCAATTCAATGGTATTTGTTGAAACTTGCTTCATGTCCCTTTACTGATGAGTGTTCCACATGTACTTGGAAATATAGCATATTTAGACATCTGAAATACGATATTCTACATGGGTCATTTAGGTGAAGGTTGTTAATTGCATCGGTTCAAATCCTCTATATTCCTCTATATTTTACCAATTAAAAACATTTTTAACATTTATTTATTTTTGAGAGACAGAGAGAGACAGAGCATCAGCAGGGGAGGGCTAGCGAGAGAGGGAGACACAGGATCCGAAGCAGGCTCCAGGCTCTGAGCTGTCAGCACAGAGCCCAACGCGGGGCTCAAACCCACGAACCGTGAGATCATGACCTGAGCTGAAGTCAGATGCTTAACTAACTGAGCCACCCAGGTGCCCCAATTCTTATCAAATTTTATCTACTTGTTTTAGATTTGTTACTGAGAAAGATATGTTCAAACCTTCTATTATGATTGTAGATTTTATTTTCCCTTTTAGTTCTTTTGGATTTTTCTTTATTTATAGTTAGAATATGCTCTTCAAAGCCTTAGAAATATGTCTAATAGATTTGCCTTTTTATCATTATGAAAAGCCCTTGTGCTTCTCTACTAATATTTATTTTATTAATTTTTATTGTGCCTGTTATTAGTATGGTTATGACAACTTTCTGTTGGATAGCATTTTTTTAAGTTTGTTTATTTATTTTGAGAGACAGAGAGAGAGAGAGAGAGCACTAGCCATAGAGGGAGAGAGAGAGAATCCCAAGCAGACTCTGCTCTATCAGCACAGAGCTGAATGAGGGGCTTGAACTCACAAACCATGAGATCAAGACCAGAGCTGAAACCAAGAATCAGATGCTTAACTGACTGAGCCACCCAGGCTAAATACCATATGCTGTTGGATAGCATTTCCAACATCAAATGTTGTTGGATGGCATTTCAATGATTTAGCTATCCTTTTATTTTCAATTATGCTGTGTTCTCATAAGCAGCCGATAGTTGGGATTTGTGTTTTTATCCAACCTGATGATATTTTCATCAGTATTAATCCATTTAAACTTCATTTAATTTTATTACCAACATATTTGGAATTCTTTTACTGTTTTATTTCCATTTGTGTCAATAATTCTTTAGCTTTTTCCTTTTTCTATCCTTTGTTACTTTCAGTTAATCAAGTAATTATTTTCCTTTTTTTCTCTCTATTAGTATACACACACACACATTTTTATAACNCAATACCATATGCTGTTGGATAGCGTTTCCAACATCAAATGTTGTTGGATCGCATTTCAATGATTTAGCTATCCTTTTATTTTCAATTATGCTGTGTTCTCATAAGCAGCCGATAGTTGGGATTTGTGTTTTTATCCAACCTGATGATATTTTCATCAGTATTAATCCATTTAAACTTCATTTAATTTTATTACCAATATATTTGGAATTCTTTTACTGTTTTATTTCCATTTGTGTCAATAATTCTTTAGCTTTTTCCTTTTTCTATCCTTTGTTACTTTCAGTTAATCAAGTAATTATTTTCCTTTTTTTCTCTCTATTAGTATACACACACACACATTTTTATAACTACTACTTTTACTACCTCTCCTACAATTTTTGTATTAACAAAACTATTATTATAGTATAGTATTACATTAATACTATTATTAACATGTATTTTAAGAATTTCTAAGCCTTACAATATTTTATCACTGTTATATGTAGTCAATATTAGATTTATGATATGTTTATATTTTCAGTGGTCTTTCTTTTTCTTCTTTCTGCATGAAGAATGTGCTTTAGTATTTCTCTTAGTGAAGGCTTAATACTAATGAATTCTCTCATTCTTTAAATTTGTGTAAAATTTCTTTCTTTTACCTCTTTTTTTTAATGTTTATTTATTTGATAGAGAGAGAGAGAGAGAGCAAGGGAGGGGCACAGAAAGGGATACAGAGGATCTGAAGCTCCACTACTGACAGCAAAGAGCCTGATGTGGGGCTGGAACTCACAACCCACGAGATCACGACCTGAGCCAAAATCAGACACTTAACCGATTGAACCACCCAGGCACCCCTACCCCTATTTTTTAAAGGCCTTTTGACTCAGTGTAGAATTCAGTTGTTGTTTTTTTCTTTTTCAGCTGAGAGTGATAGTTGCTTTTTTTCAGCTTTCTAGTGATACGATTCCATTGTCTTCCATCTTCTTTTACTTCTGATGGAAAATCAGCTCTAGATCTTACTGTGACTCCTTTGAAGGCGATGAATCTTTCCTCTGCCTGCTGGTCATATTTTCTCTTTTTCTTTGACCTGTCATAGTTTTACCATGATATGTCTATGTGGATTTCTTTGATTTATCTTGTTTGGGCTTCCTAGAAGTTATGGATTTAGTCATTTAAAACTTTCACACTGGAATTCTTGCCTGGCATTTCTTCAGATATTGTACCTGTCCTACTCATCTCTCAATTATACCCATTTCAAATCTTGTACCTATGGCATATATGTCTCTGACAATCTGTATTTTTCATTTTCTTTCTATATGTTCTTTAATTTGGGCATTTTCTTCTGACCTAGCTTCTACTTCACCAAATATCTCTTCTGTTGAGTTAAAGTTGCTCTTAAACTCATCTGTTAAGTTCTTAATTTTTGCTAATGCACTTTTGTAATCTAGAGTTACCATTTGAATTTTTGTATAGATCCTATTCTCTCTAAATTCTCCATCCTCTCACTATTTGAACATATTTGTCAGAGCTATTATCAAGCCAAGATTCTAAAACTTCCCCGTCTAGATCATTTATAAATCTCTTCCTGGGTTTTTCCTCTGGATGTCTGGCCATTTGGACATCTGCTGACATGAGTCATAAATTGTGTTTGAATGCTAGACATTATCTATGAAAAATTTCAGGTATCCAGGATGATGTTATCTTTCTACAGAAAGAATGTAACCATCTTCTGTTAGGTAATTAGAAGAGAGAGGGCATGAATTGACCCATAAGTTGAGATGATTCAAGGTAGATTCTTTTCTTTGTCCAGTTTGGTCCATTTTGGCTTTCCTTTATTCTCAGAGTCTATCTTTTCATGGGTATCTAATGCAAGCCTGGAAAGATTATTAGGGCCCCATTTCCAGCAAGACATAAACTCAGACTTTTAGGATGTTAGTTGCATAGAACTACTAAAAGATCTACTTTGTGTTGTGTCTCTCTTCATGGATGCTCTCCCCTTCTTCATTTCTGCCCTGCCCAAACAGGGCAGCAACCAAGTGGAGAAAAAAAACCAAATTCATTGTGATTCAATTTTGTTCAGGATCTAGATTCTTTAAGTCTTTGCTGCCTTTATAACTCTCAACTGCCATTATTTTCTTCTAAGTTCTGTGAGACTGCTAGAATCTGAGCCCTTGGGAACTGCACTGCTTAGGAATCACTAATGGTCTTAGTGAAAAAGAAGAGCAAAGCCTCATCTCAATGAACCTCCTCAACTTGATTCTACAACATATAACTTCCTTGATTGCCTTCTGATGCCTTCCAACCGCTGTGGGTTTTTTTAATTTATATTTTATTCAGCCTTTATTGTTTTTCCTGATGATAGGATTGATAGGGTTGTTTGACGGGTTGATAGATAATAAGCAACTCTAGCAAAGCTGACAGTAGAAATCCTAGTCATTCTCTTATAAAACATATAACACACAAAAAAATGACCTTCACAAGTAAGTGATATAGAAATGATAGCTAGCAGCCTGGTTATTATTTTTTGTGTGAGATAAAATCTTCTCGAATCTAGCAACTCATAGCAGAAACCGAGTGGAGAGAAGAAGAAAAACTCTATATATTTGTGCGTACATTACACCAGAGAGGAATAGATCTGATAAATCTTTAATTTCAATTGAATTCTTAATGTATTCTTGAATCAGATTAAAAGCAGTAATATTTAAGCTACATCAAAGAGACTGCCTGGTATAGTGTCAATTTATATTCATGTTTTTCTTTCCCTCAAAGATACGTTGAGTCGTTCTTTGCATTTTAAGCTTTGTAGGCCTAGGAAAAAGAAGTTTTCAACAAACTCAACATGTTTCCTAAAGCAGCAGTTTTATTTTGTGTTTAGAATGGGTGAAGCTGAATTAGTTGGATAAGATTTACTCTTTTTTTTTAAATACTTTATAGAAATGGAATTGCAGGATACACTCATTATTTTAGCGAAAGTAATAAACTGAATGTGACATCTTTTCCTCCAGCATTGACCTTCTCAGTTGGGATGAAAACAATTTCTCATGAACTAGGTTTTAGGACATGACCCCATAGCTCTTGGATCATCTGTGGTCAAAATCCTTTCCTTGATCCATCTTCTCAAATGTTCCTCACTGATTCAGAATGCAGACAATTTTCTCACTCAGTCACTGTGGGTAAGAGCCACCCACAAGATTCTCCTTTGGTTGTTCTCTCAGTTCTTTGACTCTCTTGGTGGTAATCGAAAAGAGAGAGAGTGAACAATGCAAATCCCAACATTTCAGAGAAATGAACTGACACGGGAGTAGATAAGCCTTTCATATAAAAAAAAGCCTAAGCCAAAATCAGCTGATTTGATTGAAAAATAAGAAAGAGAAAAACAAAAGAGCTCCCCTAGAGTGAAGAAATTGGTTTGAAGTAATGACAATGCTATTTACTCATTAAACCCTCAGAGTGGAATAATGGTATTGAAGATTCTTTGCAGCTGGTATAAAGAGTGGTGTGCTAAGTAGAAATAGACACACTTCCTATAAGAGACTCCAGATTACAGATTCAAACTATTAGAATATTGCCACCATGAGAAGCAACCGCTGCAAGAAAGGTTGAAAACCAAGAGATTTCATGCGGCAAAGGGTCACTGGCCTGGCCAAAATGTGAAATCCCCTGATTTGTAACTAACATGATGGGATTTAAACAACTGGGTTTTCTTTGTACATCATTACTGAACCATATAATTAGAAACAGGAAGTAAAAATGATTCCCTTTCCTATGAAAGAAGGTGGAAGAAAGTCAAAGCTCATTGCAGAGAGATTTTTGCAGTTCAGACAGTGGCTGATTGATAGAAACTCAAATGCCCACTCCCTGGGGTCACCTCCACCTACTGCATCAAATCTCTGGGGAAGAACCGACCATCCGGGGTTCAACAATGCTACAGATTTTTATTCATGCTATCTTTTTGAGGAGCACTGATTTAAAGTAACTGTCAACCTGCTTTGGTAAGTTCATTTTTTCTAGAAAAACTAATTTAGGAAATAAATTCAGAAAGTCTGGATGTTAGTAAGTTATATACTGACTGTAGGGTGGGGGTTGGGGGGCTTTAATGTTTTCATTCAGATGCTTGGTCTTTAAGTAGTCACGGAGTAGCTGTGGGGTGTTGGGGAATGAAGAGCACATAATATAAAGAGAAAGTGGAGGCAGCCATTTTCACTGAAGCTTGGGAGAAAGTAGCCTGTAACTACTTCCTGTTCACAGTTTTGTCCAGAATGAGTTCTGCTGCCTCGACCTGCTATAGAGAACCAAAGGACAGCCTGAGGTGATAGCAGGTTTTATGTATACATGTTTCATTTCTTTTTAACTGAACAGTTTCACATATTTCTAAAAAATCACTCAGAAAGTTAAGCACTTTCAGGTTCCATTTTAAGTAACGTTAAGAGCGAATCCTAGAAGGCAAAGATTACTTAGTTTATCTTCCATGTCCTTGCCTGTGGGGTGCAGTAAGAAGTTAGGGGTAAGATGTTAACAGAGATAAGGTCCCACACTCAAGGAACATCCTGTTTAGGAGAAATCAAAAGACAAACAGTTATTAAAGTATTAAGAGTATCACCGTTAGAGCTCAGTCAGTTAAGCGTCCCACTCTTGATTTCCGCTCAGGTCATGATCTCAAGTTTTGTGAGATAGATCCTCTGCACTGACAGTGCAGGAACTGTTTGGGATTCTCTCTCTCTCTCTCTCTCTTTCTCTGCTCCTCCTCCACTCAGTCTCAGAGACTGAGAGACTCAGACAGACAGTGTCTCTCAGTCAAAATAAATGAATATTTTTTAAAATTTTTTAAAAAATAGAGTATAAACTCTGATGCTGTAAAAGAAGTACTTAACCCAGTGTGGAGGATCAGACAGGGCAGACTTTTCTGAGGAAGTATAGCTAAGCTGAAACAATAACTGGAAATGAGAATTAATTCATGGAAAGCTTCGGGAGACCAAAAGAAACCATTCATTCATTCATTTCATGCATTTAATCATTCAGTGATTGAAACGTGTGTCTGGGCAAACTACTGGACTAGGCCTTGGAGCTATAGCTGTGAAAGTGTCAAAATGGCAACTGCACTTGTTCAGCAGAAGACGCAGACTGGAGATTACCTTGTAAGTGCTGTGCATTGATGGAAAAGTTCTTTGGACTAATCAATATGGTAACCACTAGATACACGGGGCCACTGAACTTCAGTTGAGCCTCATGTAACCAAAGACATAAAGCTTTAATTGTATTTAATTTGAATTTTGATAGCCACATGTGGTAGTAGCTACCACATTATATGGTGGTAGATCAGCAGTAAAAGATTCCTGATCTGAATCCCCATAGGGACCCAGAGATATGAGCCAGTAGCATCTTACCAATGAGCTCAGATGAACAACGAGGGTCTAAGAACATCAGCAATGGGGTGAGGACATCGAGCATGGTTAAGAACAATGGAGTAAGTCCAACTTCCTTCCAGGGTAAGGCTTTAACAATGGCTAAATACCATTGAGAATACCCATCTTACTGTTGGAAAAATCAGGGCCCTAATTTTAGAGAAAAAAGGAAAGATAATGCTTTAGATATGTGGGAGCCCGAGAGTGACCACAAGAAAGCGTGGTTAGGGACGTGGGGATGTGCCTGCACACGGGGCTCCCTGCCTGGGCAGATCATGCCTGCAAACAGGATGCTCTGCCAGGAGGCCTGCACACAATATCCAAGGTTAATGGTCCACTCACACACGAGGGAACATGCCCTCCTTAGAAGTAAGGAGAAGGCTGGGATTGTGAGCAGACCTCTCAGGAAACATGTTGTGGTCACTCCTCCCTTTGCTCCCCACTGTCCTTGAAATGTGTTTGGCTACTTGCCCTTAATTGGTAAAGGAACGCATCTTGTAGATTTCAGTTTGTATCCAATTACCGGGGTATAAAATAAACTGCAAGAGGGGCTTGCGTAGAATTGTTCCTCCGGCCGGAGTTGTGTCTGTGTCTGTCTTTTGTGTGTGTCTTGTCCTTTGTGTCATTTCGTCTGCAACAAGATATAGAAAGAAAACAAAACTATCGTTTTGATAGAAATCCTATCCAAAGGCAAAGGAAAACAAGTTGTGGAAATGTTTAGTGAAGGAACTAAGTGGACACGTGACCAAAGTGCATTATTAACATTCCAAAGAGTGGTTTCTTTTTAAGAAGCTTCCTTTCTCTCTTCCCATACTGTTACAGGGAAAACCAACAAAAAACTAGGGAATGTAGTGGTCTCCTGAACTGCGCTATTAAATCTAAGTAAGCTTGGGGCCCCTGGGTGGCTCAGTGGGTTAAGCGTCCGACTTTGGCTCAGGTCATGATCTCACAGTCTGTGGGTTTGGGCCCCACGTCGGGCTCTGTGCTGACAGCTGGGAGCCTGGAACTTGCTTCGGATTCTGTATCTTCCCCTCTCTCTGCCCCTCCCCCATTTGCTCTCTGTCTTTGTCCCTCAAAATAAAATAAAGACATTGAAAAATTTTAAATCTAAGTAACCCCCCATATATGTTTCCTTATATGTCAATGTTAAAGCATTGCTTTAAAGGCACCATTGATCTGAATGACAACTTTTCTCAAATACTTGGCCTGCCCAGGAAACACAAGTAGGAATTTAGTACTGCTAGGAATGAAATCCTCTGCTAACCTATGACAAGATTTTGACATATGAGTCCAGCCACTTTTCAAAATGACAGCAACAAGATCACCTTTCAGGGGTGGTGTGGCTCTGAAATACTATCAAATCGTGGTATTTTAAATTTCTGTTAAAGTCATCACACAGAAGGCTACAATGACACCTGCATCTTAGATAGGAGGCGACAAATAGAAGACTGAGTAAGACCACGTGGAAATTATGTTCCCACAAAAGTTTTATGATACAGACTAGACCTCCAGTGAAAACACGGACAACACAGACCTGAATGGGCCAAAATTTGTATGTAAAGAAACAGTACTAATGCTTTTCTTTCAAAAAATGAAAAACCAATGCCTGAACTGAAGGATACTGTTATGCACCAAGCCTGAGAAAAAAACCAAGAAGGAGGCATCGAGCAGGGTTTGTCCAGCACATACACTTTGCAGAGGACATGGAATCTGGCAGCTGTGGGTACTGAGGTCACCAAAGAGGTGAGCTCTATAAATACCGTCACAAAACATGTCTCTAAAATAAGGGGACAAGAGGCAAAGGAAGGAAGAGAGAGAGGAAAAGAAGGAGGGAGACAGACAGCAGTGGTAAAGGGGGCCTCATCAATTCAAAAATATCTTCCTGAGTTCTGGTACGCAGTGAGCTGTCTTCCAAATATCTAAAAGCTGAAAGCATGATAATGGGACCAGAGTCATTCATCAGCTCGTTCATTCCATGACTTGAATTTTTAATAGTCATGATTATTTCTTGAGTCTCTGACACCAGAAAAAAGGTTGTTGAGCTGTAAGAGTTCTTTATATATTCTGGATACCAAGCCCTTATTAGTTACATAATTTGCAAATATTTTCTCCCATATTGTGATTGCACTTTCATTTTCTTGATAGCATCCTTTAAAACACAATTAAAATTTTTTTGGATGAACTGTCTCTTATCCGTTTTCCTCAGTTGCTTGTGCTTTAAATGTCACATCTATGAAACCCTTGCCTAAGCCAAGATCGAGCAGATTTACACTCACGGTTTTTTCTAAGAGTTTATAGTTTTACCTCTTACACTTAGGTCTTTTATCCATTTTGAGTTAATTGGTGTGAGGTAGGGATTATGCTGGGGTATGTGTATGTCCAGTTGTCTTAGAACCTTTTGTTTGAGAAGATTATCCTTTCCCACAATAAATTATCTTAGAACTTTTGATGAAAATCAAGTTTAAAAATGGGTTTATCTCTAGACTCTCTATCCTGTTCCATTGATCTTCGTATCCATCCTTATGTCTGTATCACACAGTATTGATTACTGTATTGTTTAGAAATTAGGAAGTGTGAGAACTTCAACTTTCTTTGTTTTGTTTTGTTTTGTTTTTTTAAGATCGTTTAGACTATGGGTTCCCTTGGATTCCCACATGAATTTTAGAATTAGTTGCCATTTTCTGCAAAAAAAAATCCAGCTGGGAAGTTTTGGGGGTTTTGTTGAATCTACAGATCTATTTGAGGAGTATTGACATCTGAACAATATTAAGTCTCCAAGCATAAACATGGGTGGTATTTCCATTTACTTATATCTCCTTCAGTCTCTAGCAGTGATTTTTTGCAGCTTTTTTGGGATAAAAACTGACATATACCAGTGTGTAAGTTTAAGGTGGACAACGTGATGGTTTGATGCACGTATATTTGCAAGACAATTACCAAAATAAGGCTAGTAAACATCTCCATAGTTACCTCATATAATTACCATTTTGTGTGTGTGGTGAAAACATTTAAGGCCTACTCTCTGAGCAGCTTTCAAGTAATAGTAATACAGTATTAACTGTAATCACCATGTTATACATTATATCACCAGAACATTTTACTCTTGTGCCTGGAAGTTTGTACCATTGACATATTTCTCCATTTACCCCAACCCCCAGCCCCTGGCAACCATTGTTCTACCACCTATTTTGATGCGTTCCACTTTTTAAGACCATGTACATGAAAGCACAGTGTTTGCCTTTTCTGTTTGTTTTATTTCATTTAGCATAATGCCCTCAGGTTTCGTCCATGTTGCTGCGAATACTAGAATTTTCTTCTTTTTCATGGCTGATTTATATATATGTATCATCTTTTCCTTATCCACTCATCCAACAAAGGACATTTACATTGTTTCCACACCTTGGCTATTGGGGAAAATGCTGCAAAGAACACAGCGGTGGAGAAATCTCTTTGAGGTCATGATATCAGTTTCTTCAAATGTATCCCCCAAAGTGGGATTGCCAGGTCATATAATGGTTCTATTTTTTTTTTTTTTTCATTTTTTGAGGAAACTCCATATTGTTTTCCATAAGGGCTATTCCAATTTACATCCCCCCCCCAAAGTGCACAAGTGTTCTTTCTTTTCTCAGTAACACTTTTCACCAACCCTTGTGATGTCTTGCCTTTTTGGTTATAGCTATTCTAACAAGTGTGAATAATGGTGCAATGATAACTCATTGCAATGTTTTTATGTGCATTTCCCTGATGATCAGTATGTTCAGCACACTTCGTGTACCTGTAGGCTATTTGTGTACCTTTTTGGAAAATGTCTATTCACATGCTCTACCCATTTTAATTTTCTTTCTGGACCCTTTCAACTCCCAGAACTTGCAAATAAAATCTTTTTATTGAATGCTTATTCCCATATATCTGACCTCATATTTTGTTAACCCATAATACCCATTTTTAAATTGGATTATTCATCTTTCTGCTTTGAGGTGTAGGAGTTCCTTATATATTTTGCATATTACCCCTTCATCAGATATATGGTTTGTAGATATTTTCTCCTATTGCATGGGTTGCCTTTTTATTTTGATTGTTTCTTTTGCCGTGCAGAAGCTTTTTAGATTGATGTAGTTCCATTTATTTATTTATGGTTTTGTTGCTTGCGCTTCAGTGTTATATCCAAAATTTAAGCCTTTAATCTATTTTGAGTTAATTTTTTAAAAATGTTTATTTATTTATTTCTGAGAGATAGAGACAGCATGAGCAGGGGAGGGTCAGAGAGAAAGGGAGACACAGAATCTGAAGACAGGCTCCAGGCTCTGTGCTGGCTGTCAGCACAGAGCCCGATGCGGGGCTCAAACCCACAAACTGTGAGATCATGACCTGAGCCGAAGTCGGACACTTAACTGACTGAGCCACCCAGGCGGCCCATTTTGAGTTAAATTTTGGTATAAGATAGGAGTACACATTCATTCTTTTGCATGTGAATATCTAATTTTCTAAGCACTATTTATTGAAAAGATTATCTTTTCTTCATTGAGTCTTCTTGGCTCCTTGGTCAAATATTAGTTGTGGATTTATTTCTGGGTTCTCAGTTCTTTTCCACTGGTTTATACGTCTGTTTTTAATGCCAGTACCAAGCTGTTCTGAGCACAATAGCTTTGTAATATAGTTTAAAATCAGGATGCCTCCAGCTTTGGTCTTCTTTCTCAGGATTACTTTGGCTATTCAGGGTCTTTTGTGGTTCGGTATGAATTTTAGGTTGTTTTTTCTATCTCTGTGAAAAATACCATTGCAATTTTGATAGAATTTGCATTGAATTTATAGAAAGCTTTTAGTAGTATGGACATTTTAACAACATTAATCCTGATCCATGAATATAGAATATCTTCCCATTTACTTGTGCCTTCTTCAATTTATTTCATCAATATCTTATAAATTTCAGTATACAGGTCTTTCACCTTCTTGGTTAAATTCATACCCAAATATTTTAGTCTGTTTGATGTTATTATAAATAGAATTGTCTTCTATATTTCTTCCTCAGATAGTTTGTTCGTATTATATAGAAAAGCAATTGATTTTTTCACATTGTCTTTGTATCCTGCAACTTTACTAAATTTGTTGAATCGTTGTAACACCTTTGGTGGAGTCTTTAAGATTTTCTATGTATATAATCATATCATCTGCAAACAGAGGCAATGTTAGATCTTCATTTCTGACCTGGATACCTTTTGTTTCTTTTTCTTGACAATTGATCTGGCTAAGACTTCCAATACAATGTTAAATAGAAGTGGTGAGAATGGGCATTCTTTTCTTGTTCCCCATGTTAGAGGCAAAGCTTTCAAGCTTTCAGCACTAGTGTGATGTTAGAAGTGGGCTTGTTATATATATATATGCGCCCTTCATTATTTTAAAGTACATTCTTCTATAATCAATTATTGACAGTTTTTATTATAAAAGTGTTTTGAGTACTTCTTCTGCAGTTATTTAGATAATCATATGATTTTAATGTACACATACACTTATTGACTGTGTATGTTGACTATCTTTGCAACTCAGGGATAAATCCCACTTGATTGTGGTGTATGATACTGTTAATGAGATATTGAATTTGTTTGCTAACATTTTGTTGAGAATTTTTGCATCTATATTCATCAGGGATATTGGCCTTATTTTTTTTCTTATAATGTTTTTATTTCATTTTGGTATCGGGATAATATTGGTCTGGTAAAATGAGTTTGGAAGTGCTTCCTCCTCTTTCATTTTTTGGAAGAGTTTGAGAAGGTTGGAACTAAGTGCCAATAAAAGCAGAACTCCAGGCCCACAGACATTCTCTCTTTCTGTCGCTGTGACCTCACTGAGTGGCCCTAGATGTGCTGTGTAGTTTTGGGGTCCTGTTAGTAATCTTTTATTTTTTTTTCAAAGATTTTTGATGTGGGGGATCTATGAGCTTCATGAGCTTAGATGTCCAAATTTCATCCCAGATTTTGGAATGTTCTCACCCATTATTTCTTTAAATAAGTTTCCGTCCCTTTCTCTTGGAATATTCTTTTGGAATAACAATACTGTGGAGATTCTTTTCTCTTAATGGTATCCCGTAGTTCACGTAGGCTTTTTTTGTTTTTTAACTCTTTCCTTTTTTTCCCCTCCTCTCTTTTTAAATTTGTTCTCCTCTGACTGGATCATTTCAAGTGATGTTTTCTGCTTAACAAATTCAGGTCATTATCTCAGGGTCCATGAGTTCGAGCCCTTCGTGGAGTTCTGTGCTGACAGCTCAGAGCCCGGAGCCTGCTTTGGATTCTGCCCCTCCCCCACCTATGTTCTGTCTCTCTCTGTCTCAAAAGTAAAAAAAAAGAAAGAGTAAAATAGCTGTTTTCAATTCTTTATCAGACAAATCAAAGATTTCCACTTCTTTGGGGTCACTCACTGGAAAGTTATTGTGGTCCTCTGTTGGGGACATGTCTCCTTGATATTTCATGTTCCTTGATGTCTTGCATTTTTGTCTCCACATTTGAAGAAGCCGTCACTTCCTCCAATCTTTCCTGACCGGCTTCTGGAAATTCTTTCCTTTATTCCTATTAGGAATTCTGAGGCTTTCTCAAATCCTTTCTATAGCTGTGCCTGCTTCACTCTCCTTGTTCTCCCTTATGGGTGGGAGGGGACCTGTAACATTACATGCATTTTTTTTCACTCCTGCCAAGCCAGACTGAGGGCTGACACCCTCCCATTTGCTTCTTTTTTCTGGGACGGTGCTGAAAGCTCAGAGTTGTATGTTTTCCCGAATCCTGAAAAGCTGGGCTAACTTTTCTGCATGCGCTCACTAGCCGTCTGCAAAGGCTCACTCTCGCCACCTTCAGAGCGTGCGTGGGGAGCCAGGCATAGGATGAGATGGGTAGAGTCGGAGCCACACAGAACACTGGGGACACGTGTGAGCCAGTTGGGGATCTGCAGGCAAGGCAGCCCCAGAAGCTTCTGAACAGGCCTCCCGAAGGAAGCTGTAAAGCAGTTAGTAGGATCCACATCAGTTTGATATAGTCCAATCCGAGTCCCAGCTGCTCACGACCCCCCAGTCACGCCGTTCACAACTCAGTTTTCTGGACGAGCAAGAACAGACTGGGTCTCCTCTATAACACCCCACACAGCTGGTAAAGCTGGATGCTCATTCATATACTCTCACGGTCCCTCATGAGAGGAATCGTGGGCCGAGAAGGTCTCGCTCGGCATTGAGCTCTGCTGCCTTGGGAAAGAAGTGATTGTTCTCTTACTCTCTTTACTGTGTCCAATCTCAGATATTTTTTCCCCAAGCGTGTACTGGAACTTCTCCACGGAGCTGCTGAACTTTCACAAAGGCACTCCTGTGCATGGGTGATTGTCACAATCAGTGTTCTTCCAGAGGAAGGTGGTAGAAAACTCTTATTTCACCATGATCATAATTATTCCTGTCTAGCAATGATGTTTTACGGTTTTCACTGTATAAAGCTTGCAGTTCTTTCCTTACATTTATTTTTGAGCATTCCTTTATTCCTTTTATTCCTTTCGAAGCCATTGTCAAAGGAATGATTTTCTTATTTTTATTTTTGGGTTGTTTTTTGCAGGGAATACAGAAATAAAATTGATTTTTATAGCGAGATTATACATTCTGAAACCTTTCCAAACTCACTTATTAGCTCTAACAGTTTGCGTGTGTGTGGATTTCTTAGGATGTTCTAGAAATAAATACATCTCAGAATGAAGATACTTTTACTTCTTTCTTTCCAATCTGGAAGTCCACCTTTTATTTTTCTTGCATAGTTGCTCTTACTAGAACCTCTAATACAGTTCTTGGTTCGAGTGGCAGAAATGGACATTCTTGTCTTGTTTCTGATCTCACCATTAGGCATGATGTTAGCTCTATGTAATATACTGTTTTTACTACAGACACTTAATATTTTGTAAGGTAAATTCCACTGACCATTGTGTTTCAGATTTTTAAAATATACTTCCACATTTATTTTTCCATATAAAGGGTATTTTTGGTTTTGTTTTGGTAGTTGTGGGGTGTGTGTGTGTGTGTGTGTGTGTGTGTGTGTGTTTTAAGAGAAAGAGAATGAGTTGGGGAGGGGAGCGAAGCAGGCGTCTTAAGCAGGCTCCGTACTCAGTGTGGAGTCTAACACAGGATTCGATCTTACAATCCTGGGATCATGACCTGAGCTGAAATCAAGAGAAGGATGCTCAACAGACTGAGCCACCCAGGCGCCCCTCCATATAAAGTTTAAAATCATCATATTAGCTGCCAAAATACAGGGGACTATAATTACATTTATTACATACTCAGTGTGATAAAAAATATTTTTTATGGTATTAGTGCTGGCTAATAGGAACATGGTATAAATTCTGACTTTTTTATGTCCTTATTACGAATTTCATACTTTTCATCATACAGGTCTTGTAGCTTAATAAAATTGCTCACACATAAATCTATATTCTCTTGTATTGAGAACATAAGGTCTTTCAAATTTATATCTCATGTATGACCAAATGTTCACAACTACCCTTTGCTTATCCCCTGCTTAGTCTTTCCCGTACTTTAGTCAGCCTTTCCTCTTTTCCATGGACTTTGCACTCTTTCTTACTCTTAAACCTGAGCTGGCACAGCTAGTGTTGAACAGGCCCATTCATCAGCTCCGCCTGGGAATCCTATGGCCGTGGTAAAACCTTTCTCCCAATCCCAATGGTCATTTCCTGTGCTTGTTCAACTTGCCTTCTTTCCAAAGATTCTGCTTTTCTCTACTTGCTCTCTCTTTACCCCTTTAACAGAGAACCCTTTTCCTGTTTGACCTGAGATGCTCAGATTTCCAAGATTGGAGCATTCTTCATATCATAATAGTCTTTCTTGCTAATTAAGGTGTATCTAAGTCCACACTTCTTTTAATTGGACATTTGTATAATACTATATAGAATGAATATGAATATATATGTAATAAAATTGTGTATCCATGCACCATGCTGAAATTCTCATTAGAGTAATACATTGTTTAAATTGAGTTTCTTTTTTTCCCTCTCAGTGTTCAATGAAATGCTAATTATCTGATTATCTTCAAATAATTAGCATTTATCTCTTCCAATATTTATACCATGTATTTTTGTCTTGTGCCTTGTCATCCTAGTGAGAACTGCCAAAACACTGTTGAATTATAATGCTGCTAGCAGGCACCCTCCCTGTTTCTCAATATGATGCAAAAGTTTATTACATTGCTCAATTTAATATAATCGTTGGGTTGGGTTGGGTTTAATTGTATTGAGAAAATTTCCTTCCTTTTCTATTTTATTTTATTTTAATTTTTTAATGTTTATTTATTTATTTATCTATTTTGAGAAAGAGAGACAGAGTGTGAGCAAGGGAGGATCAGAGAGAGAGGGAGACACAGAATCTGAAGCAGGCTCCAGGCTCTGAGCTGTCAGCACAGAGCCCGACGCAGGACTCGAACCCACAAACCATGAGATGACCTGAGCCTAAGTCAGAAGCTCAACCGACTGAGCCACCCAGGCGCCCTATCTATTTTACTTTAAATCATCTTCATCGTAATCAGAAGTGATTCTGAAATTTTATCAAAAGTTGTTTTGATAAAATGTTTTAATAACTTCACATTTTCCAATAATTTGATATAAAAATATTACCGATAGAATGCTAATGATAAAACTTACTTGAATATCTGAAATAAACTTTATTGTGCATTTTTAATACACTGCTGGGGTTTGTTTACAAATATTTCATTTGGAATTTTCCCATATTTATAAGTAAAATTGGCCTATAATTTTCATTTTTGAACACTTTATCTTTAGCAGATTTTGGTGTAGGAAATGCCCATACCTTGAGTAGTAGACAAAACCTACTGTAAAATCACATTTAAATTTTCTTAAATCCTTTTTTATCTATTGGTCTTTTCCAAAAAGATCTTAAGCGATCATAACTGTCTCATATCAGAAGAGGGATTAGATCCTGAGAGTCTGTTTTCTTCATCTCCTTTAAATGGCATCATTCTAATGCAGGGCCTGGTTTTCCAACTAATTCCTGACTAAACTACCCACACTTATTATTCTTATACTTTAATTTTTTTCCATATTATGTTGCTGGATCGTACTACATTGTTTTTCACATATGTGTATCATCCTCCAAAAAAAGATTACTGTCAGTATAATTGTATTCGCAAGGCACGATTGCTTCCAAAATATTGCCGCCATATGGTCTCTAAATGCTTTGCTGAATTAAAAAAAGATGTAATTATACAAAATAATTTTGTGGTTGCTATTCTATTCATATCAGACCACCTTTCCAAGCAGTATTTATTTGCATTTTAGTTCTTTCAATATCGTTTTTCAGATACATCTAATGGCACTCATTACAATGTCATATGATTGTCTATTGCCCAAATTCAAGGGTGAAGTACAAGTTTTGTCTATCTTTGTATCCTTCACATACGTTGGACCACTGGATATGCAATGGGTGCACAATAAATGATGGTTACGTGAGTTAATAAACTGTGTCTACATACCCCTGGAGTCAATTCATGCATCATGAATAAAGTTTAAAGAGCTAATGTGTTTGTATACAATGGAAATCATTTATCTGAAATAATGACTCGACAGTCGACATCATGAGTCCTGCATTCAAGACTCATCCAGAATATTGCTCAACTTTGGCACAAAACCCCACCCTTAATAAAACAAACATTAACCCACTCAAAATAACATTCAAGGAAATCTTCTTGTAAGATTAAGTTTATTAATTTCTCATAAAAAATGTGTTTGAATATCAAGAAATTAAGCCTAGGTTTCATTGTGTTTTAGAAACCCCACAAATAGCGTAGTGTTCTACTTTTACAAAAAGACATGCCAACTGTCACTTGAAATGTGCTTTGGTGGCAAAACAACATACATTTAAGACATGTAGTGATGCAGATACACTAGCTTCTTTTAACTTGAGATTTTTATCATATAATTTTATCATCCCATCTTCAAATACTAAGTCCACATAACTTTGTCATAACAAATGCTCATTCTAAAGACGATTCTGAGACCTTGGTTCTCTCTTTAGAGTACAATTTTAAAACAAAAATTGTAACTCAGTTTTTTGAGAATATTTTTAGTGTCTATTCTTTTTTTATTTTATTTTTTGGTTTTTTCACATTTATTTTTTAATATAATTTATTGTCAGATTGGTTTCTGTACATTTATTTTTTAATATATTTTACTTTTTTAAATTAAAAAAATTTTTAATGTTTATTTACTTTTGAGAGAGAGACAGAGAGACAGAGCGTGAGTGGGGGAGGGGCAGAGAGAGAGGGAGGCAGAATCTGAAGCAGGATCCAGGCTCTGAGCTCTCAGCACAGAGCCCAACATTGAGCTTGAACTCACGATCCAGCCATGCGAACATGACCTGAGCAGAGATCAAGAGTTGGATGCTTAACCGAATGCACCACCCGGGTGCCCCCACATTGACCTTTTCAAAAGCAAGCCCAAAGACATCACTGCTCAGGCTTTGGCACTTGCTCTTCCTCCCTGGTTGCACTGCTTCTCCCAGATACACTGTGACTTTACTCCCTCGCCAGCCTCAGGTAGCTCCTCAAATGTCACTGCCACGGCCACTCGGCCTAAAACTGCCATCCCCAAACACAACCACACTGCACGGCTCACTTCTCTTTGCAACTTTTACATCAGAGCTTCACTGCCTGACATAATATGCATTTTACTTACTTACACTTATTTATACATATACTTGTCACATTTATTTTCTGTACTGAGGATATAGGCTCCATGAAGGCAGTATTTTTTTATTGGGGGGGGGTCTGTCTTATTCACTTTATATGCTCAGAACCTACCCGGAAATATGTCTAGCCTGTAGGAAGAATGTAATAAATATTTGTTGAATGAATGAACAGATTTTCCTGTTCTTATTTTTAATTTCCTTTCCATGTGTGTTTTTTATTCCTGATAAAATTTGCTAGTAGTTGCATCATGTTATTATTTCCTTAGAGAATCAGCTCTTAGTTTAATTCATTAGTTCTTTTTATCTACTTCCTAATGCATGTCTTCCTATTTTTGTTACTTAAAAAATATTAATGTTTATTTATTTTTGAGAGAGAGAGTGGAAGCAGGGCAGAGAGAGAGACAGAGACAGAGACAGAGGCAGAGATACAGAGACACAAAATCTGAAGCAGGCTCTAGGCTCTGAGCTGTCAGTACAGAGCTCCACGCGGGGCTTGAACTCAGGAGCCAGCTGTGCGATCATGACCTGGGCCGAAGTCGGATGCTTATCAGACTGAGTCACCCAGGCGCCCCTATTTTTGTTACTTTTTTTTAAAATCTATGTTTTCTAGAAAAGTTGTCGAGATTAAGAATAAATTGATTTATTATCATCTTTTTTTAGGCCATCTAATAGTCATATTATACATATACAATATAATATATTTATTGTTCTGAGTGCAGCTCTAGCTATATGGGTTTTTTTTGTTTTTATAGAGTATCTAATATTCTCAAATTATAGCTTTTTAAAATTATTTTCCTTTTTAAAAGAATTTTATAGTTTACTTATTTTTGAGACAGAGAGAGACAAAGCACAAGCGAGGGAGTGGCAGCAGACAGGGAGACACAGAATCTGAAGCAGGCTCCAGGCTCTGAGCTGTCAGCACAGAGCCCAATGTGGGGATCGAACCCGGGAACCGTGAGATCATGACCTGAGCCAAAGTCAGACGCTTAAAGACTGAGCCACCCAGGTGCCCCTAAATTATTTTCTGTTTAAGCAAGACTTAAGAAAGCTTGGTGACCTTTTTAACCTTCAAAAAATTTAATGATTTTCTGTCCTTAATATTACACAAAGGCCAGGTGGCCAGAGAATGTACATACCAGCCAGCAAGGGGCAGATTTCTTGGAGGAAGCACATGGAGACAGGCGCAGAAACAAATGGACGGAGGCCCTGCTGCCTACTGCATCCCAGGCCAACAGACAGGGTCTCAGAAGGGCTGGACTGGACTCTGAGTGACAGACCCCAACCCTTGGATCTGGAGCTTTTAAGCTTTGCGTTAGGGAAGCGCATGCATATTCGTGTGACCAGCAACCAGGAGACACTAGCAATCCAAAGTGGCACAACTATTTCCCAACGTGTCCTGCCAGCTCAGCTTTTATGTGTGGGGGCATCAGAATCCTCAATCCTTGGCATGGTTACAGGCTGGGGAGGGGAGTTGGGTTGGGGGGAAGGCGGCGCATCTTTGGTTTGCTGCCAGAAGTGCAAGAATCAGTACGTCAACATTCGTAAGGAAACAACCAGCCTCTCTCCTTCCAGGATTGAGGACAGGGGTCCAGACCTTTCACTGCCAAGAAGTGATTGTCTAAGCCCTGGGCAAAAGCCAGTTTCCATGATCTTTGCAGAAGACCAGTTCTTCTTCTAGAATGTAGGGCCATAAGCAATGAGCCTTGGACCAGTTAAACCTTGCGTCTCAAGTTTTAATTCAATATCAGTAATTCAAAATTCTTGGCTGGATTTTTTTCCACTCTTTGTAATTTACTTAGATTCCTTCAGGGCCTATGTTTGTTTTGTTAAAATTAAATGGCATCTGAAAAGGAAATTAATTCTCTAATTTCAGGGTATGAAATTGAATAGAAGTGTGTTGTGGTCAAATTTAATAATTACACTATTTGGATTCATAGCCTTATTTATTTTTTGACTACTTGATCTTTATGGGAAAAAAGTCGACTGAATATCCTAAGTACTATATTTTCTGTATTAAGTCCTTTGTGTATTTTCTGCAGTGTTGCACTTTCAGATGCTTTGTTATTTAGTAGGAAGAAAATAAACCTCAGCCTTTCGTTTGGGTTTGCTATATTATTTTAAGCATTCTTGGTTTGGCATTATTTTTTATTTCAACATTGTCTTATCTCAACAGTATGACTCCTGCTTTATTTTATTTGCCTTTGCTTGACATATTTTTACCCTTCTAAACGTTCTGTGTCATTTTGCTCCATGCATACATCTTGTAGGTCGCCTGTGGTTCTTATTTTTTAAAACCATCTTGAGGGGCGCCTGGGTGGCTCAGTCGGTTGAGCATCTGACTTCGGCTCAGGTCATGATCACATGGTTCACGGCTCACGGGTTCAAACCCTGTGTCGGGCTCTGTGCTGACAGCTACCTCAGAGCCTGGAGCTTGTCTTCAGATTCTGTATCTCCCTCTCTCTGACCCTCTCCTGCTCTCTCTCTCTCTCTCAGAAATAAATTTTAAAAATAACATAGGGGCGCCTGGGTGGCTTAGTCGGTTAAGCGTCCGACTTTCGCTTAGGTCATGATCTCGCGGTTCGTGGGTTCGAGCCCCGCGTCGGGCTCTGTGCTGACTGCTAGCTCAGAGCCTGGAGCCTGTTTCAGTCTCTGACTCCCTCTCTCTCTGACCCTCCCCTGCTCACGCTGTCTCTCTCTCTCTCCTAGAAATAAATAAATAAAAAAACATTAAAAAATTTTTAAAAAAAAAATTTTTTTAAATAACATAAAAGCATTAAACCCATCCTGAGAAGTTTTAATTCTTTTTTAAAAATGTTTATTTATTTTTGAGAGACAGACAGACAGAGCATGAGCAGGGGAGGGGCAGAGAGCCAGGAAGAACAGAATCCGAAGGGGCCTCCAGGCTCTGAGCTGTCAGCACAGAGCCCGATGCGGGGTTGAACTCAGAACCATGAGCTCATGACCTGAACTGAAGTCGGACGCCTAACCAGCTGAGCCACCCAGGTGCCCCCCTGAGAGTTTATTTTTATAGGTATTTGATTTACATTTATAATATAATAATTTGGCTTCAACTCTGTAAATTTAGTTCCTAGTATAAATTCTTGATTATACGACTTCCTTTTCCTCCACCATATTTGCAATATTGTCAGTGTGTTGCTTTGTTTTCTGTATTTCTGTCTGTGGGGTTTTCATTATGACAGTTTGGAAGGCTTGTCACCATTTTGGTGCTATTTGAGTGATTTTGCCTTTTTTTTAAATAGTGGCTCAAAATGAATTCTCTTTTTAGTAATTAGAAAATAACTTTCGGTAATTTACTTAGATCTCTCCACAATGATTTGTTCATCCTAGACGGCATTTATTTATTTACTCCCAACTGCAGTGTTTTTATGTGTGCACTCTGTCTCCAATTCTGCTTTCAGCAATGTCCTGTTTTCTTTCCTTTTCCACTTGGGTTGTGGATTTATTTCTGTGGTAGTTTTACTGTGAAATTTCTATTCTTCCCTAAAGGTCTGCCAGCTTGCTTTTCAACTCTTTACATGGGCTTTTTGTTTGTTTGTTTGTTTCTTATCTTGCTTTAGCTCCTATCTTAACATTAATAGACTGTTTTTCCAGTTATCATTTCTCGGCGTTTTTTGCGAGTGGAGAGAACGCCCTTTTTTGCGTGAGCATTTGTGTTTTTCTGTTTCTTGGAGTAATTCTTTTAATGTGCACTGTCTATTTTTCACTTAATTGCACTCCTTCCTGATGATGTTTTCCGGATAATATCCATGCGGAACTTCCATGTAGATCGTTTGTACTTACTTCTCATTTTTAAACTAAGACCTTTCCATCTAGGCCTGTTATTCCCTCAAGCCTGGGGTTGGGGGGATTTAAATGGCAAGAAGATGTGGTTGGTAAAGGGTCTGAGACTCTGAAATTTTTGGTGTGCCTGAATGCATATCCGCTCTACCCTCTGACTGTTAATGTTGACCAGTTTGGGGTGAGCTTATCATTCAGAGACTTCTATGTGGCTCCTTGTACATATCGAAAGATCTATACACTTAGCAAACGTTAGTATTTCATCTCCTTTCTCTATTTTACTTTAACTCCAAATTATTTCTCATCATAAAGAGACTGACTGGTTTGCGGAAAGTTAGGAAAATATGTCATTTCTCCTTCAGAATGTCGCTCTTTGCTTCCCCGCAGTATGGAAGTCTGTCTTCCCCACTCCCTCCACCCCGAGGGGGTTCCTAGATTTTTCTTTGGCCTGTCTGCCTTCTTCAAATAGTAGCTGCTGCAATCTAGTTAAAATCTGGAACTGCATTCGCTGGCTCTTGGTCTTTTCTCTCCATTTGGCCCAAGGTTCTTCACATTTGGCCATATTCTTCAAAAGCTGTACTTTGGAGTTTTAGCCAATTCCTGATTTCACTGAAGATGTGAGTGAATTTCTTGTTCTTTTTGTTAGTAACTGTGGGTTTCAGACAAAAGAGTAGGGGAAACAACAGGCTATTTCTTACCAGAAGAGTTACAGGGTTGTTTTGTTTTGGGTTTTTTAAGCTAATAAATCACTGTCATTATGCTTGACTACACTCCTAGTCTCTGGTCACATGTCCTGGGGGATGGCATCTGAGAACTCTGAGCGTGCTCGTGGTTACTTAGCAACTAGAGCTCTTTTCTTCCTTCCAACCGCCTGCCCCTTCCCTACCCTGCCGTGGCCCGGCCCACCCTGCCTTAAAATAGAGTGCGTGGTACCATGACTCACTTGGAAATGGTTCTCTAACCAGAGAAAAACCCGTGGCTTCCAGAGAGATTTCAAAGCGGAAATCTTCCTTACTGAAGAGGAGGGGGAAAGATACCGATACATAAGATAGAAATAAAACAAATGGTTAATAAGATATATATATATATATGTCAATAAGACCTTGGGAGACCAAGGAAAAGGCGGAAGAAAGAACACTTGTATGTTCTGTCACAAAGAGGAGGTGATCCTTGTGTACATTTGGAGTGCCACCAGTTGCTGAGAGGGTCCCAGTAAAAAGTAAGCTACATATGCCCATTGTATTCTTGGTTGCCTGAAATAACATGGTTTTCATATGTAAAAACATTAACAAGAAACAGATAACATGTAAATGAGGTAGATAGTAATTTAGGAGCGAAACATCAATAGTCTAGCCAACTCCCTTTGGGCGTAAGGCCTGGAAAGAAGTATGTGCTCTAAACATTATACCAGGAGGAGAAAATTTTGACCCATGTTCAATTAAACACATCAAGTTGCGTTTGTGTACACAGGGGCTTCCGGAACACGAAGACTGCGCAGGCTGCCTTGGGTGAGAGCAATGGTGGCAGCCTGTGGTCTGGACTCTTTTCTCTGTGTCCTTTCTGAATATTCTGACCTGCTCCACGGGGACAGAGGGAGTAGAACAGGAGTCACCAGAAACCATGTATACCCCAAAAGTGGTTATTGCTACCTAAGAATGGGAATTTGTCCTTGGATGAGAAAATTATAATTTATTTTTTAAATTCTTTTTAACGTTCTATTTATTTTTGAGAGAGAGAGAGACCGAGCACGAGCAGGGGAAGGACAGAGAGGGAGAGAGACACAGTACCCGAAGCAGGCTCCAGGCTCTGAGCTGTCAGCATAGAGCCTGACACAGGGCTCGAAATCATGAACCGTGAGATCATGATCTGAGCCAAAGTCAGACGCTTAACCAACTGAGCCACCCAGGTACCCGAGGAAATCGTATTTTTTAAATGTAAATAATTTTTAATACAATGTGACATGTTTTACAAACAAAAGTGGCATGGCTCTCGGGCATCGGATAACTTTTACTTAGGATATGTCCAGGTTAAGAAATGTCATTTTCTTCTAAGTAAGCACTTTTGTGGGACACAAAACCTATAAAATAGAAAGCAAGCAATAATATACATGGGAAGTAGCAACATATCAATAAATAATAATATTTAAGTGGAAATATTTCCTAAAAGTAGATAAGTAACAAGAACATCAGTAATACAATTGTGTTAAAACTACTTTCTATATGTGGGACTCTGTTAAACTAGTAATTTTGTAAATGGCAGTATTCCTGGATATTCCCTAAGTACAAATTATAGGTTAAATTACCAACATCTTGCACATTAGGTGCTATGAATCAAATTTTAATTAAGTCTATTGTGAAATTTTACAGAAAATTTTAACACCATTAAGATTCCAAAATATTCCTCATTGATAAGCCTAAGCAGACATAAATCTAGCTCAGTCTGTTGGCAGGCTTCCGTATCCAACTGAATGAAATGTCCATACTTCCCATCTACCCGTCACCGAGGGACTGCCCACAATCCTCTGGTTCATGTAGTTTCCTTTCTCAAATCTGAATTTATTTCAGTACAAGAAGAAAAAAAAATGACATATATACAAGCAGAGTATATGCTTGCCGGGCTTTTGAACACACACGAAAGCTACTGCAGACTAGTTGGGTGGGAAACTCTAGCGGTTCATAGGCCATGTGCAAATGGGTATGACGTTGTCATCACCCTGCGGACAAAGCCACAGGGGCTGGAAACCAACGCCGGCCAGGCAACAGCCTCCAACGAATGTGCTGGCAATCACGGTCAAGCACCCCTTGCATTGAAAAGAGATCTACATGTTATTTTTGCTCTGCCAAAACATAATCATAACAAGTCTTCTGTGTTTCATGGAAATGAAAGTAATGGACCTTTGCCATCTTCAATGGTAAATTATTACTTTGAAGCTGCGCTCAAATAGAAATGTTATCTAAAAGCTAAAGTCCTGATCAACAGAACTAAAATATAACACCATCAAACATAGCTCTTCACATCTTACACTATAATTGCGTCTATAATTGTTTCAGATTACTATGCTTCAAATTTCTGTGAAAAAGCCTTTTTATTATCCCTTGGAAACAATATTTTTAAATCATGTTTTATTAGAGGCTACACTCCACGAGGTTTCTCTGGGTACCCTCTGAAATAATGATGTGTATTATCTTCAGGCTCTACACTTAGACAAGGGGCCAAAGTTATAGATGTGAAAAACATATCTGCCAGTGTTCATGTCTTTAACATTTTTGGGGAAAAAAATGTTTCCTTACCTGGGAGCTTGGGCATGCAATGTCCGCATGATTATTTCCTGCTTTTTGCTCTCCACTACCACTTACAACGATGATACTGGTTTGTATGTTTAAAGGACGGATGAAGTAAATGTCTTCTCCTTGGGCTCAATCCATTCAAATGTTCTCTTTCAATTATTCTAAGATTTTTTTTGATCCATTTGGGGCACATTAGAGGGAAATAAACTTATTTAGGAAATCATGGTTTCAAATGTCCTCTGGGAAAAATGCTTAGCTTCTTTTGAAAGTCTATTTCCACGAAGAAACCCTAGAAATCCTAAAACAATGTCTGCTCCCTACGTGCTTTGGAAAACTAGGACAGTGAAGACCCTTCTTTAATTTTTTCCAGGAATAATTTTCTCAAAAGGCACACATGAATAAATGAGCCTCAACTTTCTGGAGTTTTTAAAGAAAAAAGAAACTTCCTCCTCATCTGCTTTTAAAGGAATTCAACCTGAGTTATACAGAATAAACAAGTAGGGAGAAATACAGCCATTGTCAGATCTTAAAAGACAGCTGAAATTAATTATATATGTGACAAACGAGAAAGTGGGAGTATTTCATAAGGGGAAAAAAACTGAATTTAGCTTTCAATCAGAGTTAAAGCTATCAGTCAGGTAGCTGTTGATGACTCCGGAGAAATGAACTGAAATGCTGTCCCAGGAAAAGTATGGCACAACAGACAGGTGTATTTACGAGCTGTTTTCATCACCCACTGCTCAGGCAAAATTCTCAGGTCGCATGCAGTTGAGGTAAGTAGATACAAGTTTTTTGTCACCTGCCCTGAAACACAGGAAGTGTTTTCCATAGAGCAGAGGGAGGTACGGTGGGTTCTAGCTCTGTCTGCCTCCACCTGGCCCAAGCTTTCTGCAGCGGGTCTTTGTGGCCCTGGGTATCTTTAGCTCCGTGTGCAAACTGAGGGCACAGGCTATGCGTGAGCACAGCTGCGCCTTGCACACCTCCTGGGCCATGCTCAACTCTCTGTGCTGGACTTAAAAGTTTTAAAGACAAGAAGTGGTGAGCGTGCATTTATTACCTACGATGTGCCGGACACTGAGCTAGGTGGTAACTCACTGAATCTTCACAAAATCCAGTGATTCGGGTATACTACTTCTGAGGCACGAACATTTCCCAAAGATCATGAAACTGGGAAGTAACAAAATCAAAACCCAAAAGCCTGTTCTCCTTTTCCAGAAAATGAAGTCAGAGAAAATGGCAAACAAGCATGTGAAATGGCTTTTATATGCCCCAGCGTCAAATAAAAAAGAGCAAATATTTCTACAAATGAGAGATCTTAGGAAGGAAATCCTAGAACACAGGGCCAATATTCCACTGATTTATTTATCACACAGTTACAAGCTGAGAAAATACACCACAACACACACACACACACACACACACACACACACACTTCCCCACCCTCACACATACTCTGCACTGTTACCACTGTTCATTCAGACCAAGGAATTTTGATCTCTGTGGGGCTGAAGGCATTTTCAGTTTCAGGGGTGGGTGTAATGAAATGTCCCAAGTTTCATTTCCGTAGAAAGGCTGAGAAGCTTGCTCAATCATACAACTCTGCTGACTTCATTTGTCTTTTCAACCAGTGAACTCTTGCTTAATCTTCAGTAAGATCTCATTTATCTGCCTGAGACTTACTGGGCAGTGGGGGAGGGGTGGGGGGGGTTGGTAGTAAATAATGGAAGAATTACTACTTAACCAGATCTTCAGACCCCTGTTTGTGTAATATGCTTACTGGACTGCTAACCATTCAAACTATTGGGATAGGCCTTCTGGTTGTAAAGAGCTGAATCAGATCCCTAATTAGACATCTCTTATTTATTCCTTTCACCTTCTCCCCAGATACCTTTCAGACCGGAGTTTTCATGACTTAGGTGGTGGTCAGTCAACCACTGTGCATTTGTTCCAAGAAAGAGAGCCATGTTGGGCTCATAAGGTCATAATTTATTTAAAGATTATGAAATACTACATGATATATACAAAACTATTTTTGACATATTCATAATGTATGCAGCATAATAATACCATAACCACCCATGAAACCAACCCTCACTTTTTACAAACTAGGATATCCTAAACACCATCTGAAACACTATCTTTAGAAGATGGTGCCATATTGTTTTCCAAAGTGGTGTACCAATTCACACTCCCACTGGTAGCACATAAGATTTACTGTTGTTGTACATCCTCAACAACTCATGATTTACCAAAAGCCTTATTTTTAAGCAATCAATTTAGTGTGAAAAAGTATCTCATTGTGGTTTAACATTTTTAGTTTCCAAATTACTATTGAGCTAGGCATATATTTGTATATCTGTAGCCATTTTATTTCCTTTTCTATAAAATGCCTGTTTATCTTTTTTGCCCTTTTTTCTATAAGGCTATTAATCTTTTAAATTATTGATTTGTGTATACTCATATATTCTGAATAGTGATTCTTTACTGGTTGTATCTTGAAAATATCTTCCAACACATGTGGCTTGTCAATCTTATCATTATTATTGATGAACAGAGTCAGTAATTTTAATGCAATCAGATGTGTCAATCTTTTCTTTTATGGTTAGCAACTTTTCTGTCTTAATTTAAAAATCCTTCCTACTCTGATGTCATAAAGGTCTTTCTCTTGGGGTGTCTGACTTTGACTCAGGTCGTCTCACGGTTTGTGAGTTCAAGCCCCACGTCATCAGGCTCTGTGCTGACAGCTCAGGACCCTGGAGCCTGCTTCGGATTCTGTGTCTCCCTCTCTCTCTGCCCCGCCTCTGCTCACACACCCCCCTCCAAAAAAATCATAAACATAGAAAAAAGATCTTTCTTTTTCATTTCTAAACACTTTGAACTCTCTTTTGGACATTTAGGTTATTAAAGTATCAGAAATTTATTTCTGTGTATGATGTGAGGCATCAAACTGATTTCAGATTTTCCGTATAAATTAGCAATGCCAGCCACCTCCAGCAAATTAAGTTCTCTTATACACCCGGGTGTGACCAGGCCTTCAATTCTGCTGCATTTTTAATCTGTTGATCTTGGTGCCAAGACAGGTTGTCCTCATTTTGGTAACTCTAGAACTGTTTTTGAAAACTGATAAGGAAATTCCCCCATATTCATCTTCAGCAAATGAATCTTAGCTGTTCTCGGGCCATGGCTCTTCCTTGTAAAATTTCAAATCAAGCCCAATGGCAATTCTGCCAGAAATTGGCTTGAATAAGTAAAAAATGTAGGAAGATTTTATATCTGAATGATACTATGGCTCCATAGTAGCACCATCATATATCTCTTTAATTATGTTGCCATTAGTAGCTTCTAATAAAGTTTATAAATTTCCCCACATAGGGCTTAGTGCAGTTTTAGTTACATTTTTTTCAGTTTTACCTTATATTTTCTACTGCTATTATAAATGCTATTTTTTACTGCTAGCATATCACATTCCTAACTGATTTTTTTTTAATGTTTCATTTGTTTCTGAGAGAGAGAGCACGTGAGCAGGGGAGGGTCAGAGAGAGAGGGAGATACAGAATCTGAAGCAGGCTCCAGGCTCTGAGCTAGCCCTCAGTACGAACTGTGAGATCATGACCTGAGCAGAAGTCGGATGCTTAACCAACAGAGCCACCCAGGTGCCCCCATCCTAACTGACTTTTATCGATGTATATTAATGCAGTTGATTTGTGTGATTTTATTTTGTAAGGAGACAGTAAACTTGTTATTTCTAACACTTTATTTAAAGATTATCCTGAGGTTCTAATAGACAGCAGGATGATCTCCAAATAATGACATTCATTCATTCTTTTCAATATATACATACATTTTATTTCTGGTTACAACCTGCCCATGCTGTTCTTGAGGTTATACTGGCTTCATGGAAAGAATAGGGAAATAGTCCTTTGTTATCTGTAGTCTGGGAAGCTTGGTATCATCCTTGAAAATGAAACCCCAACTCTGATGTTTTCTTCCTGGGAAGATTCCTAACCACAATTCAGATTCTTTAACAGTTATTAAAATGTGACGTTCAGATTTTCTATTGCTTCTTGACAAAGTTTGATTCTTTATATTTTTCTAAGAATATGACTCTTTTGTCTAAGTCGACGGTTCTCAACCAGAGGTGATTTTGCCCCCAGGGAATATTTGAGAGTATCTGTAAACGAGTTTGGCTACCGTGGCTGTGGGTGGGACAAGGGTACCGCTCCGACTAGCGGGTAGAGGTCGAAGACGGTGCTGAACACCCTAAAATACTTACGGCCACTCCCCCTCCCCCTCCCCCTCGCCTCTCTCCCTCTCCCTCTCATACACACATGTACACACACACACACACACACACACACACCGAAGAACTATGCGTGTCAAATGTCAATAGGGCTCAGGTTGAGAAACACGATCTGTTTTCTGGGCAGAGTTATAGTATTAGCATTGGTTCTTAACTTTGGCTGGATATTTTATTCTTCCTGTCGATGTATGCCTCTTTTCTTCTTATTTTCCTGATTAACATTGATATTTTCAAAGTATATTTCTATTTTCAAAATACCAACCTGTGACCCATTTGTTCTCACTATCAAACGTTTATTTGTTCCTTCTACTTTCTTTGTATCTATCAGGTTGTGTTATTTTTATTTTTTTCTCTTCCTCCTCTTCTTATATAAAATTTAAGCCTACAAATTTCCCTTTAAGTATGTATTTGCTGCATTCCACATTTTTATGAAATATTATCTTTATGGTTGGCTCTGTACTAAATATTTTAAATTTCAATTAAAATTTCTTCTTTTGGGGCTCCTAGGTGGCTCAGTGGATTAAGCAACCGACTTTGGCTCAAGTCATGATCTCGCAGTTCGTGAATTCGAACCCTGCGTCAGGCTCTGTGCTGACAGCTCAGAGCCTGGAGCTGCTTCAGATTCTGTGTCTCCTTCTCTCTCTGCCCCTCCCCTGCTCACACTCTGTCTCTCTGTCTCTAAAAATAAATAAACATTAAAAAAATTTCTTCTTTCAATCACAATTATATAAATGTATGATTTTTAGTTTCAAAATATATGGAGTTTTCTACTTACCTTTTGGTTCTTGATTAATAACTGAAATTCTTCTGTAGTAAAAGAACATAATGTATAGCACTGGTTTTTTAAAAATCTGTTATGATTTTCTTTGTTAACTTACTATATTTTCATTTTTATTATATATTATGTATAATTNTATATGTATTATATATACATATAATACATATATAAATATATGTATTATATATACATATAATACATATATAAATATATGTATTATATATACATATAATACATATATAAATATATGTATTATATATACATATAATACATATATAAATATATGTATTATATATACATATAATACATATATAAATATATGTATTATATATACATATAATACATATATAAATATATGTATTATATTTTCCATATTATGTATAATATATTATAATTATTATATATTATATATGTTCATGTGTTCTTGAGAAGTGTGTGTTTTCATACTGTGAGGTGCACAGTATGAAATGCACAAAAAATTAAGTTATGTCCTGTATTGTTCAAATATTTCTTCTAGGAAAATTTTGAGGGTTTGATATAACAATGGTCATGAATGAGTATTCTGATCTGTTATTTCCTGGAATAGTTATATCAGCACTGAGATGCATTCCCTTGACAGCAAAAAAAAAAAAAAAAAAAAAAAAAGGCAGTGAGGTAAGTGGGAAACTCAGAATCCTTGAACTTTTGGTTTAGTTGACATTTTCCACAGCAGTAAAGACACAAGATCTGGAAGAAGGTTCTGATCACAATTAGCATTATCATAACATTGTGCTTATCAAAAATGGTGGTATAATTAGAGGAGAGAAATGTGAAGTCAAAGAAAGAGCTGTCCTCTTCAATCCAGGACATCGCTATTCTAACTAGTGTTGTTGCGATGAATGATTACGGAATGGGAAGAAAGAGTTCTTTCCTTCTTTGGGATACACAAATATTGATATCTGAGCAGTAGCCAGTAGGAGGGATGTGAAACCATTAACTCAAGGTGTACAATAACCTTGAAGTAGGAAAATTCATATTTTCCTTCTGACTAGTAACTAAGAATGACTTACACAGACATGTAACTATGTTTGGGAGATTAAAAGGGACATTATGTTGGGGCATCTGGGTGGCTCAGCTGGTGACTTCAGCTCAGGTCACGATCTCATCATATCTCATGGGTTTGAACCCCACATCGGGCTCTGTGCTGACAGCTCAGAGCCTGGAGCCTGCTTCAGATTCTGTGTCTCCCTCTCTCCCTGCCCCTCCCTGGCTAGCACTCTGTCTGTCTTTGTCTCAAAAATAAATAAACATTTAAAAAAAATTAAAAGGGATATTATGTTTTTTTGGAGTGAGGTAACTTCTATAGGAATATTGCAAAGAAGAAGAAGGAAGAGGAAGGAGAAGGAGGAGAAGAAGAAAGAGAAAGAAAGAAAGAAAGAAAGAAAGAAAGAAAGAAAGAAAGAAAGAAAGAAGAAAGAAAGGAGGGAGGAAGGGAGGGAGGAAGGAAGAATCTGTGTTACAATCTTTGTCAATCATGAAGTAAAACTTTGAGTCAAAGTAAATCCCAGAAGTCATAGTCTACTTGGTTAATTTTGGATTACATAGTTTCTCCTCTTTGGAACTTTTGTGTATAGTATATGGTGCTATATTAAAAAGTATCTCTTTTATCCTCACTGGGAAGGAGTTAGAGACAGTTAATATTTTTAACCCTGTATTAGATATGGAAATTGGAGAATTGAACATCAAACTGTAGTCAAGTAGGGGTGCTTGGGTGGCTCAGTTGGTTAAGCGTCCAACCAGCTCATGTCATGGTCTCCCAGTTTATGGATTCGAGCCCCATGTCAGGCTTTGAGGAGCCTGCTTCCAATTCTGTGTCTCCCTCTGTCTCTGCCCCTCCCCTGCTGTGCTCTGTCTCTCTCTGTGTCTCAAAACTAAATAAGTGTTAACAAAAAAACTGTAGTCAAGTAAAATGAAAATTTGAGCCTACAAACTCTGGCCTCTTAATTCTAAGCCTGGATCCCATCTATTAACTTACAGGGCAAGGACATTTTAACAATCTATATAGGCCTCCATGACTTCATAAAGTAGCTTTAAATAACTCCATAATTTTCATCAACTATGCTGAAGATGTCCAGCATTTTCACCTCAGAATAGTTCTACTTCTAATATCAACTAATTTAATTTTAACCTCAAACTATCAACAGGAGTGAGCTATTCTAGAAGTCTCCAAAAATGATTGTAATTTTCCAACCCAAAATATTATTTGGAGTCTTAGGATCTAACCGTAACTCAGACATAGATTACATTTCAGGTTATGCATTGCAAGAAAGACCAATTACTATCATAATTGTCTTCTAAAACTTAAAAATATTCTCCTTATTTGTTGTTTGTTTTTAAATAGATCTGTTGCGAAAGAAAGGTTCCCTGGGGATTAAATTATTAGTTTAGGAAACTTGGCCATTGTAATTAAAATGCCTAAAAGATGAACTGCATCTCTTACAAGGAGCAGTGAAGAGAAATGGGAGTTTTCAAGATGAGCTTCTGCTTTTCCGCCTTTTCTACTCAGCCACAAGTTTCTGGAAATGCCTAAGAGTCATCACTAATGTAGGTGTGGAGAGATATAGAGAGAGAGCAGAGGGCCAAGTGAAAATGCAGCAATTACTTGGAAATTTGGATTAATGAACAAATATGCATAAGTGAACTCCAGCTTAAAAATAATCAATTTTTTGTTAATATAGTCATCCATTACATGTGTCTGAATAGATCACGTTTGCCACATGATTGCCTATACACGTCTCATGTTATATTAGAAACATAAACAGATAAATTAACAACTTGCATTCAGAAGCTCTAAATTAAAACAATAGTATTGATAAAGTAAGATTAACTGGTATGGAGATTGACAATTTCTCAATCTTGTCTTTCTCTCCATCACAGTTTTGTTGTTGCTGCTGTTGGCCATCTGTAGAGAGACAAAAATCCCACCTGGGTTCTCCAAACTACAAAATAATAACCCTACAAAGATCTGTAAGATTGTAAAAATTTGCAAAACTATGCTAATGCTGCTTTCATCATGGGAGTTTTAGAGGAAATTGTGTTTGCTCCTGTCTCCCCCATCTTTCGTTCCTTATTATGGGAACAAAATTTCTCATTCTCCTTTAAAAGCCAACGCATCTCCACCCCCAATCCATCTAATCCTGTTTGAAACTGACAATGCCGTACCCCAGATCCACATATGGCTGGAGATCTACGCGTGGTCGGTAGTAATTGAATCAGATAATTGGGTCTCTAGTAATTGAATCAAGAGTAGTTTTATGTTCCAAGCTAGGCTTATCAGAGTCACCAGAATCTCAACTGGAGCCATTAAGAAAGAGATGCATACAGGAGTGCCTGGGTGGCTCAGTCGGTTAAGCATCCGACTTCAGCTCAGGTCATGATCCCACAACTCATGAGTTTGAGCCCTGGGTTGGGGTCTGTGCTGACAGCTCAAAGCCCAGGGGCTGCTTCAGATTCTGTGTCTCCCTCTCTCTCTCTGCCTTTTCCCTCTCAAACTCTGTCTCTCTCTGTCTTTCTCTCTCTCTCTCTGAAAACTAAGTAAACATTAAAAAAAAATATTTTTAAAGGAAAAGTTGCATACATTTATCCGGGGTCTCACTGTTGGGAACACACTAATACTGTAGCTACTGATGGTCTTGTCACCCAATACATGAAAAGAGCTGGCCTCATAAAGCACCTAACACAGCAGATGTTAGGAACAAAAGACAGAAAAACCGCTGCCTTGATAAGCCATCATCATTTGATTCAAACCATGCATGAAACTAACAGAGCCACTGCCTTTTCTGGGTTATCTAAGTCAAGAAATAACCTTTATCTTAAAGAAATTGCATTCAAATGATATTTCTATGAGTTGTGTCAGAGCATCTTGAGAATTACTGAAGTTGGTAGCAAGGTCAGGGTATTCAAGACTCAGACTCAAATACATGAAATTGGCGGAGTCAAGATAAGAGGGGGCTTAGCATAATTCTCCAATCTTAACACAAATACAGAGCGCTGATGTGCAACATTTCTTACTGTCTTTTAGCTCATTTTGGCACGGTAGGTTTCAGCTTTGAATGGTCTTACAGGGATGACTTTCTGGCATTGTTTTTCTGGTTGTATGATTATTTTCTCCCTCTGCAAGGGGCAAGAGCAATTTACACCAAGCCAAGTTTCCGAGCAGATCACGATTCACAGGTTGAATAAGTCATGGCACGTAGACTAGAAAGATGTCATGATTTACTCAAGTCAAAAATGTGCTCAGATTTCAGTCACCGCATACACCTGTGCTCTGGCGGTGTTATTTTAGAGACTTAGAATCCTCATCGACCCCATCTCCATACTCTACAACCCTGTTAACACGCATAAACCACAGGGGTTATTCTGCCTCCAAAGTAGGACAAGCATTTATAAATAGACCTACTCGTTGACTATTAAAGTGTCATGCACTGAACACAAACGTCTTTGAAATCCTGAAATCTCTGGAGTAGCGTGTTTCTGACTGTAAGGAATTATTCTGCTCCTTATTTCTCTTCTTTTCTTTGAATAATTTTTGTATTGGATCCGACCTTGATACTGATCTGCTGATCATTTCTTTGCAAAATTAGTTTTCCTGAACTTTTAGAGTGTGCCAATACACACGTGAGTCTATAAATGAAAACAAAGCCTTTTTGTTAGTCGACAAAGCCCGAAGCTACTAGATTATTTGTCATTAAAATTTTCTGCGTTTGTTTCTCACAAAGGCTACTTTTTGAAGAAGAAAAAAGCTGCATATCTATCCATCTCCCATTCCTAGACCCAGATCTAGGAATGTTCCAATAACCATAGGATATTCTTTAATCTCTGTATTGCAAACAAGAGATGATTTGCTTTCACAGTACAGTGTAAGCACGTACTTCAAATGGCTCTGGCTCTCAGCCACTTCTTCCTGCCTTGACTTCTTCTGCACTTGGTAATAACTGGAAAATCACTGGGCTTATTGTCATATTAAGAAATATAGAGACATCTTTATTCCACCATCCTCAATAGGATGGTTGCCTAAATTCTTGGGAAGGAAAGATTTCTCTGAACCTGTCCTTAACTTTGGCTCTGTAATGATGCATAATTTTGCATTCATTAAGTTCATAATAAATCTCTTCTAATTAGTATTTGGAAATTCACATCAGAAAACTAATCTTTTTCCTCTAAGAGTAATGAATATAATTTGATAAACACAGTGTTCCAAAATCTTATTTGGAAATCATTGTCTGATGTATTTACAGTAATACATCAAATTAGGTTTTCCTGAGGCAATATATACACATCTGACCAATCTTTATTAAATTAATTTAATAATGTGCAGGAACAATTTATACAAAGTTCATCTAAAAGTGATGCTTAAGTGCTTAAAATTCATTACATGTAGATACATATAGCTTGCACAGATTGTCTTAAACCATAAACTTCACTTTCCTTTTTTTTAATGTTTATTTATTTTTGAGAGAGAGACAGAGCGTGAGCAGGGGAGGGGCAGAGAGAGAGACACACAGACTCTGAAGCAGGTTCTAGGCTCCAAGCTGTCAGCACAGAGCCCAACACGGGGCTTAAACCCACAAACCATGAAATCATGATCTGAGCTGAAGTCAGACACTTAACTGACTGAGCCACCCAGGTGTCACTAAACTTCACTTTCAAAATCAACTGCTACTTTCATTCCATTTAATAATTGTATAATATCCAGGGTTTCATTTTAAAATGTCTATCATTTAGAGGCATCTATCTCGGGTGGCTCAGTTAGTATGCACCTGACTCTTGGTTTTGGCTCAGGGCATGGTCTCACAGTTCATGAAATAGAGCCCCACGTTGGGCTCTGTGCTGACAGCTCAGAGCCTGCTTGGGATTTTCTATCTCTCTGTCTCTCTCTCTCTCTGTCTCTGTCTCTGTCTCTCTGCCCCTTCCATGCTCTCACTCTCTCAAAATAAATAAATAAACTTAAAAAAAGAAGTCTATCATTTACTTTGTACAAATGAGATTATTTATTCACAGATATTTTTATTGGAAAAAAGTCTCCAAAAATCTGATTATGAAATCTAACAACATGCCTAGATTTTTGAGAATTTTTCATAAGTAAAGTATACTAAACATCCACATAGCATTATACATTGTAAATGCATAAATGCTATATGTGTTGAAAGAATGAGTGAGTAAAATATCCATCAGTGATATCTAGCCTGGCTTGGACTTCAAGTTATCCAGAGGCAACGTCTTGAACTGGATGCAAAAAAATGTCAATTCCCTAGGAGGTTCCCATTTTCCTAGTTAAGTGAATATTTTGTTTTAATCAAACTTAAAAAAAGATTTAGGTTTCAAATGTGATCTAAAAGTATTTTGACAATGGCTATATTGATCTTTATTGCCATGTTATTTAGTAGAATAAGGGGTATACATATTTAGTAGAATATGCTACCAGTAGCATACACATATACATAGTGTATACATATACATATACTAAATATACATATACAAATAGCGTATACAAGAGGAATTTACATATAGATGATAAATATAGATAGACTCAGACATAGGCATCTCCTGAGCACCTAGCAGAGTGGCTGCGCATCATCCTTCCCCACCTCCCTTCTTGTTAAATTGTTCCCCTCACTCGCTCTTCTCACTTCCCATTAAATCTGATATACAAGGAAGAAGAAGACCTAGCTGTACCGAGTCTAGGAAGGTATTTGGGACAAGAGGAGTGAGCACAAAGGCCTCACAGGTGAAAAAGCACGTGTGTTTGAGCAGCTGCTTGGAGGGCAGTGTGAACACAGGGTAAAGGCACAGGACAGAAAACGGACAGGTAAGTTCAAAGCTGAATCAGGCAGCACATGATAGACTCAAAATGTTTGAGCTTTTGTTCGAGAGCAATGGAAATCCACTCCAAGCTTTCACATGGAAGAACAACATAATGTGATTTACTTTTTTAAGTAGAACAAGCTGTGTGAAGATGGCTAAGGGGAACCAAAGAGGGGAGCAGCAAGGGTCGGGATTTAGCACCCCAGTGAGTCGCCCAGAGGCCTGCATGAGGAGGTGGCTGTGAGCCAAGAGAAGTGGCCGGTGTGAGACATTTGTTACCTGTTGGTTTGGGGGCGGCAAAGCAAGGAGGGGGGACAGAGGAACCAAAGACATCGTCGTGATTTCTGGCTGGAAGCACTTGATACAGGCTGTTGCCATTTGCTGGTAGCAAGGTGGCCATCTAGAGAGGAACAGACAGGGTGACAGAGAGATTTTAAAGATACGGTTATTCAAATATGCCTGCAAGGCCTTAATATGTAAATGTCAATAGTCGACTGACTGTGAGTGTCCAAAACAGGCAGATTGGGACAGGTATAAAAGATGTCATTTAAAAAACCTATTTTCGTCCTAATCAATTACTTACATTGATTACTTATATTATATTGCTTTCATTACTTATACTGTGGTTAAGTGATGTTTTAGCTTTCTTTTCAAGAGCTTTCAGTCCCTGGATAAATTATCACAACTATTTTACATGAAGAGGAGGTCAGAGAGTGTCATCTAAGATTTCAAGAGAAGGTAATATCCTTCATTTAATCTCAATCAGATGAAGAAATCACTAAAGTAAATTGAATTAATAGCAGCCTTTTAGATGCATATAAAAAAGAAAATAGTGCTTTTTGGGGAGCCTGGGTGGCTTAGTCGGTTAAGCGCCCGACTTTGCTTAGGTCATGATCTTGCGGTTCGTGGGTTCGAGCCCCGTGTCAGGCTCTGTGCTGACTGCCAGCTCAGAGCCTGGAGCCTGTTTCAGAGTCTGTGACTCCCTCTCTCTCTGACCCTCCCCTGCTCACGCTGTCTCTCTCTCTCTCCTAGAAATAAATAAAACATTAAAAAAAAAAAGAAAAAGAAAATAGTGCTTTTTGTTGGCATTTACCGGTTAGGACAGGTTAGGATGTTAATTGTATTCTATGTCATTTTGTCTGTTATCTATCATTCCTGTGTCTTAAAATAACTTGGGGAAGAAATGAGACAATTCTCTTTGACACTGTTATAAATAATAGTTGTTCTGCAAGAAACATTCATTTTTGACAAGTATTAATATTTCTGGAAGATCTTTGACTTAAAAAAAAGCTGACAAGTATTCGCTTTTGTTTTAGAGAGAATTGACTATGACAATTGACATTAAAATTTTCTCATGACTGGACTTCAAATTTGAGTAATTAAATGAACGATTCATTCTGAAATATCATTTGGCAAGTCAGGAACCAAAGACAGACGAATTTGATGCAATCATTTTCGCTCAATGATGACTTTAAGATTGTCGTGTCCTTTGATTTCTTGACAGTTTAATTTTATGCTAACTTCAAACTATCAGAAAATACAATGATGAAAAAGTATGCTGCTATATTTGAAGGAAGTGGGGACAATCTCTAAAAATTATCAAGCTCATTTTAATAAACATGGAGGTAATAAAGGGGAAGTCAATTTTGTCTTGAAAAATAATGCTACAAGAGTCATTACTTTTATCAATAAATAGTAAAATTCACATCTTTAGTAAAACAAAAACATGTATTGCATAACCATAAAGCAGTTCCACAAAAACAGTTACTCAAAACAGATAATAGAATATACATTAGATATATATTGTGTATAACATACATAGGTATACGCATATATACGTTTATATATAAAGCACTGAACATTCATTCATTCAGGAGACTTACTTACCGAGAGTTTCCTAAGTGTCAGGCACACAGGTAGACAATGTGCATAGTGATTTTTAAAAATGTAAGATGCAGGGCGCCTAGGTGCCTCAGTCAGTTAAGTGCCCAACTCTTGACTCTGGCTCAGATCACGATCTCATGATTTGTGAGTTTGAGTCCCGCGTCAGGCTCTGTGCCGACAGCGTGGAGCCTGCTTGAGATCTTCTCTCTCCCTCTCTTTCTGCCCCTCCCCAGCTCACTCTGTCTCTCTCTCTCAAAAATAAATAAACTTAAAAATAAAAAGTAAGGCACAATGCTTGCCCTCAAGGAGATGAAACCCCAGGGGGTGAAAGCAGACACAGAACAAATGTTCATCAATCTGATGAGGGAGGGGAAAATAAAGAAGTAGCAGGGGATCAGAGATTGGCAATGGCTGCTTGTTTCAGTTTGAAGACTGTTCTGTAAACAGTTCCAGGACAAGAAAGTCTGATTCACATCTGAGAATCATCTGGAGATGTCTCCTATCAGCCTCACCACCACTCACTCCCCGCTGCACCCTGCTGCGCTGGCCCTCAGAGGCTTGGACCCTGTACTAATTTTTACCACCTACTTCTGCTCTATTCCTCTCCTTTTCTCTATCATTTGATAGAGGATTGAGGTTATCCGTGTCTGTTCAGCAGTCCCAAGATTTAAGTCCAACTCCATTGCAAATCAGAAGCAATGGCATTTTGCTTTTACTTTTACTAACTTTTACTCCATGTATTACATCCCTCCCTCTCTACAGAAGGGCTGGTTTTCACAAGCTAAGCTAGCTCACGTTTCAGGTCATCTCCACCACATAAAAACACTCCTCTCACATGCACTCTGAGAGAAACGTTAAACAGAACACACGCATACACACACCACATTCTCATCTTAGCCCACGAAATATGTACATGGGAAGTGCAGAAGAAAAGTTTCAACTAAATGGAAGAGTTTAGGGCCCACTTCAGAGTGATATGCATAGAAATACAACATGGTATACTTGTTATGGTGTCATTTTTACCTCAGGTGCACAGGAGAGCGGAGGTCTACCAGACTATCTTCATGGGCACCAAAGTTCAGGTACAAAGTGAATTCTAAATTAGTGACATTGAGCATGGCTTCTTTGAAAATTCACAGGATTTGGGTAAACATGTAGGAATGGGTTCCTTTTGTAAATCAGCTTTATCAAGGTATAATTTATTTACAGTAAACCACATGAGATTTGAGAAATGTGTACCTGGTGAAATCATTGCCAAAATCAAGACACAGAACACTTCCTCGTTCCCCTTCAAGCCCAGCGCTGCCTTCATCCGTGGCACTAGGCAGCCACACATCTGCTTTTTGTCACCACACAGTGGTTTCATGTTCTAGAATTTTCTACAAAGGGAATCATGTAATGCACACTGTATCACTTCTTTCATTCAGCATAATGATTTTGAGATTGCCCCATGCTGTTGCTGTATCAGCAATATATTCCTTTTTATTGCTGAGTCATATTTTATCATATGGATATGCCACCTTTATTTATCCAATCACCTGTTGATGGACATTTGGGTTTCCATCATGGGGCTAATTACAAGTAAAGCTGCTGTAAACATTGGTATTCAAGTTTTGGGTTTTTTTTTTTTTTAATATTTTATTTATTTCTAGGAGAGAGAGAGAGAGAGAGAGACAGCGTGAGCAGGGGAGGGTCAGAGAGAGGGGGAGTCACAGACTGAAACAGGCTCCAGGCTCTGAGCTGACAGCACAGAGCCCGACGCGGGGCTCGAACCCATGAACCGCGAGATCATGACCTAAGCGAAAGTCGGATGTTTAACCGACAAAGCCACCCAGGCGCCCCAGTATTCAAGTTTTTGTATGGACCTATGTTATTTCTCCTCAGTGAATACATAGTTAATACATGAAAAAGCTGGGTCATATCATAAGTACATATTTAACCTTTTTATAAAACTGCCAAATTATTTTCAAAGTGATTATAGCAGTTTTAATTCCCACCAGTGTTTAAGAGTTCCAGCTGTATTACATGATCACTAACATCTGGTATTTTCAGTCTTTCTATTTTTATCCATTCTGATGGATATGTAGTGGGATCTTATTTAGATTTCTCTCATAAGTAAAGATGTTAAATACTTTTTTGAGCTTATTTGCCATTTATCTTCTGTAAAATATCTGTTCAGATATCTTACACTTCTTACAGAGTTGTTGGACTTCTTGGTGGGTCTTACCAGCTCTTCATAAATTCTGGATGCGAATCCTTTGTTAGATGTATCTACTGTGAATATTTACTGCAGTCTGTGGCTTACTCTTTCCTTTCCCTTAGAAAACATTTCTGGTTTTGATACAATCTGACTTATCAATGTTTCCTTAATGGCTCATGCTTTTTGTATCCTCAGAAATATTTGCCTATCAGAAGATTACAAATATTATTACTGATTTTTTTCTAGGAGTTTTATAGTTTTGACATTTATATGTAACAACCTGAGCTAATTTGGAAGAATAGTAGAAGATAAAGGATACTATTCATTTTGCTTTTATATTGATATCCAGTTTCTCTGGTACTATTTATTTTTCCCATTGGACTGAGTTGGTCAATTTGTCACGAATTATTTGATCATATGTATGTTGTTCTATTTCTGGACTCCATTCATTCAGTTGATCTGTGCTGATATCTTTAACCATCACCACACTATCTTGATTACAGTAGATTCCCCCAAACCCAGTCAAGCTTTCAGGTGACTGAAGCCTAGGCCAACCTTGACCATTATTACCTTATGAGAGACCCAGAGCCACGACTGCCGAGCTAAACCACTCCCAAATCTCATGCCTATAGAGTGAGGGCAATTAGGGTAGAAAAGGCCACTTAGAAGTCACTGGGACGGGCTCTGTCTACCTAAGTGAACCAAAAGTGATTCACATTCCAAAAGGGATTGCAGAGATTAATGTCACCATCAAGGACTTCAAAGACGTCAGAGTGGTGATCATACCCCCATTCATTTACCCATTGGGCCTGGGCAGAAAACATGAAATTCAGAAGATGATAATGATTACCATAAACTTAATCAAGTTATGACTCCAATTTCGGTTGCTTTTCCAAATGTGGTTTCTTTGCTGAAGGGAATCAACACAACCTCAGGCATCCACTATGCAGCTATTAATCTGACAAATACAGGACATGCCCCAAGGAGCCCTGTAAGACTCCCGTGTTCTGTGATTTAAACTCATGAAAAACTACAGCAATCCAATGTGGGAAGGACTCAATGTCCCAAACCCTTTAGAAAGAAGTTGTGAGTTCTCCCACAGGAAAGAAACCAGAGCTTGCTGAAGCCAAAGGAGACATGAGTCGGGCAGTTGAAGAAGGCAGTTGTATGTACTAGCCCTGACCACATGACTAGTTGCAGAAATGAGAACTGTAATAGTTATAACCATTTTCTCATTTTAATATTAATAATGTTTGTAGATATCAACAAAGGGTTTTCACCTGCTCTTCGGTTTGCCTCCCATCTATCATAAATTGTGTTAAAAATAGTTAGACTTTCTTTTTCAGTGTTACTGGATATCAAAAGGTATGACTTAGAAGAATGAGCATCACCCAAAAGTAGTAAAGAGGCTTTGCATCCGTCCTTGTGGAAAAGATCAGCATGTTTTCTTCTGTGCATGGGACACTTACAGTCTGTTAGGGGCAAGTCTGACTCTGGTTAAAGAGTTGGGGGGGGTGGCTGCCAAATTGACAAGGTGTGGACCGTGGTGGCTTTGCAACATATCGACCTACCTAGGCCATTTTCCCACAATTCCCTCCCCAGTGCCTTCACCATGATGGTAGAATGAAAGAGACATTTTGGACAAGCTTTGGAAGGTGACACTGAAGCAGCCACCATGTGCACACTGGGGGGTTTCTGTGACTCATTCATGTTTTTACTGATCTGCTGGCTCATCTCACTGAACTGGAGCACAGCTGGGTCTGCAAGTGCTCCTCCTGGCCCTGGGTCCTCCCTGAGCTTCCCCTCGCCCTCGCCCTAGCTACACATTTTCGTTCTGTGAGGCAGAGGCCGCCTGTCCCTGCAGAACATCCACAGTGTGGAGGGCGGAGCTGTTGAGAGACCAACCCGGGGTCCAGCTCACGCTCGAGGGTTCCACTCATTCACAGATTTCGAGTTTTGTCTCCTTTTTCTTCCACTTTATATCCACCTTTCCTTCCAACTGCCTGCCCTGCAAAAGCCAAGTCCAGCATCAGATAAGGTATGAAGATAATAGTTTACATTGACTGCTGGACTAGCACTTATAATTGTGTGATGTCAAATCCTTGTACTAATCCCTTTGTATAATATAATAAATACAAAAGATATAATATACATGTATATTTTACAACATATTTGTGTGTGATATATAACATATTAATATAATATAATTATAATATAATGATTACATTATTATCTTATAATTATTCTATCATTCTATAATTATAATACAATATAATATAATAATTATATAGTATATAATTATAGAATAATAATGTTAATGTTATATATTACATATAATAAATAATTATATGCAAGAATTACATTATACATTCTATAGAATTATACATAATTCTATAGAATTATAGACTGTAATATACATACATAATATAATATATGCATTATATATTATATAATATACATTTTATATACATTATATAGAATCATATATTATATTTTACACATTACATATCCTATAGTACATGTTATGTCATATGTAATACTAGTAAGTATTATATGATTAATAATTAATATATTAATACATCAAATATTTATCATATATATCTTAGTGGTTCCGCTTCTCTGATCAAACTTTAGTTGATACACTGCTTGAAATAAAAAGGAAATTACATTTCTCTAAACTACAATTTCAAGCAAGAGTTTGTGAATCTGGGCTGAAAAGTGCTTTTGCTAATGTTTCTGTAGCAAACAAGATAGTACAACTGCTCTCCCATTTCTTTATAGTCAGAATTGGCTTTAACACATGGTTTCTATTTCAAATTGTCATCTGCATAATTTATATTCCTATGCGTTATGCTGATCTTTAAGCATTTTCTGTGAACAGAGACGTTGACTCAACATTGTCATTAGTCCAGCCAATACACGTTGATGTTGGATTGCTTGAACTTGTGACTTGTTGATAAATTTCCAGAAGCAAGGTGATTACTTTCAGATACGGAATTGCAGATTCTGAGACGTGGGACCTCATTATGTCGTATCTTCTTTGTGCGGAAATGAGCTCCACGTTCCCACTGATTCTATGGAGCGAACTGCATGCAGATGGAAATCTGAATATGGTAATGTGTCTGGTCTCATAACCTTTTCTTTGAAACTTAGACATTGACACCTGAGGGCTAACCACCTGCAGCTACCCTCTATAACAGAACACAGAGCAGAAGAGCCACTGCTTTATATGTTATTTTAAAGTTTATTTATTTATTTTGAGAGGGAGAGAAAGTGCAAGCAGAGGAGACACACAGAGAGAGGAAGAGTGAGAGAGAGAGAGAGAGAGAGAGAGAGAGAGAGAATCCCAGATAGGCTCTGCACTGTCAGCACAGAGCCCCATGTGGGGCTCAAACTCACACACCATGAGATCATGACCTGAGCTGAAGTCAGACTCCTAACTAACTACTGACTGAGCCACCCAGGGGCCCCCAAAGCCGTATATTTTTACAGAGCTTTCCACACCATCACTATAAAAAAAAAATCGTTTAAAAACAAATGGGCATATTATTGCTTCTGGACATGGCACTGTCTTTGGCACACATTTCTCCCCACTAGTTTCCCTCCCTGGTGATAGGGAATAAAACGCCAGCTGGCGTGAACAAGACAACGTATTGGACAAGCTTATCACCCAGATATTGAGACCCAGAATACAGAGAGTCATCAGAAAACACTTGGGCTTTTACTAAATCATCTATAGATATGTTTCTTTTGTACCTGGGGGCAATTTCAGTGGGCTGTGTATTGTATTTTTAAGAACAGCATTCACTGGCACTTCTATCTGGCAAGAATTCTGGGTTTCAAATCCTTCTTGAATCTTGCCATTCTGAACTTTTTAGTATTTACCACCGCTCCTTTCTCAAAATAGATAAACCTCAGATTCCAGGATACAGAGTTGCATGATTCACTTTCCTCTCTCTGAACCTTCATTATTCTCTCCTGTGGGGAAGTTCCCATCACCTCTCTCCCACTCACACCCAGGCCCCAGGGCCCACTCAGTTCAAGTGCTTTTTTCAAGGACAAGAGCAAACGTCATCCATCTCCATAGGTCAACTACTGTTGGGCATTGAAATAACACACTTCGCCTTCTATCCCTAACTGTTTGCTCCCTAGCCTTATTTAACATCTAATGCTCTGTTGTTTTAATTAAAATATTAAGACTCTCTAAATGCTTTTTGGAAAACCTGCCATGAACAGGTCATAGCAACCTTCACGTTTATCAAAATGACCACATATGGGCTTCTAAAGTGATTCTCGAACTAACAGAAATACGCTTTCCAATCTGTCCTCTGAAAGAATCATTTTATGCTGCCATTACACAGATCTTTCTTCTTCTTTGCCAACTCCTTGTATTCTTCCTGCTTGATCAAAACCAAAACCAACTCATAACGTACAAACTATTTTTACTTCTTAGGGGATATTGGGTCCTAAACTGTCTGAATACTTACTTCATATGTTTACTTTGTGTGCATTTACACACCCCCAAAATAAGGTCAGCCTCAAATACATTTGTGGTTAAATTTAGAAGTCAAGGTTAGAAGTCAAGACCATGCTTATGGAGGGAAAGGAGTTAGTGACTAGAAAAGGGCTAAACACTGGGGGATGGGAGTGTTCTGATGCACTGTTTTAATTTATTGATATGGGTGCTAACTGGATGGGTATTTTCTGTTTGTGCAAATTTATCAAGATGTTTGACCATAATTTATCAACTTCTTTTTATAACTTAAAACTTGTACATGTTAAAAGCCAATCAGTCTACTTAAATCATTCTGAAATATGCCTGACTCTCAGTTTCTGCTCTCAGATTATCTTAACATCTTATTTACAAAGTGAGCAAATAAAAAACATACTGAGTCCATTATAAAAGATCTAAATCAATGATGACTTTTATCTTTAATTTACTCTATCACTACCATCACAAATATGTCTCTAGCCAGAAAAGCAATATTAATATTCTGTGAGCCCAAGTAATTTATCCTAGAGCTCTTCCCATTGATCAACTTCTCCAGAGGCGTCCATATCACATACTTCTGAGCAGGCATCTGATGAGGTCGCATTTGAATTTGCATTGTGGGTGACAAATAGCAGGCTCTTGTGTTGAACTGGAACAAAGCAGTGACTCCTATAATGAACACAATTCAAACAACTCACACAGGTGGTGTCATGTCCTTTCTGGCAACATGATTAATGGACCTCAGCCACTAGAGCCTACTCATCCTGGGGCTTCTTGAGATCAGAAAGAAATGGAAAGGTAATTAAGGATAAGATTTGTCATGAGGCCTTTTACAAACTCAAATGGACTTGCTAAACCTCTTAGGCGCACACGCACACACACACACACACAAACACACCGCATACACACACAAACACACACACGTACAGGCACACAATGTCTTTTTTGGAAAGAGTCACAATATTGCCAAGTAGCTGGAATAGGCCATGTGAAAAGCAGAGAACAGAATTAGACATGGAGAAAAGAATTAGAATGAGTAAACGCCTCAGTCCTAAATAGCCACTTTTTGTTGGACATCATCTTCTACTACTTCAATCGTATTCAGATTAAGAGGAAATATCCAGGCCAAGATTAGCTTTGCACAGAATCAGCTAAAATAGAATACACGAGCAGCAGAAAAGGATCACATCATACATTTCTTGTCACAGTACAGATGGACTCAATTCACCAAAGATTAGTGTTTATTGAATGCTTACTATGCACCAGGCCTTGTGCGAGTCTCACCCAAGAGAAACTAAAAGGAGTAAGACATTAGTCTGTGCCCCTCAGGACGTGGCAAATGTGTGATTAAATCTAGGATGTTAAGAGTAGGAGATTATCCTGGATTATCTAGGAGGGCAATAAATGCAACTACCTGTCTCTTGAGAAGACGGTCACATGCAGGAGAAGACAGACACAGAGGGCAATGTGAAGACAAAAAACCGAGACTCCTGATGGGTATCTGAAGCTTGCAGGAAAGGCATTTTTCCCTGGGGCCCGACAGGGAGGTTTCATATCATTTCACCTTCATTTCAGCTCGATGACACCGACTCCTGACTCAGGCTTCCAGAATTGTCAGAGAATAAATTTCTGTTTTTTAAGCCACCTCGTTGTGGTAAGTTGTTATAGTAATGAAAGAAAACTCATACAAGGTTCAGTTCCAACTTAAAGAGTAAATACCTAGCTACTTTGTTGAAATCTACCCATTCAGAAAGCAACAAAACCAAACAACAAAAAACGCTGAGACAGTCAACACAATGTTTCAAAGATTAGTTACAGAATAGATTTTTAATCCCAAAACCATGGACCAGAGCACGTTCCATGGGCGTCCAATGGTCACCCAGAAAAGTGGTCTAGAGCCTACAGTAATAATTCGTAACAACTTATTTAACCTTTCTTTTTAAAACAAATTTTTAATGTTTATTTACTTTTGAGAAAGAGACAGAGTGCAAGTTGGGGAGGACAAAGAGAGGTGAGGAGACACAGGATGTGACGCAGGCTCCAGGCTTCCAGCTGTGAGCACAGAGCCCCATGGGAGGCTCGAACTCACAAACTGCAAGATCATGACCTGAGCCAAAGCTGGACGCTAAACTGACAGCCAGACAGGCGCCCCTTTAAATTTTTTTAAAATGTTTATTTATTTTTGAGAGAGTTAACCTTTCACAGCCACCATTTCTTCATCTGTATAATAAAGGTAATAATCATTTCTATTGCAGGAATTAAACAAATGAATATATATAAAGCAGCTTGTAATGTGGTGGTTCCCTATGTGTTAGACACTCTTATTCTTTGTAAATATTTTTATTATTAGTATTCACTCCCCTTGCCCTCTGCAGCAAATGCCTTCCAAGAAAACAGCTACTCTTTCCAGGGAGCTATATCTAATGATAAATATTTAATGGTTACCAAAATTATATTGCAAAGATCTTTAAAAGAACAGTTAATACTGCAGTAGGGATGCTCACTGAGAGCAGATGGAAGACAGATGTTAGATGAACCTGAGGACATGGCAAACTTTGCACTGTTTGTTACATTCAATTTAAGTCGCGGAAAATATACTCCCAAACTGCAACTTGCCTTAACCAGGGATGGGTGCAAAAATGCATTCAAAGATCCTTTATTATTTTTATTTTATTTGTTATTTTTCCTTAGCTTGATTGAGAAACAATTGACATCTACTGTTGTATTCGTTCAAGGTATCCAATATAAAGATTTGATGAATGTATTAATTGAAAAACAATAACCATCATAAATTTTGTTAACATGCATCATTCAAGGATACTTTAAATGATATAAAAAGTTAGATAGGGAATAAGCCACATAGGATATATCTGCAATTTCCTTGACTAGTAGTTTGCAGATGAAGATGATTTGGTCAAGTGGTGAAACGCTATTATTCACTTAGTCATCAGTACAATATATAAACTGACATTACATTGTAAGAATCTTATCCCAAAACATTGTGGAGCTCCCAGAATATGGTCTTCAGTCTTTTCTTTGAATATCTTTGTCTCTAAAATACCTATTTGCTCAGGCGTGGTTCATCTTTGCCTGGTTAATGCAATCTCCATGACATGGTCACTTCCCTTCAAGGTCATCTGATAATCATAATCATGACTATAGAGTAATTCGAATCACAATTCCCTCCATATCAGTGAAGGATATTAATGCCAAAAAGGCAACCAAGAATTTATCATACATTCTGCTACTCCTAGATGATATCTGAGTGGAGTTTCCTTGTACCGGTTTGTTTTTATCTCTGCCAACTATGTGACTATTAAGTATTAAGAAAGCACATCCATCTGGCTTGTGAGATGGGAGATTCTAGAAGTTAAAATTTCTGCCTCACAGGGATCTTTGGTATAACTCTTCTCAATAACACTTGTCTGTTCTCTACAATCAAGTGTGCTCAAATACCAGACACTATGTTCTCTTGAAAATCATGGATCTCATCAGGGGTGTGCCTTCTGGATTGTTATGTGGGAGCAGATCAGGGACTCCAAAACTTACCAGTTCATGACCTTGGAAAACCTGCTCCTCTCATCTTCTTTCCTCATCTTTAAAATGCAAATTATGATGCTTCTTTGATTTCCTCCAAAACCTATTGAAGATGAAATGTGATGATAATGTATGTAAAAGATGTTTGAATATAAAACCCTCTACCAGCATAATCTGCTGTTGTTTGTCCTTATTATTTCCAGATTCTACCCAAGCATCATACTTAGGTCTCAGTGATGATGAAGCTAATATAGTGAATTCCTTGTCTATCACCTGTGCTTCGTACATTGATCTAATGATATCTGAGCTCAATGAATAAGTCGGCTTGACCTTCTTCCTTGTTTTCACTTTTGATTTGCTAGAATGTCCTCTACTGTGATTGTTTGGCTGGATCGTTTATTTTAATTCACACGGATTTTCTGGACATTTGTAACTCTGACCGAGATAATAGCCATCTTGATCCAGGGCAAATTCCTGCCAGATTCTATTTGACATGAGTGAGTCCAATATGCATATTGTTATATAAAGTGTGGTCTGCTCCCTTTAAAAACTTTAAGCCAAATGGAAAAACAGGAGGAACTCCCTCCTGCCCAAGGAATTTCTAAAATATGTTTCCCAACATTAAGCTTTCTCAAAGATATTCTGTTCTTGGTTTTTCCCAAATAGACAGTTAGCCAATTCCCATGGATGATGCTAGAGATCTGTCATGGATGGGAATGCAACCCATTTCATGAATAGATTTTATTTTCTTTTTTAGAGATATGTTAGATACTTTACATTAGGGTCTTCACTCTTGGTGGTGTACGTTCTATGGGTTTGGACAAAGCCATTTGTGAGGAGCAGGGAACAGAGAGATTCAATATCAATTTTCAACTACTCTTCCCTGAATGCTTGCAAACCTTACCTTCTCCTTCAGACCATTAGAAAACTTTGAAAATGAGCACAAATGCACTGTTCACATTTATTTCTCAGCTATGTAAACATGTTTACTTGATAACACAAAAGAATCTAAAAGGATGGTGCTTAATCACTGACAGGTAGCCCATACATCTTCTACATTTTACTTTAAATTGAAGGAATGATTCTTGCAGTAAAGGGAAGATTTCCATGACAAGCTAAAATATGAGTGACATTCATTGCGTTGTGTGGAAAGTGTAATTTTCACTTTGCTCCTTTGCAAAAGTTTGAAGCTAGAAATTAAATAATACAAATTAAAAGCCTGTCATTTATTATTCATTCAGCTATAATTCAGCTATGAAGTCACTTACTTATGCTACAGTAAGTTCCAACTTGAGGAAAAGAGCTATTTTAGTTAATTGATTACTAAAGTGCTTTAAAAAATAGATTTTCATTAATTTATCTCAGATTATTTTTAGTAAGCAGTCAAATTATTTTAGTTTCTTGGGAAGATATATCTCATGAAATTGTATCACTTGAGTGTCATTTATATAATTGTCATTACTGATAATTACTTGTTCCAGAATGAATTAACTTTGAAAATGAATGCATGAACAATGTATATATGCTATATTTTCTAACTCTCTATATCAGTAAGTATATGCTAAGCATTTCATCAAATAATAATTTTATTTATTTAAATAACCTCTATACCAAATGTGGGGCTCAAACTCACACCCCCAAGATCATGAGTCACACGCTCTTCCAACATCCAGGTGCCCCGTCGAATTAATAATTTTAATTAGTCTAGTAACTATAGTTGCTTCTCCAATGAAATAAGAGTGTCTGATCATTTGTGCTGAGAATTCAGATGACTTTGAAGAATGAATGAAAGCGAATTTCCATTTGTTTTAAAAACAAAGCAACACATGTTTTTTCATTGTGATTTTTAAGTACATTGCTTCTTGATAGACAAGACTGAAACTAAACTCTTCTGAAATTATTTGAATTCTTTTTGATCTCCTAAATCCTGTAAATGATGTTGAATTAGAGATTTGGAGGAATTTTCCTAAGAATGAAAACATCCAACGAAGCTAAGATAATATATTGTATTAATATTCACAGTCTTTCTACTCTCTTCTGTCCCGCAAAATTATTTAATGTACAGGCATCTGGGTGGCTCCATCGGTTAAGTGTCTGACTTGGGCTCAGGTCACGATCTCACGGTTTGTGGGTTTGAGTCCCACTACTGGGCTCTGTTCTGACAGCTGGAGCCTGGAGCTTGCTTCAGATTCTGTGTCTCCCTCTCTCCCTGCCCCTCCCCTGCTCACATTCTCAATCGTTTCTCGGCCTTTTGGCTAAGATCAAGTGAATTTCGCTTCTCTCATCATTTGTAGTCACTATTCCTCTCTGCCTTTGTACCATCTCTGTATTCATTCACATTGCTGATGAAAGAGCTGAAGAAGGGCAAGAGATGGATTGAGCTCTGGCACTGACAATAGGGACTGTCTTCCACACAATGACATGAGTTCATTCTTTGTGTAGTTTTGTAAAATGTATACTAAACCTCTTCCGGGCCTAGACATAACTCCAAGTTCATACCTTTGTTTTAACTCTAGTTGTTGTGGAGGTGGTTGTTTGCTTTTTAAAATGTTTCCACATTAACTTTACAGGGAACTGATGGATTCTGACCTTCGTTCAGCTAGAGATACAGATACTCTCAAGAAATAAAATGATCACCTGTAACAGTTGGCAAACATGTGTTCTGTCCTTTAAAACACTCAAATACAAGTTGGACTACAACATGAGATCACATCAGGAAGGCACAGAAATATGAAAATCACTACTAATAACCTTTTATGATTAAACTTACAAAAGGAATAAGCAAAACATAACCATACTTCAATGTTGACTCAAGTTCATGTTGATCCTGCCTTGATTTTCTAAATATTTATGTGGAATCTTCTCCTACTACTCTCTCATGCTGCTACAGAGAGTATTGGAATCCAGTTACGTGGGTCCGTGCCATACTCAAATGTTCAGACTCTGTCCACTGAAACAATGAAGGATTTTTACGGAAAGCAATGATACGATCAGATACATATTTTTTTTTAATCACTGGAAATACTGTGGTGAATTAATTTAAGTAGCAAACTACAGGCAAACATTTCATCCTCGTTCCCTACTCCCCGCCCCCTGCAAAAAAAAACTTTTAAACAACTCTTTGATTGATTCATTAACTCAACAAATGTTTGCTGAGTACCTATTCGGATGCATTACAAAGTGGTTTCCTTTCAAGAAAGTCCTGGTATTTCATAATAGTTCCGCTGTCTTTTTTTAGAAAGAATAAAGACAGACTTGTTATTTTTGGTAGCCAATCAACACATTTTTTTATGGTGTTCTTGGCATGGTGCCACATAATATAAAGGGCTAAATATAAACCACATCCAGCAATAAATGATGAGGGCTTACTTGAGGGCAGAGACAAAAAAGAAGAAGGAATGTGGGCATAAGGAATTCTCTTCAGCATTCGTGGAGTGCGCAGATGATGACAAGAGTTTGGAACCTGATCCTTTGTGCTGGGATTTGAGTCTGCTGGCCTACCTGGAATATTCTGGGTGAGCCAATAGCCTCAGACTCACGTGCATCAAAATGATGGGATGGGACTAAGCTCTACTATACCCATAGCTCTAAAGACTCTATGAGCCCATGACTTTATCTTAATTACGATTACACTGTCTCTTACAAAAAATCTGAAGAATTCGAGAATCGACCTCAATCCCCATTAGAAGAAAAGGGGTCATTTTGCTGGTGTTCAGCTACAATTTTAAAATAGCCTTGTGACCTTGCTCGTAACAAGGAACTAAAGTGAGCGATGGGTGCCATGTGCAGTTTATGCAAAACTTCACTCACATTTTAAATAAATCAGAGGTAATTTTCCAACACAATTTGAAGCCTTAAAGAGGCAATCTTATTCATGAAATTTCCTTTAATTTTGGTTATAGCCTACAACAACAATTAAAGGCAGGTGCATAGGATTTACTATTTATGGCACATTTTCAGGTTGGCCTCTCATTGAAATCCCATGTATTTTTTTCTCAGATCCAGAAAGACAGTCCATGTGAAAGAAGCTATTGTTCCTTGATACTTACTCAGCAGTTCTTTATATAGTATTGCTTCTATGTCCTGTGATGTAACAATTAAAAATTTTTTTAAATAGAAACAGCAAATAAACACAGGTGGAGGGGTTACTAAATATACAGTCTGTAGATTTGTAATTTGTGAGTGCAATTGTACAACACGTTAATATTTCCTTTTCACACAGAGGTGTCACTAATTATTTTTAAAGTGTTGTTTCAACCAAAAAATAATAAGTTGTTCTTCCCTTTAAGAGCCATGAGCTCCTCATTCCCCCGTAGTAACACGAAGTAATGTCATAGTTAATGTGTGCTCCTCCATTTTGGAACTAGAAAACCAGCTCAATAAGTCAGTAGCTGAATGGAGAGGTGAAAAGCAATGGACAAAGTGCGTGGGGATGGGGGGGGCGGGTGAGGAAGTTGATGAAACCAGATTAGGAGAAATAAAACTGTCCCCTGATCATTTGTATAGAGAAGTTGTTACCAAAAATAATGGTTTTATTTATCCCCCTATAAAATTAGTTTGTATTCTTTTTATGATGGTCTGTAAGACTGTTTGTCCAAGGGTCTTGTTTCAGATAGGAAGAATGGAGAATGGCCTTCCTTTTCAATTTGCCTTTAAACTTGTGAAACAAAGGAGACGAGACCAGCTTCACATGAAGGTGGCGGGAAGAAGATGACCAGCACTTTCAATTTTAGTTCATAATCATTTAAAAGCTGAATAAATCTAAATATGATTTATAGTGGAGGGGGGACCCTCTAGCCAATAAGTACTCTCTGCAGTGAAAATAACTAGATTCACAGTGAGTACATACTAACTCAGTTTTTCATGTTCTCTTTTCCTCAGACGTAGTTTCAAAAGAATTTGGACAGTCAGCTCAAGACCTTTAAGCCCCAGTCCTCTGGAAAATGAAGACAACATGAATAGGTTGGTCATGGATTGGCCTCTGCGTGGCTGCTGAGGCAAGGCCCACAGAAATGTATATACTAGGGAACTAAGAAGCTTCGCAGTCAGATGCCCAGAGAAACTCACTGACGCGCTAAGAAAAGGTCAGCATCTGAAAATACCACAGAAGAGACAATTGCATTTAGTGTTTCCAATTCTACCCCGCAAGAATACAAAAGATGGTTCTAATCCCCAGTAGGTATCAGTCCTCATGGTTATTACCATGGGAAGAAGTGTCTTTTACCAGTACTGACACAAAGGGGACTCCATTCCAATGACCTGCCTGGAGCTCAAATGCTACCTGGATGCCTTCTGAACCCAGACAACAGGTGGGAGAATGGATGGAAGCCACCACCTCTCATCCATCATTGTAATTTTACCCAAGTGTCTGGAGAGCTAGAGTCTTCCCCTGGAGATACTTCATGTAGGAAAAGGCCAAACAAATCTCCTGGAGTATGGATTTGATTTGGAGAATTAGAGAGCAAACCACAGATAGAGAGAGAGAGAGAGGAACATTAGTAACCATGGCAGTTTCCTCGCCCTTCCCGGCGCTTGGTCTTGCCTCATTTTCACCCACGCTACTGGAAATGACATGGGCTTTAGTGCCAAATGGATCTTGGTTTAAATCCCAGTACAGTATTTAGTAGGCACGCAGTTCAAGATAAGTCACTCTCAGAGCTTAATTTCCCTCATCTGTAACGTTGGCACAATCCAGAATCATACTGGTTACTATATGAAAGTACCTAGCATGAAGCCCAGTTATATAGATGTGGTACCACAGCACTTGGCTTCTACCTACTGATGCTACAATTCCTACCTGAACTATCTGTCCCCAAAGCCAGGACCTGGTTGCTTGGATATGATCTCTCTTATATTCAGAGCTTTACTTTCTTGAAGGAACTTTGATTAATATAAGACTCTTCTGTTCTTAAAATTTAGTTTTGCACAATGAAACTTAGATTACTTGGATTTGCTTGTGTTTGTTTGTTTGGGAAGCAATCTTTACTATAGTCTCAGGGAACCAAACTGTGACACTAGTCAGTAACTTTCATAAAGATAACAAAACTCAAAAGGAAATTTAAAAGTTTAAGTTATGCATGGGGCCCCTGGCTGGCTCAGTCAGTTGTGTCCGACTCTTAGTTTTGGCTCAGGTCATGATCTCACAGCTTGTGGGTTCAAGTCTCGCATAGAGCTCTGCACTGTCAGATGCTTGGGATTCACTCTCTCTCTCTGCCCCTCCCCTGCTTGTGATCTCTCCCTCTCTCAAAATAAATAAATGAACTTAAAAAAATGAGTGGGGGAGAAGCAGGGAGAGAGGGAGACACAGAATCTGAAGCAAGCTCCAGGCTCCAGCTGTCAGAACAGAGCCCAGAACTTAAAAAAATGTTTATGTCATGCAAAAATGACACAAATCAGCTCAGCTCTCAGGGAAATTTCAGATCTCTGAATACATTTCACAGGGTTTGTCTCAGTTCCATATAATGTCTGGGAACTTCACAAAAACAAACAGGCTTCACTTGTTTTGATTATGTCTTTTGATCGAGACTCTGTTGCAATTACTATCTTCTCCCTGAGGTTTTACTCTCATTTTATGGGAATGGATTCACACTTCACAGTGTTCATAGGGGTAGTCCCACTTGAACACTTTACCAAAGGTTCCTGTTCCTGCTAGCAGAAGGAGATTAGTATTGTACTTATGATTTCTGTAGAAGAGTTATTGGAGACTCAGAGTTTGCACTCATTAAAATAATTAAGTGTGATAAACATGAACCATATTACTGAACATGATTTTGAAAAGAGAATTCCTACCTAGAATCTGGTACTCCTTTCACTAATACTTCATTGTTCTGATTGTCATTCCGACCCTATAGTATTTATGTAAAGAAATTACCAGAATTTTAAAAATACATACATATGACTGTCCCTTGAGAGGGAAGGTAAAAGACAAATGAAAGCATTTAATGAAAATAAGCAGGGGAAGCCTGGGTGGCTCAGTCGTTTAAGTGTTAAGTCATGACTGACTTTGGCTCAGGTCATGATCTCATGGTTCATGAGTTCAAGCCCCACATCAGGCTCTGTGCTGACAGCTAGCTCAGAGCCTAGAGCCTGCTTCAGATTCTGTATCTCCCTCTCTCTCTGACCCTCCCCTGCTCATGCTGTGTCTCTCCCTCAGAAATAAATAAAAAACATTTAAAAAATTAAAGAAAATAAGCAGGATATCTCTGGCCAAGTTAAATGATCTGGTGGCTCCTGGTACACCAGTCTACCAAGGGAATTGTAAAGTACAAGAGAAGAAACTCCATCTCTTCCCAAATGAGCACCCTCACCTGATGCCCTGGGGCTCTAACCCGGGGCTCTAACCTCAGCTAAGAGCCACCTTTCCAGCCTCACACTTTTGTCCCACTGCTGTATGGGGCGCTGATGAGGAGAGAGCCACCTGCTTCTCTCACCTCTCCACTTGCCTCAACCCAAATGCCCTCTACTCCTCCTTCAGCAGCTCCTACTCCCATGTAGGGGTGTAGGGGCGAGTGCTAGATGCCCAGCTTGCAAAATGCAGTTTACTCCTGCTGCACCTCTCCCCCTGCACCAATGTTCAGTTCAAGACTGACATTTTCTTCCTGATGCTAAATGCACCACTCACACAAGAGATTTCCATTCAGTCCCTGTGCTGGGGGTCCTTCAGAGCCCCCAGTGAGGATTAATATAGATAAGAGAAGCCAAGATAGGCATATTTCACCAACTTGCACTTTCTGGAATCTGGGTCCTGAATTTGGGGCATGCTCTTGGGCCACGATATCAAACTGAATGTTCTCAGAAGCCAGGAGCTCACCAAGCAAAAGAAAGGAAGTAGAGCCCCTCCCAGGACAATATCTCCCAGTGAAAGTGCAAGTAGGATAAGAAGGGAGAAGGCTTTCTCTCTTTTAAATCTTTGCTCCTGTGTTCATTCTGGGGCTGGGAGAGGGGACACTCACTCCGAAGTAGCAGGGTCCTAGGGGAAACATGACGATGATAAAATGTCACAAGATTCTATAAGCCAGCGGGCATGTGTTTCCTGAAGCCCAGAGTCTCCAAGTGTCAAGGTTGGATGGGTCCTCCAGCAGGTTCCAAAGGGTAGAGTCAAGGGCAAGCCTGGCTCAGACCGTCTCAGCCTTGCACTTGCAGGCCCCCCGCACCTCTCATAACGAGGCGATGATTTGTCATCTTTCTTGCCTTCTCTAAGCTCCCTTTCCGGGCATGACTGTGATGTCCCCGCGGTTGGCCGCTCTTCAAACCTGCTTCCCACAGGCCACTCATCGAGGGCGGAGAAGCCTCTTGAGCTGTCACCACACTCCATGGTGGGGACGGGGTTGTCATTTGTGTTTTTTAAAAAACGAGAGGAGTCAACTCTGCTTGGACACATCGGGGAGCTCCTGCTCCCCTGAACTCAGCGTGCACTCTGTGGTCCAACCGGATGGTACATGGTGCCCCTCTCCTCTCCAAGCCCCATCCTTTAACCCGCATCCTGATTTCCACTGTAACCCATGGTGCTTTTTGGAAAGATCCAGAAAAAAGCGGAAGCTTTAAACACAGGAAGAAACTTTTAACAAAGAATACATAATACAAGTCATGAAATCACGTCTCCCTTGGAAGATTTTGGGGCTACACATTCAAGAACGCCCTGTCGCTATCTGCATACTGCTCTTCTGGTTGAAATCACAACTAAGAAAAGTGCTCCATCGTAGAGTATTCTAGTCTATTCTGTGCTGACAGCTCAGAGCCTGGAGCCTGTCTTCGGATTCTGTGTCTCCCCCTCTCTCTGACCCTCCCCTGCTCACGCTGTCCCTCTCTCTCTCAGAAATAAAATAAAATATTTAAAAAATAAATAAATAAATAAATAAATAAATAAATAAATAAAAGTAGACCTCTTTTAAAAGAGAAAACTAATAGCAACAATAACAACAATAAAAATTGTTATATAGCTTGGTTTCCTCTGAATACAGAAGGTGAGGGAAGGACTTGGGTGCACGTGGTTCCCGAAGAGAGTGATCAGGGACCGGGAGCAGAGTGACAGAAGCAAGGAGGAAGGCCACCAGAGGGTCCAGGGGTGGGCGCGACGGCCATTGGCCCAGGTCCTCAGAATTCTGCACCTCACAGCCATCTCTTCAAGAGACGGGAGGCCAGGGTGTTTATCTACCAACTCGAACCCACTCAGAAGCAGGACTGTGAACAACCGCACAGCACATCCTGCTGGGGCTGGGTTTCCACAGCTTTGGGGGTAACCCTGAAGCACACAGTGAAAAGATAAGGCTGCCAGGTTCCGGGGACTCGTCCACACAGCGACAGCTGAAGTCAGAGGGGGGCAGAGGGGCCGCGCCTGGTTGCCCACCTGCTTCAGCGGGTCAGGTGTGCCCCTCCCTGGATTCAGATCTGAGCAACAGAGTGCCCTCCGGGGCTCTACCCTGATGCCACCTCACCGTCCCTCCCCTCACCCGCACCTACTATAATCTTCACACACACACACACACACACACACGCTCCTTTGTAAATTGCAATTATATTAAATGTATAGATTAACTGGGGAGAAGCCATGTGTTTGCAGTCTTTGTTTCTGGGAATATTTTTTCGCTCCATTTAGTCAAGTCTTTTTTTGATTATCATTGTGGTACAATTCCCTTAAGACCCACAGCAGTGACTCAAGCACTGAGCGTGCTCCACACCTGTTGGTTAAGGAATCAGTGCCCACCCCACCCCACCCCCGCCGTGTCCTCNNNNTTCATTAGATTCATATTAATCCTAAAGCCCCTGATTTCTATTGCTAGGGGACTATGTGACACTTTTATAAGAAATGGAAGAATCTTCAACTTCAAGGACAAGATGACCTTTCAGTTTAAAAACGTGTGTGTTAGGGGCACCTGCGTGGCTTGGGCTGTTGAGTGTCTGACTTCGGACTTGGTCATGATCTCACAGCTCGGGAGTTCAAGCCCCGCGCGGGGCTCTGTGCTGACAGCTCAGAGTCTGGAGCCTGCTTCAGATTCTGTGTCTCTCTCCTTCTCTCTCTATGCCCCTCCCCCGCTAGTGCTCTGTCTCTCTCTCCAAAATAAACTTAAAAAAATAATAAAATAAATAAATAAAAAGTGTCTTATGACATGATATAGATATATACTTATTATATAGATATATAAATTAGATTATGTGGATATAAAAATCTGTCTCCCTGCAGAGCCACATTGCAAGTAACATAAGGCAAAGAGAAGAGTGTGAGACCGCAGCAAGGCAAAGGTGACCCTGCAGGACTCGGGACAGAGCGGAGGGACTCACGGAGAGGTGACATCTCACCGCCCTCCCACGGTAGGGCTCAGTGCACAGGCAACATTCAGCAGAACATGACCGACAGAAGCAAAGTTTTTCACATTAATCAAACGATAAATCACAAGCAGTGATAAACAGCTGCTTGAGTGCTCAAAACAAAAGGAGCTTTCTGGAAGCCCAGGGCCCTGACGAGACAAGGGCGTGGAGCTCACGCAATGGGACAGAGAAGGTGGGCCGAAAAAAGATCCCTGGGCCTAGAGGAAGCGTTCAGACCTGCACAGGGCCAACAGAAATTCAATGTAAGCCATTATTTGTTCTCAAAAATACCAGAGAGGAAAAAACTCATGAAAACAACAGACTCAGGAAAATCCTACAATCAACAGGTAAAAAGTAATGGTGACTTGAGTGAGCAGCCTAGGGCAGGAATAAGTGATATAAAGCCCTCAGCACAGCACCCTGTAATTACTTATAGTCTTAGCTTCTGATGTCCGTTTCAGTCTTCCCAACTGGGACCCTCGTCCCCAGCACAAGGAGCGTGTCTTTGGTTTCTTTGTATCCCCCCAGATCCGGCCGGATGGTGCCCGTAACTGGCCTCACCCCTGCACTGTAGCCTCCACCCCTCAGCTGGGGCTGCTGCCTCTCCGCCGACCGGCTCAGCCCGCCCTCGACCCCGCTGTGCCCAGCCACTCAGAGGACCATCTTAGGGCTTATTGCAGCCAGCTCTCCCCCACACCCTTTTAAAGTACAAAGAAACCTAGACATCGTGGTCACGTCACTAAGCCAAATTTAGTATAGTGATATAGAAGGACTTACTACCTATGATTTCATGTACACATCTTGCAAAAAATTTTAGAAGGCACTTTTTTTTTTTTTGAGAGACAGAAAGAGAGAGAGAATGCAAGTGGGGTGGGAGCAGAGGGGGAGGGAGAGAATTGTAAGCAGTCTCCACATCTAACACAGAGCCCGATTTGGGGTTCGATCTTACCACCATGAGATTATGACCTAAGCCCAAACCAAGAGTTGGTCACTTAACTCACTGAGCCACCCAGGCACCCTGAGAAGACCTTTTTAAAAAGTGAACCTCCCTTGAAATTTCTTCATTATTACTTGCCTAGTAATTTTAATTATTGTCAATATCTATCCTTCTTGACTGTCCACATTTGAATACTTAGTTCTCATTGCTGTGGAATGTGTCATTTTAACAAAGAAGGGAAGTTTCATTTCATCTCTAATCCCGTGCCTCTAGAATCCTAGGAAAAAGAAAGGGGCACTTAAGTTGAAAGCTGTTTTCTCATTTCTCAGGAATTAGGGAGCTCTTTTCACTTGAGTAGGATCAATAGGTCCAAGCAAAAGGACTAATAATAAACCAAATATAGGTATTTATTTTCAGTTTATATTCTAATAATTATGGAAACAAAAAACGATGTTACTTCAACTTGCAAAGTACATGGTTAGTAAATATCGATGATTCATTCATTCATTCCAAAAATACTTACTAAAGGAGCGCCTGGGTGGCTTAGTCGGTTAAGCGTCCGACTTTCGCTTAGGTCATGATCTCCCGGTTCGTGGGCTCGAGCCCTGCGTTGGGCTCTGTGCTGACAGCTCAGAGCCTGGAGCCTGTTTCAGAGTCTGTGACTCCCTCTCTCTCTGACCCTCCCCTGCTCACGCTGTCTCTCTCTCTCCTAGAAATAAATAAAAAATATTAAAAAAAATACTTACTAGGGCCATGTTATGTTTCATGTGTTATCTAACATAATAGATATAAAATCTTAAAAGGCATCTTTGCCCATTATTTCCCTTGGCAAACACTGGGACACAGGAGTGAATAAGACCCTGGTACTGTCAGAGAACAAACAAGAATAATAGAACCAGTTAGGTGCTGTGTTAAAGATGGGGGCACAGGCATTAGATTGGCCTGAAATTTGCTGCCTATCCCCCCTGAAAACAGCTGGAGAAACCCCTCTTCCTGTGGTCAGACTGGGAGACCTCCCCTCCAAACCTCCCAAGAGTTTACCTAACACAAGTGGGGCTGCCCCACAAAAGGCCAAGACTCAAGAGAAGAGTTTTGATTAGAAGGGAATTGGAGCTTTCTTGAGGAGGCCAGCAATCCAGGGACAAGATGGACTAGAGGTTTCTGCCTGGCCCAGAGAGTTTTAGAGGGGTTTAATCGGTTCAGAGAGTGCAGTCATCTGTGACGTTTCTTCATTGCCTGCAGACTCAGTGATGTCAGCTACTGAATTGTCTCAGTGCGCAGGGGTTGTGCAAGAAGGTCTGGTTCCTCGGTATCTGAGAGTTTCTCAAGAGTGATCTGTTCTTTCCAAAAAGGAGGCCAAGATCTACAGGTGCACAAAGGGAGGTCAGTAAAGTCATTTGCATTGACCTTAGAAAAGAAAAGCATTTTGCTACAAGATTGTGAGGCTAATCAGACAGCGGAGGTGGCTTCAAACAGACTTGCTGGCTTTTGTGGCCATGGGAAAGTTCTAGTCCTTGAATCCCCAAGGCCAGTGGTCTGCAACTCTCAAAGAAAGTATATTCGTTCTATTACAAATGAAGGGCCTTAGGTCAGCAAGCAAGGAATGTGTTAACTTGAAGCAAGTTAACCCTTAAGACTGGCTGGAGAGCTATTATAAGGGCAGCTAGGGAGCTCCGTCCACTCCTATGTCCATTCCCCTCCAGTGCCATCTCCATGATCCTACCATTTTCTTGCCCCCCTTACTGCTTACCGACTCCATTCTTTAAAAAAAAACATTTTTAAGGTTTATTTATTTATTTTGAGAGAGAAAGAGCAAGCATGTACACATGAGCAAGTGGGAAGGGACAGAGAAAGAGAGGGAGAGAGAGAGAATCCCAAGTAGACTCCACACTGTCAGCGCAGAGCCCGGTGCAGAGTTCGAACTCAGGAACTGTGAGATCATGACATAAGCTGAAAACAGGAGTCAGACATTTAACCAACTTGTGCCACCCGGAGGTCTCCCAACTCCATTCTTATTTGTGATTTCTTTTTTTAAAGTCTCACAACAATACTGTGAAGTTGATGTTAAACCCATTTTATAGGTGAGGAAACATATAAGTGAGGTTCCGAAAGACCGTAAATTGTCCAAAGATATGCAGCTTTTCCACACCTCCCCAAAGGGACGGACCCATCATTAATGTCTGATGCCTTGGGGAATGATGGAGGCTGAGTCCTAGACCCACATCGGGGTTTGAATCCCGGATCAAGAGTTTAAGGGAAGTGCCTCTAGGCAAGTTATGAGTCTCCTTAAACTATAGCCCCTCTAGATATAACATGGATATAGTATTTACTTTAAATAATATCTACTTTAAGGGATTAAATCAGATGATCCCGCTAAGTTGTCTAACCCAGTGTTTAACACAGAGTAGCATTCAGTAGATGTTAGCTGTTGGTATTGTCATTAGTATCTTTATTTTCTTTAATGTTTATTTATTTTTGAGAGAGAGAAAGAGAACAAGCAGGGGAAAGGCAGAGGGAGAAGGGGACAGAGGATGCAAAGCAAGCTCTGCATTAACAGCAGAACGCTCCATGCAGGGCTTGAACTCACAAACCATGAGATCACAACCTGAACCAAAGTCAAGAGTCAGATGCTTAACTGACTCAGCCACCCAGGTGTCCCAATCATTCATATTCTTAAATCCTCTCTGCGTAAACTGTGGTTCCCAGTACTGCCCTGTCACCACCGAGGCTCAGTTCTGACAAACGCAACGGGTCACAGGCCATATATAATCAATAAATCTCCATTGACTGAGTCGGTGCCTCCACCTCGAGGACATGGAGTGATGCAGCTACAGTAAGTGCTGCTCACTTTGCACTGCTCCTCCCTCCAAGTACCACCCTGGAAATTACTCTACAGGCAACAATGGAAAGATTCTGAAAGCTGGGACGAGGAAGTCAGCCTGGCTGAGATGAGCAACGACTGGGTGAGTTTCCCTTTATTCTCCCATATGCCCTCAGGACTTGGTGCCATACTGTCTTGCAGCCCAGAACCACTGACAGTGGTAGAAGAAAGAGGAAAAGAGAAAGAGAAAGAAAGGAGGGAAAAATAGGCAAAGGAAGAAGGGAAGGAAGGAAGGAAGGAAGGAAGGAAGGAAGGAAGGAAGGAAGGAAGAAAGGAAGGAAGGAAGGAAGGAAAGAAAAGGGAAAAAGAGAGAGAGGGAGGGAGGAAGAAAGAAGGAAAGATGGAAATAGGAAAGTACAGACCAATAACTCTCATAAACTTAGAAGCAATAATCCTTAACAAAATTTTAACAAGTTGAATCTGACAATGCTTAAAAAGAATGCTATACCACGATCAGGAAGGTTTATTCCAGGTATGCAAGGCTGGTTCAATATCCAAAAATCAATCAATGCAATTCACCATATCAACATGCTAAAGTAGAAAAATCATATGATCATATCAATTGACAGAATAACTCAACAAAATTCAATATTCGTTCATGATTAAAAACTCCCAGCAAAACAGGATAGAGGGGAAATCTCACGGCCTTATAAACAACGTCCACAAAACAACCTACCGCTAACATCATAGTTAATTGTGAAAGATAGAATGGTTTTTCTCTAATATCTGGAACAAAGCAGGATGCCTGCTGTCATCACCCTTACCCCACATTGTACTAGAAGTTCTAGCCATGGCATTAAGGCAAGGAAAAGGAAGAAAAAGCATATTAATTGGAAAAGAAGAAATCAGTTGTCTTTTTGTATATGACGTAATCAGCTACGCAGAAAATCCCAAGCAATATACAAACTAACTCCTAGGATTAATAAACAAGCTCAATAATGCCGTGGTATGCAATATCAGCCCACAAAAGTCAATTTTATTTCTATATAATGACAGTGAACAACTGAAAATAAATAAAAAATACAATACTATTTATATTGGCTTCAAAGAAAATGAAATAATTAGTGATTGAGAGGTCATAAGGCAAGCTGACAGGCCGCAAACACACTCCCCCCCCCAAAAAAAAACAGGTGGGATATGTCTGATATTCCTGGGGCACTCCCAGCTGCCCAAGAACAAGGAAAAGGGTAAACAAATGGTTAACTGATAGAGATCACAGTCTTGCAGAACATAAGTCTCCTTTACCCCTCCATAGTGCTGTGGGAAACAAAGGCAGAAGAAAATGGCAGAGAGAACCGCAGCCCATTGACAACAATGTGAGGCTGGCAAAGTAAAATGTTTCTCTAGGAACTCCCTCCCGTATTAATGCTAATGCTTTGCTAGAGGGCAAACAACCCTAGCTTGACAATAGCTAGGCCTTCCATACCCTGGGAATCTTCTTTACCATATGAAAATCTCACTAGAAACTTCCCCTGGGCTTTACCTCACCCCCAACCACGTGGTATAAAACCAGTCTCTCTTTTTGGTCACAGGGCAGCTCTTCCTACCCACAGGTCCTGTCCCTGTGCTTCAATAAAATCACCTTTTTGCACCAAAGACGTCTTCAGGAATTCTTTCTTGGTCATCAGCTCTGGACCCCACCAACTCTACTGTCACCCCAACAACCTCATCACTTAGGCATATGTTTTTAAAAATATGTACAGGATCTGTATGCCAAAAATTATAAGACGCTGATGGGAAAAAACAAAATGAAAGAAGCCCTAAATATTTGGAAAGATATGCCACGTCCTTGGGCAGGAAATCTTAAAGTTGTAAAGATGTCAAATCTTCCCAGAGTGATCTATAGATTCAATGCAACTCCCATCAAAATATCAGCAAGTTGTTTTATAGACAAACAAGCTTATTCTAAAGTTTATAAGGAAGGGAAAAAGCCTTAGAATGGCCAACACAAATTTTAAAAAGAAGAATAAAGTGGAATGAATCACTCGTTTTGATGTTGAGGCTCATTATACAGTGACAGCAATCAAAACGATGTGTTGATGGTGACGAATTAGACACACAGGTCCCTGGAACAAAATAGAGAATTCAGAAACAGATCCACGCAAATATGTCCAATTGATTTTTGACAATGGAGTGAAAGCAATTCATTGCAAGAAGTAAAGCCTTCACAATAGGACATTCATAGGCAACAAAAAAATATTTAAAAAGAACTTTCCCTAAACAAAATAACTCAAAGTGGATCATAGACTCAAATGTGAAACATGACTCCATAAAACTTCTAGAAGAGAACATAATGAGAAAATCTTTAGAACCTAGGAGTAAGGAGAGAATTTTTCACCTTGACACCAAGTGAACACTTCATGAAAGGAAAACTTGGTAAGTTAGACCTTGTCAAAATTTAAAACTTTTGCTCTGGAAAAGATCCTATTAAGAGGATGAAAAGACAGGTTATAGACTGAGAGAAAATATTTGCAAATCACAGTTCCAACAGAAGACTAGTATCTAGAAGATGTAAAGAACTCTTGAAGTTCAAAATTAGGAAAACAAACAATCCAGTTAGAAAATGGGTTAAAGACCAAAAATGATATCCAGATGGCAAATAGACATGAAAAGCTGTTCAACATCATTAGCCATTTATAAAACACAAATCAAAACCACACTGAGATATCACTAAAAATCTATCGAAAGTGCTAAAATAATTTTAAAAAATAGTATTAGAACTAAATGTTGGCAAGGATATGGAGAAACAATTCTGGATCACTCAGAATTGTAGCTGCTCTGAAAAGTTCAACAGTTTCTTTACAACAAAAATGGATTTATATGACCTATCGATTATACTCTTGGGCCTCTATCCCAGAGAAATGAAAACTTACTTTCATACGGAAATTCATACAAAAATATCCATCGCAAATGCTCTTCAGTGAACAAATGGATAAACAAACTGTGGTGCATCCCTACTGCAGAATACTACTCAGCTGTAAAGAAGAAAAGCTCTTGATGGACACAACTTGGGTGAAACTGTATGTTATGCTGAAAGATAAAAGTCTCAAATGGATATGTACTGCATGGCTCCATTTATATAAACTTCATAAATTCATGTAATTATAAAAATAGAAAACACATTAGTGGTTGCCAGAGATTAGGAATGGGGGTGAAGGGGCCAAGTATGCTATAAAGGGGTAAAATGGAGGGGCTTTGTGCTGATGGTACAGTTACCCATCTTGTGCATGGTGATAAACACCTGAAGCGAATATGATGAAATCACACAGACACATATACCCACACACACGTATAACTGGTTAAATCTGAAAAATCTCAATGGATTGTGCCAATGCGAATTTCCCTGTTTTGATAGTATTGTGTGGTTAGGCAAGATGGTCCCAACAGGAGAGGCTAGATGAAATGTGCACAGGACCCCGGTAGCTTCCTTTGCCTTTCCCTGTGAATCTGTCCATTTTTTAAATTGAAGCTACAGGTCTCAATGGAGTATGAGAATTGGCACAATGAATTTCATGCACTTAAATTCTGAATAATGGAGCGATAACCAAGTGTTCCTTTGCATTATTACCTAGTGAAAAACACCCGGGATAAAAGGGAAATATGGGATTTTTTTTTAATGTGTAAAGCTTTGACAAGGGGAGCGAAGAGAAAACGTTTTTGAATTTAAAATTAAGTGACTGCATCCAGGCATGAGGGAAAACCTGCCAATTAGCTGATGTTGTTATATAATTAATATTGGTCTGAGAACTCCAAACATCAGCTATGTTCCTGAAAAGATGAGCCAGTTTTGATGGCTTTTGCACCTGTAATTACCAAATCCGAAGTGACCGCACACAATGACCAAGTTGGTGTTGCACAGTTTGAGTGGACAGGGAGTCCGCCTAGTCGCCCACTGTGAAATCATTTTGTTTCCCCACTGTTCACCCCGGCTTCATTTCCAGATGATGTGTTATGTCGACATTGCACCTCTGGGAACATAATTCAAAAAACTCTCAGTAGAGGATTTTTAAAGCAGTATCTTGTGGTTAAAGGAAATAAGTAGCAATAACATCTTTTCCCCACAGTAAGTAAGTGCTAAATAAGGGGAGAAAGATAAGGGCTAGGGTTTATAAATGTATTCATTCCACAGGCACTTGTTAAGGGAAGAATTGGGAACTGGAGGCTCAAAGAAGAATAAAAGATCGTCTCCACCTTCAAGGGCATCGATAGGGGTTAAAGGCAGGGCTATCCCAGTCAGTGCAATGGACTGAATTGTGTTCCTTCTCCCATAATTCATTAATTTCTCCCATTAATTTAATCTTTAACTCCCAGTGTGACCGTCTTTGGAAAGAGGACTTTGGGGAAGTAGTTCAGGTTAATTGAGATCATAAGGGTGGAGCCTTAATCCAAAGGGTCAGTGGCCTTACAAGAACAGGAAAAGGGAGAGGTGCCTCTTTTTCCAAGCAAGCACAAAGAAGAGGTCATGGGAGTCCACAGCAAGAAGGGGGCCACCTACCAGCCAAGAGAAGAGAAACTTACCTTGTTGGTACTTTGATCTCGGACTTCACGGCCTCCAGAACTGTAAGAAATAAATCTCTATTGTTTAAGCCATGCAGAGAGCGGTATTTTGTTATGACAGCCCTAGCAAAACAATACAGTGAAGTTCCATGGTGTCAAGGTTGGAATAAAGAATGCTTCACTGGAGATGACATAGATAGATACTTGGGCTGCTCAAATGTGGGGGTTGAAATGAGCCCAGAAAGAAAATGGTGCCTAATAACTCAACGAAGATTTTCAAAAGGCTAACAGCTAGGGTGTGGTCATAAGGAGATAGGAGCTTAATTAGCGGATTAAGTATAAGTGGCTCGACCCAAGTGGCTAAATCAAGATGATAATCTGAGTATAAAGGGTTAGAATTAAGCTGAGCAATTCCCTCATGTGCCATTTTCTGGGATGTGCAGACTCAAGAAATCCTGGGGTCACCAGGTAGAGACCCGTTATGGACATTGAATCCTTTTTTCTTTGGGCAGTAGACTCTAGGTGTTCTTTCCCTTCTTTAACCTTTCTGGGGAACCCAGTACTAGAACTGATACAGATAATGGCAGGATATCAGCAGTTCTTATTTTCTCACAGACATCTCATTTTATGTGCCATGCCAAGAACTGGGTAGATGTGGAGAGTAGGGTTTTGATTGCCAAGGTACAAGTCGAAAGCAGTTAAACATGGATAGATAAAATTTGTAGAGACTTCTCAAACATGCATGTGTGACCAATGTAGCTAGAAATAGACAAGTGGATACAAATACAGAAGATTGTTAAGAATTGTTTCTAGAACCAGAATATAGAATTGAGACCTCAGTCAGAAGTCAGGTGACCGGGAAAGGTGTGATTACTTGATAGAACGGTCATGGTTGAGACAAATGAAGACTGATGTGAAGTATGACATCGTCATCTTGGCAAGATTATCGGTCCCACCAAAATGATGTTGAGTTTCTGTTCCGATGTAATTCCAAAGCATTCTAGGTTAGAAGCAGGTGTGGTTGTTGAAGCATAGGGTACTTCCGTAGCCTAAGCCAAAGGTATCAGTACGCAAGTAGGTGTCATACATCTTTGGACGATCCTTAAACTTCTATCTGNCGGCAAGATTCCCGTCAGGGCTGGTGGAGCCAGCCTCCAAGCCCACGAAGATTCACGCAGTGGTTGAGAGCTTGGATGCTGGAATCACACAGACATCAGTTTTAATAGCTGCTCTTCTATGTACTTGCTAACTGACCTTGAGCAAGTGAATTAAATTGAGTGCTGGTGTTCTCATCTCAATCACAATGGTACCTATCGCAAAGAGTTTGGAGAAGACTGAAGAAGATAGTGCTTGTAAAGCCTCTTCTGACAATGTCAGGCACAAAAGCACTCAGACACATTTTATCCGGGGAGTCTAGATCAATTAAAGAACAAAAGACCCTGATTAGCATTTAACCAATTTCTTCATCAGGCAAGGATATTTCCTCCTCTTTTTTCTTAACCCCAGATACCAGAGGAAAAAAGCATATGAAGTCTTGGTGACGGTAATCTAATTTTGATTACTAGTTGAATGCAGAAGTTGATGTTCACAGGGATTTTTTTCTTTCTGAAATGGCACAGTAAAGCTCTTTTTTAATGTGGTTTGTTGTTCTGTTATTCTGTCAGTCGTGTTTCATTCCCTTCTTTCCTCCTGGAAACTTCTGCTGTCACTAAGTCATTTACCTGAAAACATTGCTGATTTCCATAACGATCCATACAGGGAATTAGAACACTCAGAGAGATTTTTACGGTGTGTTTTAGCCTCTTTAGTCTATTCTCAATTTTTTTTTAACATTTATTTTATTTTTGAGACAGAGAGAGACAGAGTATGAGCGGGGGAGGGTCAGAGAGAGAGGAAGACACAGAATCTGAAACAGGCTCCAGGCTCTGAGCTGTCAGCACAGAGCCCGACGCGGGGCTCGAACCCACGAACTGTTAGATAATGACCTGAACCGAAGTCGGCCGCTTAACCGACTGAGCCACCCAGGTGCCCCTATTCTCAATTTTTTTAATATTTATTTATTTTTGAAAGAGAAAGAGACAGAGTGCAAGCGGGGGAAGGCATAGAGGGAGGGAGACACAGTATCCAAAACAGGCTCCAGGTTCTGACCTGTCAGCACAGAGCCCGACGCAGGGCTCGAACTCACAGAAGAGAGTTCATGACCTGAGTCGAAGTTGGACGCTTAACCAACAGGGCCACCCAGGCACCCCAGCCTCTTTATTCTGATGTAAAATTTCATTATTTTGTTTTTAAGGGTGCATTTTAAAGGAAAAATCCTCTTTGTTTACATGAGCACAAGAATTAAATCTATAGGTCCCCATTTTAGTTAGAGGGACAAACACCCTTTCCCTGCCACTCCCGGCTACAACAACCTGTTTCAGGGATATTCTCTTCAACATAGTTTGTCTGCCTACCGGGAGCAACACATCTCATGTTATGCATGGCATCTAAATTGTTTCCATGAGTGAAACATCAATGAGGGACTTAAATAGTTCAGAGATGCTCATGTATAATAACAACCCTAGGACCAATCCTCTGGTCAAACGAGGATTAAGGATCAAGGACATCCCAATAGAACAGCTTTCCCATGAAGAGAAAACATTCTACACCAAGTAACTCAATAATACATGCGAAAACAAGTGGAGAAGGAAAAGAAATCAAACACGTATCATTTGCAAGCAGAAAATCTTCCTCTCATCGTCAAAATTATATATAAAACAATATTTGCAATCTGGGGAAGTGGTTTACATCCTAAACATGCAGGAAATGGTGCCCTTCTGGGCCAATATGATTGCCTTCTCTCTGTGCTTCTGCTTCCCTTCGAATGTGTACATGGAGTATTAACTTTCTACAGCACTTTCCTGGGGACAAATCACACAAGGGGCCCACATCAGTCAGGGCGACCCTCTGGTAAGAAAGTAGATTGCTCTTTTGTTGGAAAGCTCAGCGCTGAAGGACTGAATCAATCAGTGGAGACATATGGTATCCCATCCTGCTCCAAAAGGTCTTCTGGGAAAGCAATTTCACAACCTCTATTGATAACCTGTCTATTATTAACCTCCCGCTGCCACGAGATGCTTCAGTTACAGCCGGCTAAATAGATTTGTCCTCGGGTGATAAAATGGAAATTTTCTTACTAATCCTAAATATACTAAATTTATTGACTCTGAAAAACCTGAATTTGAGAAATAACTCTAACACAGTAAGTTTCCTTTAGGTCAAGTACTAACTTAGTATTTAATTAGCATAATTAATGGCTTGATTCTTCAATAAAAATTTGAGATATAAACAAGCAAAAAAAGAAGAACCTACTACTTGATCCTTAAATTTCTCTTTTTCCTTAATTTTAAAAGTTGTCATGATAATTCAATGAGAAGGTGTGTTAAAAGCACTTTGGCACAACAAAGTGAATGTATTTAATGCCACTTAAATGTATACTCAAAAATGATTAATGGGGGGGGTGCATTGGTGGCTCAGTCGCTTGGGCAGCAGACCTGGGCTCAGGTGATGATCTCACAGTTCGTGGGTTCGAACCCCACATCGGGCTCTGTGCTGACAGCTCCAAGCCCGGAGCCTGCTTCAGATTCCTGTCTCCCTCTCTCTGCCCCTCTCCTGCTCCTTCTGTCTCTCTCTCTCTCTCTCTCTCAAAAAAAAAAAAAAAAAAAAANATGATTAAAATGGTAAATTTTATGTTTGCACATTTCAGTACTATTTATTTAAAAATATTGAATTGGGGGCACTTGGGTGGCTTAGTCAGTTAAATGCCTGACTTCAGCTCAGGTCATGGTCTGGCTGTTCGTGGGTTCGAGCCCCTCATCGGGTTCTGTGCCGACAGCTCAAAGCCCAGAACTTGTTTCAGATTCTGTGTCTCCCTCTCTCTCTGCCCCTTCCCCACTCATGCTCTGTCTCTCTCTGCCTCAAAAATAAACAATAAAAAAATTAAAAATATTGAATTAGGAAAACTAAAGAAAAAGATCAAAAACCAAACTGACCATTGGTTTGGTGTAGGCACCAACACAGTGATCCAACTCCAACGCTAGCATCAAAGTCCTGGACCACAACCCCACCCCCACGACTCTCATTGGATCTGGGGAATTGGCGGGCAGGTCCTATGCAAGGGGTTGGAGGACAGATAGTGGGGGGTCCCTTGGGGAATCAAGACAGAGGTCAATTCCCAACAGATAGAACAGTATTTGGACACTTTACCAGCCTGTGTATTTGTGCTGGCTGATTATGGGCACCGATGGGCTCATTATTCTTACTGTGCTTGCTAAGAGAGATATTACCTACAAAAACAGTCTTAAATGGATCTTGTTAATAGTCCCTAAAGGATTAAGCTCTCACAGAATTCAAGCTATTTTTCCCTTCACCCTGTGGATCAGCTTCTTGTTTTCTTACATAGGTATGTCATTATAGAAATTTATTAGGCCTAGAAAATTGACCAGGACTCTATATCAATAGTTTCCTAATTCTGCACTCAAGCTCAAGGGAGTATATTTAAAGATTCTTTGGCAGTGGAAGCTGTGGGGCCATGAGTCACCCGAAATGGATACTGCGTCCTTCTTCAAAGCCAACGCCATCCTTCAGCCATCTGACACTTGAGGGATAAGGGCTAATCTCATAGAAGGGACCAGAATAGGGACAGTTCCTTCTGGATGGCTTACACACAGCAGACATCAACCCAGAGAACTGGAGGGAGACTTTAAAGAAACTCGCTCCTGCGCATGTGTGGAACAGCCAGGGATTCTCAGAAGACGGGATGAGCTGAGGACCCGTGTAAGCAGGTCGGGGGGCAGACTAGCAAACTGTAGATTATTGGTATGACGGAGACCTCGTTGGTACCTACAGGCTGGTAGAGGCTAGGACATGTGGCTCCAAAAAATACAGCTGAACCAAAACATATCTTGCTCTTTGTCCTCAGTGCTAGTAATGCCCTCTCTTGGGAGATATGGCATAGCCTCTCAGACCCAGAGCGAATCCTGCCTCCTTCACGTCTTCCCCACGGACCTGAGACTGCATAGATGTCTCCTCTCCCTGACCTCTCCTAGTAATTATGCCGCAGTCAGTGCACGCCAGGACTTGATTCTCCATGGACCTGTTGTGGCTTCTCACATTCGTAGCCTCCCATGAGCAGAGGAGGACAGGAACCGGCCATATGCTGCCCCCACTGGGTCCACGTGGGACTGAGCACAAAGAAAGTACTTCACAAAATGCCATCTAATTTGGATTGAGACATAATAGCCTCAAAGCAACATCATGGTTGTCCCGGGGGGAAAAAAAATGGCACTGTCATCATAGACTCAAAGCTATGATGTACTCAAAGTACTAACTTTCTGAAAGAATGACTATCAGATACTATCATGAAAGCCTCTGGAAGGATAGACAGTCTCTTGCCTCGGGAGAAAGGCAAAGGCAAACCACCAACTTATTACAAATAACAAGCACATTGTCAGCTATAAAACGCCTTTCATCATATGCTTTAAAAATCTTTAAAAGACCTGTCTGGTGAAAGAAACTCTGTGGAGAATTCTTTTGAAACTTACTCTGTCTATTGTGCTTAGAATTTACCCCAAGAGAGTCATTTTTTTTTTAATGCTTATTTATTTTTGAGAGAGAAAGAGAGACCATGAGCAGGGGCAGAAAGAGAGGGAGACACAGAATCCAAAGCAGGCTCCAGGCTCCGAGCTGTCAGCACAAAGCCCGAGATGGAGCTTGAACTCACGAACCACGAGATCATGACCTGAGCTGAAGTCAGACGCCCAACCCACTGAGCCACCCAGGCGCCCCCTCCCCACCCCACCAAGGAAGTCACTTTAAATTCAAGTACTTAAAAATTCTGAAAGCATTGTATGAGCCAATTAGCAAATCATTAAAATTATTATTTTGATAATTTCTAATAATCAAATGTTAAATAAACTAAATCACAAGGCCTTTAATTAGCATGAGCACACCTTCTTTTGTGTGCTAAGTAAAGAAAGCTCTAGGTAGTGTATCTTAGTGTAATTCAACGAACACTAATAACAATCTACTTTAATAGCTGAACATACCCCCCCACACCCGACTGTCATCACAGGCTACTTAATTTTATCCTTTGTTTTCGAGGTTGCAGATTTTTCTTTGTGTTGTTTGATAAAGTCATTTTAAATACACGGGTTGATAATTCTTTGATAAGTAGAAGCAATCCAGGCCAAATCAGGATATCGTGACCTGTCTTAGAGTTTTGTACATACTGTGGGCAGGGGGTGTTGGTGTTGGTAATCGAGTTTTGGAAACTTCATTTTCTGTACGAGAAAACAGTCTAGTTTCCGGATTCCCTTCCCAGAGGCATAACAACCCGCCGGTACTCAGAGGAGGTACTAACTAGCAGTTTCGGGATGGCCCCAGTGTATCTTTTAAATGAACAAAAGCTTCCAATATTTTGGGATGAGTAATACTCTTTCAAGCAAAAGAACGTCAAGTGTCTAATTGTGACAGCCCACGAAGGAGCCTGAAATAGGGATTCTTCTGGAACATTAGGATGGAGAATTGCTTCATTATTGGAATACATGTAATTAGTACACATTTTATTTTATCACTGACTTCTTAAGGTTTTTTGTTATGAAGAATCTCAAAGATATACAAAAATAAACACAATAATATAATAACCTCATGTACCTATTACTCAGCTCAGTAATTAAACCATAGCCAATCTGGGTTCAAAGACACCCCCATCCACTTCCCCCTCCCATCTTATTTTATCGTTTATATTTATATATAGTTATATGTATATTTTTATACATATTTATGTGTATTGTTTATATTTTATTTTATTTTGAAGCAAATCCCATGCATAATGTTTGTAGTGTTTCCTGTGTGCATTTTACCTGTTAAATTCCCAGTTATATTTTTAAAAAAGATAATTTATTTTTTAACATAACCACAATGTAACTAGTGCACCAAAAACCAAAAGTTGTTGTTATATCTTAATATCAAATTCCATTGTTGGAAGGTCTAATTTTCCTCATAAATACATTTTTATGGTTTGTTTAGAATCAGAATCTAACTAATAGCTTCCTACTGCAATTGGTCATGCCTGCGAAGTCCCTTTTATCTAAAATCTCTCTCTCTCCATCTGTCGTTTTTTGCTTGTGGGTTTTAGAGATTGTCCCACAGTCTGGATTGTGCCGACTGTGTCCCCCATGTATAATTTAACTCTATCGTCTCCTATTTCCTGTAAGTTGGACCTACAGGCTTTATCAAATTCAGTTGTTTTGTTTTGGTCTGTTTTCCCCCAACATCTTAATTTTTTATATGTATTGTTGTAAGATGTAAAACATCTTAAGTGGTGGAGATTTCTTCCCTCAGGAGGGCCATCATTGTACCTGATCATTTCTCTTTCCATGAACTTAGCAGCCAGGGATGGTCATTACCTAGATCTGTTAATGTATCAGGCCTTGCAAAATTGTGTTATTCTAATCCCAGCATTTCTTCTTACTTTCTCAGCTGGAATGTTTCCCTAGTTCTTTTGTAAAGCCGGCTTTGGGAGTTCTGGAAAAAACACAAAAACAAAACCTTTTCATTTACTTAAATGAATACTGTTCTCTCATGAGGGAATTTTTAAAGTCTAATTTGAAATTCAGGAGATGAGACTGAAATGCAGAACTCATCATCAACCCTTCCTTCCCTGGTTAATAAACCCTAACCCTGAATCCTAGCCTTGATAGGCCGGACGATCTGAGGCAGGAAACAGAACAAATGACTGAGTGAGGGAAACACGTTGGGTAAAATTTCACAAATTTATGCCTTACATTCGTTTTCCATTAGAGAGACCATAACATTTCTTTGGGCATCATAAACACCCCTGGCTCTGTTATAGCAGAAGGTCAGAAATACTCATCTACCGTAGACTAAGATGAGAAACGGATCCCCAGGCCAGCAAAGCATCTTTCCTCTGTTGACCAAAGGGCCTGTTTTCGGTTGTCTCCAGCTGCCCTTTTAGCTGGAGCCTGACTGGAAATACAGAATTCAGTCTTAGGTCCAAAGTGAGGTGTGTGTCAGTGGGCTGAGCTGTCTGCAGCTTTGACGCTGGGAGGGGCCACTGGGGTTCAACAACCATCCTGAGCATCTGTGTACCCCTCCCCGATAGCACCCTACCTACCAGAGAGAAGGCCGTTCCCTGTGTTTAGCTTATTAAGTCAGCGGGAGGTTCCTGGGGGAGACTAATTGCTGGCAGCTGGAGGGCCTGAGGCTGACGCCGCCATTTTTAACTTTTGCTTTGCCAACAGCCCTGGGGAAAACCAATGAGCTTTTTTCCGGGAAAGACACACAGAAACGTTACATGTTTGGGAAGAAATCTAACCATAGCCTAAGCGCATGGTTTGATTATGTTAGACTCAACCTCATCCCCTCACATCTCAGCCAGGGGCCCTTGCCCTAGAAAATACCCCAAGAAAGGCTCACGGTCACTCTGCTCCTAACCCTAAAGTCACAGGTTATGCACCAAACATTGGGACACAAGTTCTGATAAAGGATGTTTTCTCCAACATGTGGAAAAGCAGATAAATAACTTATGTTTATCTATGGATTCATTTAATCATCTCCATCAGTAAGAACAGAATTAAGAAACGGGAATCACGACACAAATTCAGGAAGCAGGCACATTTGAATCACACAGAGCTCGCCCGCAAGCACCTTCATCAAGGTGCTCTGTGAGTAGGTCATCCATCAACTTGTAATCAGTAAGACCCATCTATGTGCACCAGTTCTCTCTTCTCACTTATTTATAGACCCATCTAGAGAGTAAATCAACCAGCAAACACCTTGCCCACAGGCATGACTTTATTTGGGATGATTTCTTCCTACTCCAGGCTCCTGAATGCTAGTTTCCCCGCTGGTCCCCCAAAACCTCCCTGGTCTCTACCAATTCCGAAGCAAACAGCTTAAGGCTCCCTGTCCATGCCATTTACAACACCTCGTGAACAGGCTTACTCACTAAGGGCAAACAGAACCTCCACATCCTTCAAGTGCACCTCATCTTGAGAAAGTTCTTAGAATTTTTGTCCTCTTAGATTAGTAGATTTGGAGAATAGAATGTATGTTGATGGTACCTTGCCAAAACTCAGGAAAACATGGGCATTATAGTTATTGTTTTAGCTGGAAGCTAATGGCTTACCTCGCCAGCTCCCCTCAATTTTAGTGAGGGAAACTTGAGGAATGGTGGTTACTACCGTTTACCCGGACGATGAGTGCTATAGAGTCTCCAAACTGGTCACCTGTTTGTGATTCTGTTTGTTCACAAACTGGTCCCTGCACACACCGAGCAGAGAAAGAGTGGGAAAAAATAAAGGCAGACCCCTCCAGGTTGGTAGGTGGCAGGTCTGATAAGCAAGTGTTGGGGAGCAAGAATTCCCTTCTAGCTGGACTAAGGATCAAATTATTGTGAGATAGATTAACAGGAGAAAACAAATTGAATAGTATGTATACAAGAGGAATCCACACAGATGTGGAAATTCCAAGGTCAGGCAAAACGAGGTACCTCCGGCATCCTGAACTAAGGAGAAGGTGGTAGGGGTCAGGGACTTTGGAGGAAAGAAATGCACTTCCTAGGGCATATGTTCTTATGGCTAAAACAACACCAACGTGTCTGCTTCTGTTCTCTCCCCGTTTGCCTGTCTCAGACTAACCTTCACAGTTTCTCTTAAGTTTGCTAAATTAACACTTTCTGGTTGAACCAGATAAATGCAATATCTTTCCTGTCTCCCTAAGCTACATTCCCCCTGGGATCCTACATCCCTCACTGCACATTGGATGAACTCCCTACCTCATCACCGATGGCTCAGACCTACAGCATCCTGTGCCTCATGAACCGGGGCAGCCTGATCTCAGCACTCCGTTCTGAGGCTTTGCTTGACTCCACCCTCACCACCCCTGCTGCAGGCTGGTCCCCACCACGCTCTCTACTCTTCTGTCCCCATCTTAGTATCTTGCCCATATCACGCTGCCCCTTAGTTGCTTCTTTACTCCTCCGTCTCGGCCCCTTGTAGACTAGAAACTTTTGGAGGCCGTCAGCTACACTTGCTCACCTACCATTTAAAAATGTGCAGTAGTTATAAGATGCCCAGAAATATTTGTTGAAAGAAAAAGAAGGAAAAGAAAGGATGGAGGAGGGGGGAGTCCAGGCATTCAGGCCCCAGGCACAGGGCTGCTCTGGAGGACCTGCGGTGTGGACCAAATCCCTGCCCACCGTCCACACCAACAGAGCCTGTGGTCAGAGGGTAGGGTAGGGGAAACAATAAGAGATCTTAGAGTCATGATGGGGAAACATACAGCATCATCTGTGTTGAATAGATTTAGAGAAAAATGAAAAAACACATTTTTAAATGTTTATTTACTTTTGAGAGAGAGCAAGAGAGAACACACAAGCCGGGGGGAGGGGGGGGGGGCGG